>NC_047036.1:122664489-122987405 GCF_011762595.2 Tursiops truncatus | reverse complement strand
TGTGGTTAGTGATGTTGAGCATTCTTTCATGTGTTTGTTGGCAATCTGTATATCTTCTTTGGAGAAACGTCTATTTAGGTCTTCTGCCCATTTTTGGATTGGGTTGTTTGCTTTTTTGATATTGAGCTGCTTGTAAATTCTGGAGATTAATCCTTTGTCAGTTGCTTCATTTGCAAATATTTTCTCCCATCCTGACAGTTGTCTTTTGGTCTTGTTTATGGTTTCCTTTGCTGTGCAAAAGCTTTGAAGTTTCATTACGTCCCATTTGTTTATTTTTGTTTTTATTTCCATTCCTCTAGGAGGTGGGTCAAAAAGGATCTTGCTGTGATTTATGTCATAGTGTGTTCTTCCTATGTTTTCCTCTGAGAGTTTTATAGTATCTGGCCTTACATTTAGGTCTTTAATCCATTTTGAGTTTATTTTTGTGTATAGTTTTAGGGAGTGTTCTAATTTCATTCTTTTACATGTAGCTGTCCAGTTTTCTCAGCACCACTTATTGAAGAGGCTGTCTTTTCTCCACTGTATATTTTTGCCTCCTTTATCAAAGATAAGGTGACCATATGTGTGTGGGTTTATCTCTGGGCTTTCCAGCCTGTTCCATTGATCTATATTTCTGTTTTTGTGCCAGTACCATACTGTCTTGATTACTGTAGCTTTGTAGTGTAGTCTGAAGTCAGGGAGCCTGATTGCTCCAGCTCTATTTTTCTTTCTTAAGATTGCTTTGCCTATTCAGGGTCTTTTGTGTTTCCATACAAATTGTGAAATTTTTTGTTCTAGTTCTGTGAAAAATGCCATTGGTAGTTTGATATGGATTGCATTGAATCTGTAGATTGCTTTAGGTAGTAGAGTCATTTTCACAATGTTGATTCTTCCAATCCAAGAACATGGTATATCTCTCCATCTGTTTGTATCATCTTTCATTTCTTTCATCAGTGTCTTATAGTTTTCTGCATACAGATCTTTTGTCTCCTTAGGTAGGTTTATTCCTAGGTATTTTATTCTTTTTGTTGCAATGGTGAATGGGAGGGTTTCCTTTATTTCTCTTTCAGATTTTTCATTATTAGTGTATAGGAATGTAAGAGATTTCTGTGCATTAATTTTGTATCCTGCTACTTTACCAGATTCATTGATTAGCTCTAGTAGTTTTCTGGTGGAATGTTTAGGATTCTTTATAACCCTATATGTTTATATATGTCACAATTTCCTGGACTATTTTGAGTGGGAGAGAAAGGGGTTTAGTTATAGCAAGAATACTGAGAAATTCAATTATCTATGAATATTGAAGCTAAAAATACTGTTTATTACTGTGTGCTCAATATTATGTCCCTGATTGATCTTTGACAATGCATTTTTTCTGTGAATTAGTATAGGTCTTTTATTAAATAAGCCTGATTCCTTGGGAAGGGGAACAGGAAGCACACTGTATTTCCGCATTCACATTCCCCAAAATACAAATTTTTAGAGTGAATTAAAAATCCAAACAAAGAAGTGAAACTCAACTCTATTGGAATTTCTGCATTGCAACTTCACACCACACACACAGACACACACACAAAATCTGAATGGTCAAAGGTTTAAATATTAAAATATCAAATTACAAAAACACTAGAGAAAAGTATGGATTCATATTTGTTACCTGAGAATAAAGAAGAACTGTGGTTTAGAATTCCATAAAAGAGAACATATTTATAAATATTCGTAATTATAAAGTTTAAACTTTTTTATCTCAATGTTTGTAATCAGCAGGGCAAAGCAGGTGGGAGAAATTAGAACTCATGCATTATTGGTGAAAGTATAAGTTGGTATATCCTTTCTGGAGGATAATTTGGTAATATGAATAAAATATATACTTTCATTCTATGCAGACATTTTATTTATAGGCATTTATCCTAAAGAGGTAATTGTACAAGTGGAATGAGAGAGAGAGAAAGAAGGTATATCATAGCATCATTTATTATAATTTGAGTGAAACTGCAGACATCTTTAACTGCCACTGTCCTTCAACTTGAATTATTTCTGATGGTAAAGAAAGAAACCACTTAGGCGGGGGATTGGCTCAAGATAGACTTATTTCTGATGGTAAAGAAATAAACCATCTGGGAAGGATTGATCAAGATAGCAGAGTGGGAGGATGTGGACCTCACGTCCCCCCACAAACACATCAAAAATACATCCACATGTGGAATAATTCTCATTGAAAGCTAACTGGAAACTGGCAGACAGACTCCTGGGTACCCAAGGCTGTAAGAAAGGTCCACACAGAATCAGGTAGGAAAGGAAGAGAAGCAATCAGGTCAGGACCTGTGCCCCTGGGAGGCGACTCAGAGGAAAAGGGAGATTACATGAGTGGACACCCACTCTGGGGAGTGAGCAGTTTGAGCCACATACTGGGCGCCCCAGTCCTGGGGTCCAAAGAGGGAAAGTGAGCTCCCTTGGCTAGTTGGAGGACCACTGGGACTAACAGGAGAGCTGTGGGAAGCCTGGACTCCACTTGTGAGGATTGTGCAAGTGCTGGCTTACTCCAGAGGCAGGGCAGAGAGGGCGAATTGAGGACTGCTCCAGTGGCCGCCCGGTTTCCTGGGACTACCCCAGTATGTGCCCCAGCCTGAGCTGAGCAAATTCTCCAGCCCCGTTTATGTCACTTTGCAGCTCTGCACCAGAGCTAGGGCAGTCACAACGCAGGAGAGAGCTCAGCCATGGGCTGCAGAAATGACTCAGACCTGGGGGTGCATCTGAGCGCAGCAGGGTGGCCATTATTGGCTATTAAACAGGCAGCACATCAGAGGGGGTCCCGCTCTCTAACAGCAGCTGGACCACCACAGCCCACAACCCAGTACATGCCGAGAGACCATGTATGCCCTACCTTCCCTGTTGCGTGGCTTCACAACAGGGCAGGGGCAGCAGAGGCTGTGGGAAGTAATTGGCCATGAGGGACAAAGGAGACTCAGATGCAGTGGGAGCTGCCATAGATGGTCCTAGCATCAGAGGCAGCCCGGACCTCTGTCCATAGCTGGCCCACTGCAGCCCATCCCTGTCATGAGCTGAGAGCCTGCAGAGGTCCGTCTTGCTCCAGCACTGCACCCCTCTGGGGCAAGGGTGCTGGTGTTGGCAGAGGCGAGAGCACACACTTAAAGGGAACAGAGCCAGCTCAGACCCAGCCCTTGAAGCTTCTGTTCCATCAGCTTGGGATCTGCTACCCACCGCCCCCCAAGAGGACATTGATGGCCACTGAGCAGAGGGGGAAGCCCTGTCTCATACCTGGCCTAGCCTGGGGATCCAGCCCCAGCCCCTCCATCTCCAACCCCGCCTGCTACCAAGGTTACTTGTTTTCTGGTTGTTTTTATGGTTTTTCTCTGTTCTTTTCTCCTTCTTTTAGTTTCTTCCCTTGTGGTTTGATGATTTCTATAGTAGTATGCTTGTATTCCTTTCCTTCTGGTTTAGGGAAAATTCCATTTACTCTATAGATGTAGTAAGAAGATACATCATTTTGTCACGTCACACATGGAATAGCAAACCCCACTATTAATAGTTCTACATCCTATATACTGATTTGGAATTGAATTCGTGGTACTTAGAAAATGGCCACTTCTTCGATGTTAAACAAATGATACAAAATACTGAAGTGGTTCTGAACACATCCCGGGTAACAGAAGCATTATTTTCCAAAGCCCCCCAAAGTCTCCTTCTTCTATGAACCAGGATAAACATCATGAAACATCCAGAGATCTCTTTCCCTGATGGACTACTTTAAAGAATTACAGCCTTGCTTATCACCATTTTCATTTTCTCCTCAACCACATTAAATATGACTGTAACAATGAGCTGAAGGGAAAACTAGGTCCCAAGTGTTCTGGCATATTTTCAGTATCAAAGGTCAGCCACATAGCAGTGAGCCAGAATGCACTGTGTACAGACATATGGCATTTGTTTGGGAGAGGAGGGTGGGAGGATGTGTCCTGTTTTCCAGCTGCCTTCGAAAGTCAGCCTGGATTTCTGAAAATTCTTACTGCATCTCTGTAGCCTCCTAATCATTTTTCTTTCTAAGTGTTCTTTGATAAACTTAAAAACCAAGAAGACACAACTCTAGGAAACCCATACCTTTTGACTGTGCTGGGTCTCTGGCAAAATAAAATTGAGGGTTTAATTGTATCAGGAGTGGATAAATGCACCAGTTCAGGACTCAAGTCTAAACACAAAAGCAAAGGAACCAATATACAAGATATAATTCTATGGCAAGGTTACAGCTTATGGAAATATGACACTGAAATCATTAGACTGTGCTCTAATGATATTTTAATAAAACTATACCTATTGGTATGCTCTTATGATAGAGAACTCAGCTGATCACAGCCAATTCTATGTGCATAAAGACATATATTGTGTACCTCGTGTGATTTGGAAAGTAGTGGAAAGACCAAGTATTAGTCAAGAACTTGGGCAAGTTTCAAAGTATAGAAACGCAACTCCCAATAAGCTTATCCTAAAAAACAGGAAAGGGGTTGTATTGGGAAATTAATGGGGTAGAGGTGGCATCCTGTCTCTAAGGACTCATCATTAAATGTGCCTGTCCATCGCTATGCTTCCTTTTAGCTCTGGTTCTCCTTGGGAAGTGGCCTTGTTTTCCCTCCTCCTAATGGGCTTCTCCCACATGGCCAGAACAAGTAGGATTTAGCTCCAGACTTGCGTTCCCATGGCTTAAAACCCAAAGTGAAAATAAAGAGAAAAATTCTCCTTTCTCAGTATCGATACATAATTCCAGAGAAGTTCTCTGATTGTTGGGCTTGGATAAGGTTCCCATCCATACCTGAGTCCATTATCCTGGCCAGGTAGATGGGGTGCTCTGATTAGCCAGGCCTAGATCTGCAGCCAGGAGGACAAGGTACTGAGATTGGCAAGACTATTAAAACAATGTGGGGTGGAAAGGTTAAGTTTCTCCAAAGAAGTGAGGGTGCTGTAATCCAGAAGAAGAATAAAACTGTGCAAGAAAGACAAATAGTAAACGCCTACTAGAATACCCAAACGTTACTCCAACATTATCCTCTCTCCCCTTGACCTACGCTTCCATGTTACTTGAAATCTTATTTTATTATTTTGTCCAACAGTATAGAGAAGAAAGATAGATGATTAATAGATAGATTACAAATGGAGTAAAACTTGCAGAGCTGCCAAGTGAAATGACAAACCCAAATCTATAAACAAGTAAATAAAAATTGATTGCATAATGAAACGTTTATATGCACTAAGGAAGAGTTAGATATATATGTTTGAAAGTGTAAAGAACAGCTTATCTTTAAAGCAAGCTATAAATAAATATAAAGCTATATTGAAACAATATATCAAAAGGCAACTCATGAGGGTGGGGAGAAAATGTACAAGTAGAATGCATAGTTACAGGCGTTGCCTTTTCAAGCAGAAATTTTATGATTGGCCATTTAAAAAAAGTGTCTCCTGTGAACTCTGGGAAGACCAGGTCACTACAGATATACAGTCTAATCCTGAAAGTGGGGTCTAGTTCATCAAGGCTTTATCCATCAAGAAATGACCTCATCTAGGAAGAATTATAGGTGACTTGCAAAAAACTGTGAGTTTGTAGTAGGTGTGGTGCTTAGAGACAGATCCAGAGGATTGTGCGTTTTGGCCAGACCGAGGGCCAACCTTGACTTCTGATTACCACCCTCCCTCCCATGTGTAGGACCGGATACTTGCCTTGCTTGAGCTCAGGGTCTCACACTTTCCCTCAGACTAAAATGCCATCGCAGAGTTGGAGTTCCCAGACTCTTGGCATAGTTGTGGTCTGCAGTAGCTATTTTCTCACTTTAGGTATCAGCTTTTGAGGGAAAACCCCAGGTGAGGAAGTTGTATTGCTGATTGGGAAACCGAACAGCCTTTCCCACACCTCTTAACCAGGGCTTCAGTTGGAATCAGCCCAGCCAGCCTCTTTTAGGAAATGAGAAAGATTCAGGAGCCTACTCGATAGAAAATGAAGTTTCTAAGTCAAGGTGGTTAATGTTCCATTATCCACATCCATGTATCTACTTAAAAGTCTATGGCTGACTAGTGTTTGGTTTTCCAGTTTTTGAGATATTAGAACAGAGAGAAAAGGAAAAGATCAGCTAAACTCTCTTCATCCAGACAACCCCTGTAAACATTTTGCTCTGTCATTCAAGACTTTATTTCTATGTAAATATGAAGTGTAAATGTATTTTTTTCATAGCATAGTAATTTCGTTTTATAACAAATATCTTATTACCTGATTTTTAAAACTTAATATATTATAAAATGTTTTACCATTTAAATAAATATTTCTCTATCATTTTAATCTATTATATAATTCTAACATCATATATTTGTGTGTATTTAAATAGTGAAGATTTTAGGTTTACCATTTAAGTAAATATTTCTCTATTTTTTAATCTATTATATACCTCTAATATCACATATATATGTATATATACATATATATATATAAAATGAAGACTTTAGGTTATTTCTTCTTTATTTTTGTGACTATAAGTAATTCTTTGATGACATCCTTATATACTGTTATATTTATTTCCTTAGGTTCAATTCCTAGAGGTACAATTGCTGAGTCAAAGTGTTTCCAGAACACTTTGGATTGTTAGAGAAATTGTCACCCAGAAAGGCATAAAAGTTTCATTAATTTTTAGAATTTCTAACTATTTGAGGTGGGTAGGGGGAGTATCATCACCATAGATCATCTCTTTAAAGACACGCATTTTCTTCATACTTAACCGTATCTGAAATCAGATTGCATCTTGCAATAGATAGTGACTCAGCACTGTCACAGTTTAATTTGCAGTGTTTCTTTTTCTTAGTAACACATCAAGTAACAGCATGCCTTCTCATCAGTGGCATCTTAGATTCAGTGAAATACAGTGTTCAATCTAAGCAATTTTAAGTTTTGACCCAGCTTTCCTGGCCACCCACCAAGCTCCTGGGGCCAGTTGCCCTTGCTAACTACTTATAGTGTACTCAAAGTATGTAAATTCAATTCACCTTTTATTCAAGTCGCTGTGCGTATGGCTCAGGGAATACAAAGACGAACGTGACAGTGCCAAGAAAAACTTAATTAGGAAGGTCACTGCATAAAAACCATGTAATAAATCTTACCTCAAAACCTTTGTGGAATGAGGCAGGATATAAATAAATAAAAACATTATCTATACAGAAGCCAAAGAGACATGAATTTTAGAGCATCTCTCCCACGTGTTGCCTTTATAGATGCAGATAACCAAGAGCTCTTCTGAGCATTTCCTTGAAATCATCCTCTTCCTGAAGACGGAGATGCTGCGCAGTCTCACTCAGAGGGTATCTCCTTTCTTCACGCTGTTCACCTGGCCAACTCCTGCTCAGCCCTCAAAACTCTGAGCAGAGGCCACCTCCCTTGGGAAGTTACTCTGGCTCCATCTCTCTCTTCCTCTCTCCCTGCCTTCTGTCAGTATTGCTTCCACAGTGCTTAATACATTCAACGCCACACGTCATAGCAACCTACTTAGATGCCTTAAGGAATGGGGGAGGGGTGTAGCCTAGCATTCAAAAGCAGGACTCTTATTATTTTTTTTTTAAATATTTGTTTATTTGGTTTTCCTGGGCAGGCTCCTTAGTTGTGGCTCAAGGGCTCCTTAGTTGCAGCATGTGGGCTCCTTAGTTGTGGCATGCATGTGGATCTAGTTCCCTGACCAGGGCTCAAACCGGTGCCCCCTGCTTTGGGAGCACGGAGTCTTAACCCCTGTGCCACCAGGGAAGTCCCCAAAAAGCAGGACTCCTGAGGTAAGATGGCCTCAGCTCAATTCCAGCTCTGCCATGTATTACCTAGCTATCCTTGGGCAAGTTACTAGGAAGCGCTCTTAAATCTCGATTTTCTTCCCCGCAAATTGAAGTCAATATTGCCTGGTTCAAAGGGTTGTTTAGAGGATCAACTCTAATAAAACATACGAAGCCCCTGGTGCAGGCGCTTGCCGTTGGAAAACACTGAAAACAGCATTAACTTACTGGCCATCCGTCTCCCTTGGCCAACCAATGACCTTTAGAAGAGCAAGAAGTATGTCCTTTATCTCCATGGTCCCAGTTACCTGGCATGGATTAAATTCTCAGTACCAGTGGTTTACAGAGCTCCTATAGAAACACCAAGCCCACAATGGCTAAAAGAAATGAGACAATAGCCTTTCCCTTTGGGCTCAGCAGAGCTTTTTTGCTCTGTGAGTGCCTTCCTACTATCTATCAGTCTATTGAGAGAGGTTTTGTTTGTTTGAGACTAGTGATGTGAAAAGCAATGGAAAGGGCTATAAGAATCTCAATAGACCCATCTTTCTTTTAGAAATCATTCATAATAATAACTGTCTGGGTTGTCTTATTTTTTCCCTACTTACCAGGAGTCTTAAGGTGATAACGAAAGGTAACTACTTCGTGTACTAGGAACGCTTGCATGTGGTCATTAGTTTATTACATTTACTTCCTGTGTCCACTCAGCAGGGGATGTGATGGTAATTTGAGGATCTTACTAAGCAGCATGAATGACCAGGGCAATGAGTGTGGTAGTAGATGGACACAATGCCTACAACAATATTCTATCAAGTGACTTCACTCCTTATATTGGGAAATCGTTGCTCTCTTGGAACTCAAGACCAACCTCTTATAAAGAATTAGTAACTGAGCCATATCAGGAAGTCACCCCACTCCAAAATGCCCATGCGTTCAGCCTTGCTGATGCCTAAATTGATGACAATAGCGCTTACTTTCTCTGAGATATTATTCCTTGTAGGAATGCCACTGTATCTGAGCATCATAAAACGAACAGCTATAGCTCCCATTTTATTGACTACTCCGATCTGTCAGGTAGAGACATGTTCCATCACTTAATTTTCCAAGCAATCCTATGAAGTATGTATATCCCTATTATATGGATAAGGAAAATGAGGCTTAGAAGGGAAGTAACTTGTCCAAGTTGCTGGGAAGGATCAGAACCGTGAATCCAGCCCAAGTCTATCTGATTCTAAGCCTGTGCAGACCTCAGAAGTCAGGGCTCAAATCCTCATGGCTCTAAGATTTGCTCACACCTCCAGCCAGGTTTTCTACCACCTTCTTCCAAACTTCACACCTAATACATACCAAACTTCTTTTAGTTCCTCCAACATAACATTAGAACACTTTTTTCCCCTCTTCTCCCTCCGCCTTCGCTTTCCATCCTTCTTTACCTGGCTCACACTTTCAAACCTCAGCTGAAATGCCACTTCCTCAGAGAAATTATTTCCTGACAGTTCAACCCCATCCCTAAATATTGTTCGGTTGACCACTAAGTGCTCCCAAAGCTTGGAGGTCCTTGCCATGTTAGTGTGGATCATCAGGCATAGTTATGGCTGGTGTAATTGTCCGCGTCCTTCATTAGACTGTAAGTAGCACAAGAACTGGGTGTAAGTCTGTCTGGTTTCCTGATGTATCTTCAGTGCCTGGCATCTGGTAGAAGTTCAGTACATAACAGTGGAATAAAAGCATAGGGCTTCCCTGGTGGCGCAGTGGTTGAGAGTCTGCCTGCCGATGCAGGAGACATGGGTTCGTGCCCCGGTCCGGGAAGATCCCACATGCCACGGAGTGGCTGGGCCCGTGAGCCATGGCCTCTGAGCCTGCGTGTCCGGAGCCTGTGCTCCGCAACGGGAGAGGCCACAACAGTGAGAGGCCCGCGTACTGCAAAAAAAAAAAAAGAATAAAGGCATAAATGAATCAATGGTAACTGGTGGAGTAGAAATGCGTTGCAGTAGGGAAGTGATGACTTCCCATCTACACCAAAGGCAAGTCCTGCCTTTTCCAGCATTCTGTATTCAGACCAGCCCTGCCTGTTTACGGACATTACCAATTAGCAATCTGGTTCACCTTAACAACAACTCTGACTCTTAAAACAAATGTTTGTTCTCTTCTCCAATTTCTCTTTCAGCTTTGATGAAATAAGATCCAAGTTCAAATATTTGGTTTTAAAATTTGAGCTACAGCAAAACCTAGAAAAGTTGTAGGTACAAACATTCTTTGAGGCCCTAAATCACCCCCTGGTCACCCCCCCACACACGTACCCCCTTTTGTTTCCCTCACTTGTGAAAGATTACCTCTTCTAATTCCTCATAGGTTCTGTTTGTCACAATAAGCCACATGCTCCTGGTTTACATGTGTTTCATTTGTATTTGGACGCTTGGAAATCTGCCTGAAGTAGACATTTCAGAACAAAACAAAGCAATCACTAATACCATCACTAGTATTGTTGATAACAGGGTTTTTTTTCTTTCATTTTTCCCCAAGAATCAGGCACCATAGCCAAAATGCTTATCTGATAGAGAATGAAAAAAAAAAAAAACCCTTAAATAATCATAGAAAGCCTTTTGATTTTTTAGCAGAAATAATTAAGGTAAGGTTTGACCTGCTCACTAATCAGAGGATTGGGTTCCCAGAACAGAGTCTTTGTGCTATTCTACTTAACCAAAGAGCAACTTGGGCATTTATCCAGAGAACTCCTCAAGGATCTAATATGTTAATTGAAAAAAAAAAATCTTAGGAAATAACTTGAGAAGCAAACAATTCATCCAACTGGAAACACATGAGATTATTTTCCAATCCCTTTTACTTGAAATCTAAGATGCTGAAGGATATTCTTCTTAAAGCAGAATTTTTCAAAGAACAAACAGAATTAGTTACAATTCCAAGGTAGGATACAATTAGCTTTAATTAAAACAGCATACAATATAATTCCCACATGGACATTTTAACATGCTTAATGCTGTTACAGGTAAAGAAACACCATCCTAGGCTGTCCTTCCGGATACTCAAGGCCTTTGTCATACCTCCACAGCGGTAATATCTCTGATTAATTTAGCTTTCTCTACCTGGCCCCCCTCCTCAAGCGGTTCTCTTGATGCACTTCAGCAGGAGGTATATCTTGGCGTGTACTGGGTGGTTAGTTTTCCTTTTCTCACTGCTCTGTGACCTTTATCATGATCATGAATGTGGTGCTCATGAAGAAGATCTCAGCTGAGAGTAAAGGATGTAGCCACCTGGACCTCTAGACTCTTCAGTCTCTTCCTAGGATCTATTGTCCAAAGATTCGATGTCTTAGGTAATTCACCTGATCCCTTAATACCAGGGTAGAACATGGAGGGGCACGCTCATCACTTGATAAGTTCTGAAACACAAAAGGATTTGAATTCGAGAATCCTGAGATGACTGTGAAATAACATAAGAAAAACAGAAATGGAGTAACATAGTGTGACTAGTTCCTGAATGAGTGGATTGGGGCAGTCTAAACAACGGAGTACAGACATATGAAGGAAAGTCCAAAGACAGACGTACAAAGGCACATCCAAAGAGTTTGGAACTCTCCTGATGCCTTGGGGAAAATGGCAGGAAATAGACTGGATTGTTGCTAATGACCTGCTGGAGGTTGAAGAAAAGAGTTTAGATTAATCCATTCACACCCACATGGAAAACAAACAAAACTCACACACATGTGTGCACACCCATGTACAAGAGCATACACACAGGTGTGCACACGTACGCGCAAGTTTTCTTCTAGATGATAGTCTACACTGATGATTTGAGGAAGAAACTTCTTTATTAGTCATTAAGATAATTAAGACCTGTTTCTCATTTGTAGTCAACTTTCAATTACTCATGATAAAACAAGCTAAGATGGGAAGAACGAAAACCTATAGAGAATTCTCAAACCTCACTTTGGACAATTTCAATCCTTTCTACCAGCCACCCAGGCTTTTCCCGAACCTGCTAATGAGGAGCTAGAAGTGGCCTGAACTTTCTCCCCTAAGCCTACCCCCTGCTAGAGCTGCTAAGAATAATGAGATGCCTCAAAAGCCAAGAACTTGAGAAAGAAGGAAAATGACATCTGGGTAAATCCCTCTAAGACCAACAACCCCCTGAATCTTTGAATTGGTACCATAAGGTACCCTTGACTGGGCTGAGATCAGTCAAGAAAATGCTGCTTACTTAGAAAGGAGAGATGATTGAAAGTATTTCTGAACATTTCCAAAGAGGCCTGTTATAAGCAGGCATTCTTGTTAAGAAATTTTGCCTGAAGCTGTAAGATCAGCCGTCCTCTTACTTCACTTTCCCGTTGCGGAACAGAAGAAAAATAAACAGGTTGGTTCTGCATTCAGAAACATGAAGATGTGGGACAAAAGCATGCCCACATAAAACAATGTCATCACATTGTCACTTGCCCGTGTTACTATTGCACAAGGATCTGGTTTGAGTTACAGAGATATCACTTCCTCCTCCTTTCAACTATTATTATGGAGAAAAGCACTAAAAATAATTATCCTTGGCAAATAGAAGGGACAGAATTCTCGGGCTAGTTTGACAAGGTCAGATGAACACCAGTGACTGTTTATACTCACTGGGCATGTACAGAGGGTCTTATGTCTGGAAAAGGACTTCATTGTGGTGTGGTGAGTAATTGAGTTTTTACAAGTTAAAAGTATTAGCACGTGGTGTTTGCTGAGCATTTTCCTGGATGTTTTGTTAGACCCAGGAGATGTGTCTCCATCCTCCAAAAAGGAGGTGGAGAAAGAATACACAGAAGAGAATTCTTAGACTCATGTGTCAAATGAGAGAAGTGAGTTTGACAAGATGAGAGCTTTAACAAGAATGAGAGCATTAGGGGTCAGGGGAAAACACAGCACCATAAAGACCCAGGGATGTACCTTTTCTTCTGAGTTTTTAATTTCTTTTCCTTTATCCTCTGAGTTGATGACTCATAGCCAACTTAATCCCACTGCCCTGTTTTATGGGTAGTGGAGAGCAATGGTCACCACTCCTACCTGGAGACCTATTCAAAATTGGCTGGTCAATTCCCCCTGAATCCCAGGAGTGATAATTGCATGTCCTCTCCAGACCACTGGGTCATTGTTAGAATCCTGCTAGAATCACTTTTCTTCCCCTCCTCCCCCCAGAAAGGATTATAAATTGAGAGGTCCTCCCCCAAATAAAGGCCCAGAGGTGTTGGTCCAATTTAAAGCAGTAGAGGCACTATATCTCTCCTATATTTCCCATGACCAGCCACGTGGACTTTTCATCTAATTCTGACCAAGCCAAACTCACTTCTGCTTTTACACCTCTGTCCTTGTTATTCCCTCTACTGTGATGCTGTGTTGATGAAAGATGGTGGCTTGGCTGGGTCCTTACTGTTCAGCTCTCAGTGCAAGTGTCCCCTCTTCTGAAAAGGCTTCTGGAGTATCCAGTCTAAAGCAGCCCTGCATTCCTCTTTATCACATTACCCTGATTTACTTTCTCCATACTCTATCACTATTAGAAAATGTTCATTTATTAGTTTACATGTTTCTAGTCTGTCTCTTACCTCTAGAACATCAGCTCCATGAGGCCAGGGGCCTAATTCTGCTTTTGTATCTCCAGCATCTAGGATAATACCTGGCAGATCACAGGCATTCAAATGGTTGTTTACTTTAAAAAATTGTGAGAGTGCTTATTTTACTAGATGCTACTATATGATCTTATTTCATCCTCACCCAAAACTGTGCTGTAGCTACCATCTCCATTTTACAGATAAAAGAACTAAGGCTTAGAGACGCAAATAATTCTTATAAATGGCAAAGCCAAACTACAAACCCAGGTATCTATCTCTAGAGCCCACACTCACAATTGCTACTCATTTTACTTATATGTGGTAATATAGAAACCTTTTCTTGAAGTTTGAGATTGTGTCCAAAAAAGTTAAGGCTTCCAGTTTCCAGTTTCACAGTAAGGAGCTTGGAAGTTGCCACTCCACCATAACAATAAGTGCAGAACTGAACAGACTGAAAAATCAGCAACTCTTCTTAGATCTATAAGAGAGGGGAGGGCACAGGGCAAACTGCTGCCCCTAAGATTGGAGAGACAGATGAATACAGGGAATCCTGGCTTCCCGGAAACTGCTTTGAGAACCAGTTGCAGGGTAGGAACATCTGAACTTTAATTGATGAATTACTGGAGGCTCAGTGTGGATAACTCTGAGAGTTAAAAACTCCAAGGGAATCCTGTCACAAGGGGACCCACAGTTTTGTGAAAGTTACCTCAAGGAGGTCAAGGAAGTTCTCACAGTAAATTTCAGAAAGAAATCCCCTGTACTTCCAGCAGGAGAATGGGAAAAGGAACCGTTTTGAAATATGCCAGAACACTCTATTCTTCTTAACAAGGCCTGCCTTCACAAGGAACTAGTTAACCACAGCCTAATGTACTGGGATTTTACCAGAACCTAACTGACCTAGAGGAAGGGAAATACTCAATTCCAGTCAGCTGTAGCCATCCTGTCCTACTGAAGGGGAAAGAAAACAACTGGGAAACACATAGAAGTTCACAGTCCAGAGGTGTAGGCTGATTAAAAGACAGATACCTAATCATAGGTCATCTTTCCATTACACTACTAAAGGCCTATTTCTAGCAGTTCCTTTTACCCAGTACATTATGCCCAGCTACCAAGATAAAATTGCAAGATGTAATAAAAGGCAAAAAGCACAATTTGAAGAGACAGAGCAAGCATCAGAACCAGATATGGCAGAGGTGTTGAAATGATCAGACTGGGAATTTAGTACAACTATGATTAATATGCTAAGAGTGATAATGGATAAAGTAGACAGCATACAAGAACAGATGGGCAGGGATAGGGAGGGTGGGAGGGAGACGCAAGAGGGAGGGGATATGGGGATGTATGTATATGTATAGCTGATTCATGTTGTTCTAAAGCAGAAACTAACACACCATTGTAAAGCAATTATACTCCAATAAAGATGTTAAAAAAAAAGAACAGATGGGCATTGTAAGCAGTGAGATGGAAATCTTAAGAAAGAACCAAAGAGAAATGCACTATTAAACATAAAAAACACTATTAACAGATATAAAGAATGTTTTTAATGGGCTTCTTAGAAGACTGGATACAGCTGAGGAAAGATCTCTGTGCTAAAGGACATATTAACAGAATCTTTGAAAACTGAAAAGTGAAGAAAACAAAGGCTGAAAAAAACAGAAGAGAATATTCAAGGACCGTGGGACAACTACAAAAAGTATAACATATGCATAATGGCAACACCAAAAGAAGAAGAAAGAGACAAAACAACAGAAGAAATATTTGAAACAATAATGACTAAGAATTTCCCCCAATTAATGTCAGACACCAAACCACAGATCCAGGAAGCCAAAAGAATAACAAGGAGGATAAATGACAAAAACCCTACACCTAGGCATATCATTTTCACAGTATAGAAAATCAAAGATAAAGAAAGTCATCCTGAAAGAAGCCAGAGAGAAATAAAGTTAAGCCCATTTTTTGCCTGCAGGATTTCTCAGAACCTTTAAAATGCTAATGTATCCCAGGACTTGCCAAGATGAGGATATAATATCCCATTTAATTTTTTTTTAACTAATGACTCCTCTTTTTCATGAAGTTTCTCTTGACATTTCTTTGAACTGTTTTACCTCTGAAGTATTTTTGGGAACTGTTCTCACATTCTGTCCTTGTCTTCAAAAACACCTACCTATATCAGAACCATAGATCCACCACTGATTCATTCATTCAGCACATGTTTTTTGAATACCTATTATGTACCAGCCACTTATCTAGAAACTATGAGATAATATATCAGTGAACAAAACAAAAATTCCTTCCCTTTTTGAGTTACATTCTAGAGAGGGGGAGAGACAGATAATAAACCATAAAGATAATAAGTTAATTCTATCATACAGTAGAAGATGATATTCTGTGGAAAGAAAAGAATATAGAAAAAGGTGAGAGGGATGTGGAAGAAGGACAAGGAGGAAGAGTGAGGGAGAGGCAGATGGGAAGGAAAGATGTGCAGTGTGAAATAGAGTGATCAGGGTGAGCTTCATTGAGAAGGTGGCATTTGAGCAAAAACTTGCAGGTGAGAGAATTAGTCACACGGACATCTAAGGTACAAGCAGTTTGGGAAGAGGAAATTGCCAATGCAAAGTATTCAAAAAGCCAGTATAGTGTTTGCAAGAAGCATCAAGGAGGCCAGCATGCCTGGAAAGAAGTAAGAGGCTATATAGTAAAAGATGAGATCAGTGAATTAAAGGGGGTGACATCCTGTGTAAGGTTTTGTAAGTCATTGAAAAGCCCTTTATCCTAAGTGAAATAGGAAGCCATTGGAATGTTTTGAGCAGAAGAGTGACACAATCAGCCTTACTTTTGAAGAGGATACTTCTGGCTACTGTGTTGAATATAGAATACCAGGGATCACTCTGGATACGATGTTGAGTACAGGATATAAAAAAAAGCAAAGTTATAAGTAGGAAAGTCAGTTGCCATAATCCTATGAGAGATGTGTGTCTCAGCCCAGGGTGGTAGCAGCGCCAGTGGTAAGGAGGCAGAGGCGGAGGGTTCTGATTTATTTTGAAGGCAGAGCCAACGGGATTTCCTGATGGTGTGAGAGAGAATGGGAAGAACCACGGATGATGAGAATAAATTGAATATCGATCAAGATGGAGAAAGCCTCGTGGAATGGAGGAGATTCCAGGTGGGAAATCAGGAGTTCAGTTTTGGGCATGGTCACTTGGAGACGATTTGTAGGTAGTTGGCGTTTGGGAGAGAGATGTCGTCTAAAAATATAAATTTGAGAAGGGCCAATAAGTGGATGGGACTTAAAATCATGAAAATATAAGAAATCACCAAGGAAGTAAGTACAGAAGTTTAGAGGAAAAACTGCACGAAACAAGCTAAACCTAAGGCCCAAATTCAAAAGAACACTAAACCCAAAGCCTTGACTTGTGGGTCGAAGCAGAGCAGGTAGTAGAAGAATTACAAACGTCAGCTTAGGGGACTTAAAGGTACAGCGAAGCAACCTCATCTCCTGAACCCTGTGAGTGCTTGAGGACTTTTGCCTGGGGTTCTGCTTGAGGAGATTGTGGGGCTTAGTGGGAAAGAAAATCTCAATTGATTAGTGGTGTCTGCTGCGGTTGTGGAGCACTGACTGACAGTCAACAAGGCAGTATCAGATATTTGGCATTCTTTGCCTAAAGGAAAGGCCATGGGACTAAGAATAGATCAAGTGGTGTTTGGAGAGTTCACTGAATGTTTCAACTTGTTGCAAATCAGTTTGTGGGGTTGATAGCAATAGCAGTATGTAACTTGTTGCTGAAATTATCTTACATGTGTAAGAAAGATTTTATTGCTCTTGAGCCATTGGCTTCAGTGTGTGAAAGGGGATCCGTAAAAGAAGAATAGAGAGAAATAAGATCTGTAATAAGCAGGGTGATCTACATAATTTGTGGACTCGGGACACAAACTGACAAAGTCAAAACCCAAGGGAGAGTTGTACTTTCAGCTGTGGTTCTATGAGGAAATTGGGCAAATCCTCTCCCTAAAATGCAACCATAATGCTGCAGCATTTAACAAAAACAACCATTTAGCGCTTTGGAAATCCACCAAAGACATACAACAATCTGAGAAGTGTTCATGCTTTAAAAGCCACTGAACTTCATATGGGAGGAGTGGAAATCCATGAAGTTCTGGCCTAGGGCTTCTCTCATCAGCCTCACCCCAGCCCGTAGGTTCTGCCAAGGTAGGGAAATCCATGATGACCAGTAGCTTCTCTGCCAATGTGGAGGAGACTCACCCAATTTGGAAAGGTGGGCAATGTGCACACTCAGTAAAGCTGTCATTAGAAATGATTATCTTGGGGGTGGGTCAGGGGGGAGGACCACGGGCTCCAGCCGCCTGAGGTTGCCCTTGTGCGCAGGAGCAGCATATCCCTGGCTGTGGATGTGTGCAGTGGAGACTGAGGATAGCACAAGCCCTTCACACACTTCTGGTTAATGGTAGGTCTGAATGCACGAGCGCAGACAGAGCCCAGCAGAAATGAAAACCTAGGGAGACTTGAAAACAACCTGAACTTTAAGTGTGTTCCCCTACCCACCAACAGATACAACAGCAAAGGCTGAACACCTGACTGGTTTGAGGTGCTTGAGCACAGCTGATGTGCAATCATTAGCTGACCACTAAGTTATAGAGACACAGGAGCAACTTCTGGCAAGCCGGGTTTAAAAATAAAATGAAGGATGTACGTTTAAACCAACAATAACAGCAGCAACATAGCAGAGGCATCAGTGACCACAGAGGAAACATATCTCACAGATTTAGCCCAGGCAAGGTACTAAACAAACAAAACCATCAACAATAACCTCTGAGGGAAAAAAAATACCAGAATTCAGGATATCTGTCACATATTATCCAGAATGTTCTGCCTTTAAGAAAATAAAATAAGAGACATACCAACAAACAAAGTGTGGCCTGTACTCAGGAAAAAAAATCAGTTAATAGAAATTGTCTCACAGGGTTAACCAGATATTAGCAGACAAAGGCTTCAAAGCAACTACTGCAAATATGTTTAAAGAACCAAAGGAAACCATATTTAAAGAATTAAAGTGTGGCAACAATAGATGAACAAATAGGTATTCTTCATAAGGATATAGAAATTATTTTTAAAGTGTCAAGTGGAAATTCTGTACCTGAAGTGTACAATACCTGTAAAAAAAAAAAATTCACCAAAGGGACTCAACAGCAGGCTTGAGAGAACAGAAGAATCAGTGAACTGTAATTCAATAGAAATTACCCAGCCTGAAGACTAGAGAAAACAAGATTGAAGTAAAATGTACAGAGCCTCAGAAACCTGTACCTTGAAAGATCAAGCGTAGCGACATCCATGGACTGGGAGTCCCATAGGGAGAAAAGAGAAGGGAACAGAAAAATTATTTGAAAAGATAATGGCTAAAAACTTCCCCAATTTGATCTTTAAAAAGCCTTACTCTACACATCTATGAAGTTCAAAGAAACCCCAAAATGATAAATACAAATAGATCCACACCTTGCCACATCATAGTCAAGTTGCTGTATGCCTAAACCCAAGAGAAAATCGGCTGACAGCGGCAAGAGGAAAGCGACTCAGCATATACAGGCGAGCATTGATACAATTAACAGCTGGCTCCTCATCTAAAGCCGTGGAGGCCAGCAGGCAGTAGAATGACATATTCAGAGTGCACCAAGAACAATGCTGTCAAACAAGTATGCTATAGTTGATAAAACTCTTCTTCCAAAATGAAGGCAAAATAAAGACATTCCCAGATACGCAATTGACTGAGTAAATTTGTTGCTAGCAGATGTCTTATAAGATATATTGAGGAAAGGAAGTCCTTCAGGAAAAGACACTAGAAAGTAACTCAAATCCACAGGGAAAATAAAGAACACTGCAAATAATAAATATGTGGGTTAGCATAAAAGAGTCCATAATGTACTTTTTCTCATCTTTCCCCAACTTCCTTAAAAGACATAAGATTGAATGAAACAACAATATTAACACTGTATTGTTGAGTTTATAACACATATAGATTTAATAAATATGATATAGCACAAAGAACGTAGGAGGGAATGGAATTATATTGGAGAAAAGTTACTGTATTTTCCAGAATGAAATTAGTATTAACATAATGAAGGCTGTGATAAATTAAAATGCATATTGCAATCCCACTAAGAAAATAACCCCCAAAATACAGTAAATCCACATAAGAATTATAATGCCACACTAAATTATTTGTCCAACACAAAGAGGAACAGATAACCAAAAAAAGATGGGAGACATATAGAAAATCACAGGCAGGTCTTTGGCAAAATTTCTCTTCTTTTTGCCCTTGTGTGATTTTAGTAGAGGGAACTGAAGATCTATAACCAACAGGACGGTCCACCCAATTTGTGAACTAAGGTCAAAATAAAAATTCAGCGTCCCTTGTTCAAAAAGTATTAAGAATTTCAAGATGGCGACAGGAGATTATTATGATAATCAAGGGATCGTTCTGAGTAAAGGGCCCTGTATGAGTGTACAAGTTGCTCACCCATGAAGCAGACCCCAATAGCAAGAGGTTACCATACCCTATTATCTCACTCTTTTGATAAACCTCCTTTGGAGATTCAATTCTTGCTGTTCTAGTCTCCTCTGTTGTCTTTTCCTTTTGTACCCTTGTATCCAAATTCTCCCACATTTGGCAGGGACCCATCCTTCTCAGCGAGAAATCTAAGAGATGGAATCCACTTTGCTATAGACTGTTTTGCATTAAAATCCGTACTTCCCTTGCTTGTACTGACGTTATATTTTCAAGGGCAATTGTAAGCAAAGGCAGCATGGAAGTCTCAGAGAACATCATTCTCTAAGTAATTAATATTTACTAATTCATTTGAAAACATTTAGTATATATGAAACCCAAGAAGGGTCTTTGCGGTAGTGTGCTGGGATGAGCTGATCTACTTGCTAGGGTAGCCATTGCCATTACTTCTTGGTCCAGTTGTGCAGTGATCTCATCATGTCTTCATAATTAGGCTTTATGACTACCATGGAAAGTCTTGACTGGAAGGCAGTTCACTAGTGTCAAACACACCTGAGGGCACACTATGGGATCATAGTCCTAAATCATGCAAGCCAATTCTACTCAGGCTTTGACAGGTAAAATCTGCCTGCTTACAGTTTGTGATGAGCTGTGGTCCTCCATGGTCCTTCAGAGCACTCTCTCACTTGCTGTTCTGGAAAAAAAAAAGTGATTATGGTGAGCATGAAACAGTCAAAGTTGTTACCCACATGTAATACAAATCTTTTCGTTTCAAGTCAGAAACAAACTGGCTCAAAACAGGCTTAATCAAAAAGAGAGAGAGAGAGAATTCAGACTCATGTAGCTGAAAAAATGTGGAAATAGTCCAAGCTTTGGAGCAAGGCTTGATTAAGTAAGCTAAGCTATGTCATCAGAAATGATTTCTTTCCGTTTTTCTTCTTGGTCTTCTGTGGTATCTTGCTTAGTCCTAAGGTTGAATTCCTAGTTCCAGAATGATTTCCCCTACCTGCTGGATCTTTCTTGTTTTACATAAATGTCAAACAAAGAGAGAGAATTTCTTTCCTGGGAGCCCTCTGAGCCCGGAAGTATTTTTCCAGTTGCTCCAGCAAACATCTCTGTGTTTCTCACTGGCTTGAACCATCTTCTGTCTTGACCTAATCACTGTGGCGAAACCAGTGGGGTGTGCTGATTGGCTTAAACCGATCTGAGTTCTACTCTAAGGATGAGTGGGGTGTGCTTCCTCCAAGAATATGGGCTGCATGGTAGAAATACTGATACTGGTTTGAGGTCTAGGAGGTATCCAAGGCACCTGGGGAGCCCTGAAGGAAACCCAGGATTCCAGGAAGCATCCCAGGGACTCTGGACACCCATTCCCCATGTTTCCCAGCCCATATCCCACTCCCAGTTTTTCAGCTGTGATTCTTATTGTGCTCTGTGTGATTTTTGTCATCAAGATAAAATCTGAGAATCCCTAACCCAGGTCCAAAAATAAGAAAAAAAAAGCCCCCTACCCCCACCAATGGGAAACAATGACTTTTGTGAAGTCAGTGGCCACCAGGTCCTGAGCTGGTGACATGATGACTGTAGAGCCCAGGATGATGAAGAGAGCTGGGTGGGGCTGCCGAGAACACTGGGCTGCCTGCAGTCCAACATGGAGTAACACCAATACAAATGAAAAGCCATCAGATATGCCCCATTTTGAATATCATCCTGACAGACACTGAACTGGGAGGTAGAGTCCTGGAGAGGTGTTTATTTTCTGATGTAAAACAGGTAAGGGGAGCTTTTATTGACTTTTTTGGATATCCAATATTAATAATAACCCTTAACATCATGCACACCTGGGAAAAATACACAAGAAAGTGAAAACTGCAAAGATTTAACCTTAACTACCAAGGGGATGCAAGAATGAGTTGATATGAAGGTATTCATTTATACCACTGACATAGATCCGTGTCTACTGTGCACTTGACCCTGACCTAGGCACTGTATAGGATAGGATAGGTACAGTTTAGCATAGTGTTTCAGAGCACAGGCTTTGGAATCCTTCAGACCCAGAAATGAATCCCAGCTCTGTCACTCAGCCTCTCTGAGCCTCAGTTGCCTCATGTGTGTAAAGTGAAGACGTACCTACCTCAGGCAGCTATCGTGACTATTAAACGACAAAAATGAAGTAAGTAAAAGATAAATAAAGCACTCACCAAAGTGACATATTAATCACAACTATTATTAGTGGTAGTTGTTGTACTTGAAAAACTAGTAAAACGTGGTTTCCGTTCTTTAGATGCCTGTCTAGGAGAGGGGATGTGAAATGCGTACAGGTAATGAATGTCGGAAAAAAAAATAGAGATGAAAAGACATAGAAGTTTGCAGGAAGATGAAATTTCTCCTCTGTATCGGGAGCGGTGAAGCCTCTCTGATAGGCATTTTACATGCAGAAGCTAACGGGATTGCATTTAACTTTAGGTGACATCTTTTGGGTCTTTCCTCTTATGTCTTTTAGAGAAACCGAATCTGAAGTGTCAGTACAAAGGCTGTAAGAGAAAGCTACATGAGTAACGCTGACACTTGCATAAGAGTTCATTCTCTCCAGAGAGGCTGAATTGCCAGATGCCTCCACTGCTCTGTGTTGCCTCACAGGGGAGACAGGGTTGCTGTGGCCTGTCCTCATGGCAAAAGGAGTAGCTGCTTGATTCATGGCTTAGCTGGGGCTATTAGATTTTACTCCCAGAGGCATTTGATAATCTGTTTAACTGAGCATGGTCGTTTGTCTTGTTTGCTGACTACTTAGCAGATGGATTTGTGATTTTGGTAATTACTGTATGAACGTTAATAAGACATGATATCTTTTATTAATTAGTACTTCATGTGGTTTGTTTTTCAAAATAGCAGAAACTAGATGACTTACAAATAGTAATGAGTCACAATATTCGTCTTGTAGGATTAGCATTTGGAGGTTGTCCATTCTAGAATGGTTTTCCTCTCTTGAATTTTTTTACTCAAGAACAAAGAGCAGAGCCATTGCGTTGTACTCCACACTCTAGAAAAGGCTCATTTGGTCTGCTCAGCCAGAAACTGTTTCATTTAGAGAAGTGCTCATTTACAGATTTTCCCTTTTAATTCTCTCCAAAGAGGTTTTGGTGTTCAAAGGATAAAATGCTTTCAGAGACTCTCAGTTATGCCTGAAGAATAATTTTCTAATAGAACTACATGAGATTTGGACTTGTTTTACAGAAGTAGATGAGTACCGCTGCTGTATTCACTCCCCCAGGACAGACACACACACACACTCCCACATACGCTCACGTGCACAGCATAATCAGACACAATGGTGTGCTGAAGGCTGCGAGTAGATTGGTAGAAGGTTCGTCCTGCTCTCTCCCCTGTGGCCAGCCTCTTCTCTTCATACACACACACACACACACACACACACACACACACACACACACACACACCCAGCAAGCGATCGTGCAAAGCTATTTCCTAGGAGGGACTGGCAGGCATGCAGTGATCTAGCAAAGAACAGCATCTCTTCTGGGGTAACTCAGTTGGAAAGTACTTCTGAACAAAACAGTCAGGTGGCGGGTTGTTCCCGCCCTCCCTGCAGAACTCTTTTAATGACTCCTAGGAGGGTACAGTTCCCTTTCAAGATCCAGATACCTATGGTGCTTTGAACCAGCTGCACGTGCTGTTGTTGACAGCTCCAACAAACTCTTCTTGAGCACCCTCCACGTGCCTCACACACTGCAGTGGGCCTGGCAGAGGCTTTCTATGCATGGGGAAGGCTGCCTGTGCTACGAGGGGTTTACAGCCCATGCCGCTGGTTATTACAGAAGCAGACGTGAAGCCCGCTCGCTTTTGCGCTAAACTTAAGCTAGCACATAGGCTCGAAGGAAGAGACTGCTCATCTGTCCATCCAGCAACCTTTTCAGGAAGTCAAATCAACGCTAATAATTACTATAACTTTCCTGTATTAAGTGCTGATTAAGTGCCACACATTAGGCTAAGCATTTTGCATGCATTTTCTTACTCCTCACAAAAAACCTTTAGTAACTATATTTATAAATCCAATTTATAGATGAGCAAATTCATGATTACGATAGTAAAGAACTTATCGAAGTTTACATAGGCATTAAGTGGCCGAGCTGTGCCAGGGACTGCCATCGTACACAAACTGGTCTACCAATTTTGAAGACCAATGTTCAGCTCAATGGCCATTTTTTTTCTTATTACCAGCCACAAACTGGAACTTCTCAGCTTTTTTCATCTTCTGAGTTGCTCTTCTGGCAGAATCTACAGATGAAACTTTGGGCTTTTCACCCTACCACATAGCAAGAATCTGGAGGTATTGGTTGGCTGTCCATGGGGATGTCTTTACAAACTGTGTCCAGTTGAGACAAGTGAATCTTTCAGTAACACCCCCTTAAAAGTGTGTACACAGTTGGCTGCTGCCCCACAGAAGTGGGCATTGTGGTGGGAGAAGGTGTACATGTTGCCGCATGTCTCAGCTGGGGGGTCTGTTGCTCTGGCTCTGTTGCCTGGGCAACCTCTCCCAGAATGTGAGAAACGTACTTCCTTTTTTTCAAGTAGATCTGTAGGAAGGACTAGAAGTTGTAGTCATAGGTTGCCTGTTATCCACCACCACCTAGTTGATTGACAGAAGCAATGTTTGGAGAAAGCACACCATCGTACCTGGGGTGCAAAAAGATTCAAAATCACCCAGATTCTCTCATGTAGCTCTGAAATCAGATGAGAGAAAGACCATCTCCCTAAATCCCAGCAGCTTTTCCTACTCAATTTTTTCTCTAAGATAAATATTTTATAGCAATTGTCATTATTTTTGCAATTACAGCAGGAGGAAATTTTGAGAAGGCAATGCTACAGAATGATGGTGAACATCGTTTTGAGAATCAGTCTTGGGCTCAAGCTTTGGCTTCACCATTTGGTAGCTGTGTATCTTTTGGCAAGTTATTTAACCCCTCTTAACCTGTTTCCTCATCTATGAAATGGAAATGCTAATATATAGATTTTGCATGTATGAATCGATTTCCATTCATGTATTCAGGGTCTACTCATGTGACAGGCATTCAGCTAGATGATCGGGGAACAACTATGAATAAGAAGGCATGGTGGGCTTCCCTAGTGGCACAGTGGTTAAGAATCCGCCTGCCGATGTGGTGGACACGGGTTCGAGCTCTGGTCCGGGAAGATCCCACATGCTGCAGAGCAACTAAGCCCGTGTGCCACAACTACTGAGCCTGTGCTCTAGAGCCCACAAGCCACAACTACTGAGCCCATGTGCCACAACTACTGAAGCCCGTGCACCTAGAGCCCGTGCTCTGCAACAAGAGAAGCCACCGCAATGAGAAGCCCGCACACCACAACGAAGGGGAGCTCCCACTCGCCGCAACTAGAGAAAGCCCGTGCACAGCAATGAAGACCCAATGCAGCCAAAAATAAATAAATATTTTAAAAATTAAAAAAAAAAAGAAGGCATTGTGGCTGCCAGCCTTCACAAAGGTTAAATCTGGCAGGAAAGGTACCTACATAACAGGTCACTACCCATATGGAGTTATAAAAGAGGAAGTAGAATGAATCATGGAACAAGCAACAAAGAACCCAACCTAGTTTAGTTGGAACAAGAGACAGGCTCCCCCAAGGAAAAGGATACTTAAGATGTGAGAGAAAATTTGAGTTAGCCAGGTGAAAAGTAGAAAGAAGTGTGGTTGCAAGGAAACATATTTAAAGGCCCATAGGCAAGAGAGAGCACTAAACATAGGAAGACCCAGAAGTGTTTGGGTACAGATGAGACCAGTCCATTCAAGTGAGGTGCAGAGTGGCACAAGATGGGGTTGAGAGAGAGGCAAAAGTTGATGGAGTCTTAGGGTCTTGCACACTATGTTAAGACATGTGGACTTTATCTAAAGGTGATGAGAAGTCCTTAAGGGGTTTAAATGGGAGTGATGTGTGGAGGAGTTTCGAGGACTGAACAAAATAACATACCCAATATTGCACAGGGAAATATGTTCAATATCCTGTAATAAACCATAAAGGAAAGGAGTATGAAAAAGAATTTACATATATATGTATGTGTGTATAACTGAATCACTTTGCTGTACAGCAGAAATTAACACAACACTGTAAATCAACTATACTTCAATAAAATAAATTAAAAAAAATAATATACCCAAAGGCCTAGCCTAGCGCTACTGTGTTGCCACCTCTCAATAAAAGGTGGGTGCTATCATCATCATCACCTTCTTCCTTCCTTCTACTATTACCAACTCCTGTAAAAGGGAAAAAATCCTGCCATGTACTACAGAAGGAGACTTAAAGTAGTTTGTTATGGAGCAAACATATTAATCCCGAAAGGCAGGTGAAGCCGTTCTCAGCAACACACAGAAGAGGTGGGAAGCCCAAGGGCGATATTCTCCTCCTGAAATTCTTCCTCCTGTTTCTCTGTACCTCTGCCTTGCTACCTCCATGAATTCACATGCTTCCTAAACAATGAAGTCATCATTCTTTCTGGCAGTTCTGTCATTTTCATATGGTTTCTTTGCCGGAGCCCAGATAAAAAAATGCAGGTGGACCAGATTATATGTTTTCAAGAAAAGGCAAGGCGCTGGGTGGCAAGGGGTGCATTCTTGCGCGCAGAGTATGAGATAGCACCTATGGAAAGCACAGGTCGGCTGCAAAATAACATGGACCCGTATGTGTCTGAGATGAATAAGCTCTATTTTGATGAAGGGAGATGTCACATCGCTTGACACTTTACTATGAAATAAATACTTTGCATCCTCGGATAGCAACTATAATGACAGGGCTTGGTGAAAGGTGAGAAAAGAAGAACTTAACAGTTCTACTTTCATTAGCCTGTTTATTTTCCTTGTCCTCTGACCTTGCCACATCGAGGATATGAAGTAAGATTGGGCTAAAGGATTGAAATGGTTGAAGTTGGCAGTCACTGTGGTATTAGAATATGGACTGGGAACCAGGAGACTGATTAGTTATTTATTTCTAATCCTCCTTGCTCATAAAAGAATGTGAAGGGACCAAGTGGGCTAGGTTCTGAAACCAACTCTGCCATGAATTGTGTGTCCTTGGGAATAATTTTGAGCCTCTCTATAAATAAGGATCATTGTCCGTAAAATGCATTTTTTAACTTCACACAGAATAACTGATAGATACCAGTCTGCAGGACAATTTGTTTTTCTTTTTTTGGCTCTGAAGAATGTTGCACAGGCATGACCCTGCCCGGAGGCATCTACAGGCACTAGATGGGAAGAAACACAAACACAGATCATGACCCTCCAGGAGAGCATACAGCAAGGACCAAAGAATGGCAACAGAAAACAACATCACAGTTACTCAGGCGAATGAAGGAAGTCAATTTAGCTGTGGCACATGGGCTTGCCATCAGAAAAATCTGTCTTAGAATACTGGCTCTGTCGCATACTAGCTGTGTGCATTCATTCATGCATGCATATGTCTTAGGTGCCGTTCACGTGCCAGATACTGGGTTTGGCTCTGGGGGTACAACAGCAACCAGGACAGAGAAAGAACAAAGGGAAATGACTTGTTTTATTTCTGTCATTCTCTGCCAAGTGTAATCATTTGATTAGCTACCTATATGATGAGACTATACTATACCCTCAGAGAGACAGAACGTTCTCTGAGTGGTCAAAAAAATAGGGAACATCTGTTTAGAATTTCCTTTTTCATTCTTCTGAGTTGAAAAGAATTTAAATAACTCAAATACCTTTTAAAAATATTAACCATTTGCATCTTTTGGTTGTGGATATTGTGGTGTCTGTAGCAGATATTTGAGTACCAACTATGGGCCAGATGTTGTATGAACCACTTCAAAGTGAATAAAATTGTTGATTTCCTTTAGAGATGTTATTCCAGTGCACTGTCCTCAAGGAGCTCTCAGTGGGAAACATAGCTTGCCCCAAAGTGAAAGTCCTGTGTCTGGCAAGTCCAGTTTTAAAAGCAGGTCTTCTCTACCATCCCTAGAGGGGCGAGAGGCATTCAGAGTGGGGAGGTGGCCCTTAAAAGAGTTTCATTGCAAAAAGGGATGAGAAGAGAAAGAGGCAGTAACAGTGTGGAGATGGAGGTTTCTTTTGTCTTTGTTAACAGTTTTTAAATATTCACGAGGAGGAGACAAGCACAAGAATTGAGGCAGAGGGGAGGGAACAAACAGCAGCTGATTTTTTTCTGTAGTGGCTCGGAATAGAGCATAATGTACGGACCAAACAAAATGGTACACTGTCAGGAAACAAACGGCAGTTAACCAATGAGTAGGTCGCTAAGGAAGGATAATGATCAAAGCAGATTCCTTCTCTAAGTCTGCACCTGGGTGTGACGACTGAACTCTGGGTAAAGGAACAGCATTTTCATGATGTTGCCTTAATGTCTAGGGTACTGAAATGTCACATAGTGGAAATTATTATGAAGAAATAGTGATAGAGGAAGGGGTAGCTATAGTGTGTGTGTGTGCACGCGTGCGTGTGTGTGCGTGCGTGTGCATGTGTGTGTGTGTGTATGTGTGTGTGTAGGATAACTTCTTTGTACTGATGATGGGGGAGAGCGAGGAGGAAAATGAATGAGAGATACTAGGCATGTAAAGGGCTGTGGGAAGAATATTTTCAGTTGAATGCCAGGGTAAGCAATCTGGATTTTATTCTGAGCACAAGGGGAAGATATTGGAGGACTTTAAGTAGAATGGTATGGTCTGATTCATATTTTTTAAATGTGTTTCTCTAGCTCCTTGGCAGCGTAGGCCAGGGGCAAAAGTGGGAGCAGGAAGACCAGTGAAAAGGCTGTTGCTTTCTCTTGGCTTCCACCAAAGTGGTGGCAGTGAAGAAACATAAGGACATACTTGAGAGCTATGTAGAAAGTACAGCCACAGGACTTGCTGATAAAGTAGATACGGAGGAAAGGAAAAGAGGGAAGAGAAAATGACAGCTTGGAGTTTAGCTCTGGAATGTTTCCATTTTAACTGGGACATCCAGGTGAAAATGGCCTTTGTGGAAGCCACTGTTGATTCTAATGCCTTGAGTAGTGGACTATGTAGAAAGATGCTTTTGAGCTAATGAGGGACTTTGAGCACCTAGGTCCCAAATCATAGCACACAAGATGTGCCGACTCCTACTATGCCTCTTTGGAGCTCTCATTTCAGCTACCAGATCTGCTTTTGGCATCATCATGTAGCCAAAGAAGATGCCTTTGTTCATAAAACCCAATCCTATAATTTTTATTTATTTATTTATTTTGCAGTACGCGGGCCTCTCACTGCTGTGGGTTCTCCCGTTGCGGAGCACAGGCTCCGGACGCGCAGGCTCAGTAGCCATGGCTCACGGGCCCAGCCGCTCCGCGGCATGTGGGATCTTCCCGGACCGGGGCACGAACCCATGTCCCCTCCATCGGCAGGCGGACTCTCAACCACTGCGCCACCAGGGAAGCCCCCAATCCTATAATATTTACTCACCGGCATATGACCTTTATTCTTTGCCAGTGTCCTTATCCACTGATGTTTCATCCTTAACTCAGGGCCAACCTGGCCAACACTTTCTTTTCTTTTTTTGCGACAACGGCATCTTACCCCATTTGGATGTCTAATTGGTTCCCAGATTTGAAGATGTTTATTTAGCGGGCTGCGCCCTGAGCTCAAATTTAGAGATAATGGCGAACACCTCCTAAAGATGGAGATCACCAGATATGAGAAATGGTGCCAGGAAAACTTACAAATCATTAACCTTTGGAGGTGACCTTTATATAGGTTATAATGAGGTACCAGGATGCAGTCCACTGGGACACTTGTATAAACCACCACCACCCTAACCACTGCTTCCCAAAGGACCCTGTGCATGGTCTCCTCTGTGCCCAAGTTACACAAGCTTGACGAATACAAACCACGTGGCTCCTCTTGGATTTCATCTTGCTCGTGACAGGAGGTCCCCTTTAGGGGAAAGAGAAAATACACTGCAATCGATCTTTAAAAGTATTGTAACATTCCAAATGTCAATATTGGTTTGAAAGGATTGCATCATTTTCTGAAATAATGATTTGTGTGAGGAATGTCATGAGTTATAATTAACGTATGTATGCATCAAAGTCCACTTTCAAAGAAACCCTCTTTTCTCTTTCAAACATTGGAAATTAAATATTTATACTTGTTGTGATTTCACACATACATAGTTAATATTGCCTCTCAAAGCCACCTACTCTCCACCATATGTCATTTTCTCTGCTGATTCTTCACAACCCATAGATTTGGAGTTGGGTGAACCCCAACTGAAAATCCTACCAGAGACCGTGTACATAGAGAGTGGAAAGCTCTGAGCTAGTTCCATTTCAGTAGAACACGGGAGGTAAATGGGGCATAGTCTCATTACTTTAAAGTATCTCTTGTTGCAGTTGAATTCATTAAAAGATTTAAGAGTTTAGCTTTTAGTCCTTGAACTTGAATTACTGAGAGGTAACTGAAATATATTTATTGTATTTATTGGAGAGTATGGCCAAGTCGCTCGAATTCTCCATGCCTCAATTCAGTTTCATCTTTTCAAAATAGAGATAATCATATAATTCAGGACCATGCCCTCTGGGATCTTTGGGTAAAGGTAAGTAAGAGATTGGGAGGATGAAGGAATTGTTTTAATGTGATAAATTTGGAAAAATCCTTGAAAATCAGAAAATAGGCCTAGGATGCAAAGAGAATTTCAGTCTTCCTGGAAACACATACTGGCTTCCACTTCTTTCCAGTCTAACTAAGCAGAGAACTTCCTCGAGTGTTTCTGCCTTAGGCGTACGGCTAGTTTGAAAGTTTGTGCTAAAATGACCGCTCACTCAAATGGGAGACAGTAAGCCCCAAGGATTTTCCCCTTTCTTTCCTGAGCAGAAGGCCCCCTCCTCCAGACCAGTAGCATGTGAAGAATACCTTTTCCAAAGCACCAATCCTTCTTTCCCTCTGCCTTCTCCATCCTCCTGAGTAATGATAACAAGAACAAGCATTTATTTACCACCGTGTTTTGTTTTGTTTTGTTTTGTTTTGTTTTGCGGTACGCGGGCCTCTCACTGTTGTGGCCTCTCCCGTTGCGGAGCACAGGCTCCGGACGCGCAGGCCCAGCGGCCATGGCTCACGGGCCCAGCCGCTCCGCGGCATGTGGGATCTTCCCGGACCGGGGCACGAACCCGGGTCCCCTGCAATGGCAGGTGGACTCTAAACCACTGCGCCACCAGGGAAGCCCTAGCACCGTTTTTGTTTTAAGCACTTGGCTCTCTCCGTGCTTCTGAACTCACACTAAATAGACACTTCCAGTCAAATATAGACTCAGTCTTGTTTCTAAAACATCTTACCCCTAAAACATCTTACCCCCTGAGCAGTCTCCTCAGGCCCACTGCATTTCAAGAATGGCCTGAACTGAAGCATTAGGCAGGTATCTACTACCTGTCCTGGGTGCAGGACATTTTTAGCAACATTCCCTACATATTACATGAGCGTTTCTTGGAACAGATAGGATTTAAACATACCAGTGTATAATCCCCCAAAGAGCATGGGATTTGTCTTTTTTCTATTATGTTTCCATACCAAAGTAGTACTTGGATGTTTGTTGTGAATGAATGAATGAATGAACAAGTGAATAGTTGAAAAAACAAAAGAGATTGTAGACTGTGTCACCTGTTTTGAATGTGCAGAATGCCTCAGCACCCTTCGTCTGTCCTCACTGTCAATCCCTAAGAATACTGGTTTTCTTCCCTCTACTCTGCTTCGTGTATATAGCTCCTACTTATTCTTCAGGTGTTAGTGCAAAAAGTCACCTTCTTCAGGAAGTGGCCATTGATTGCTCAAATGAGAAGATCCCTCTCCTTAGGCTACCTTGTACCTCTCTTAGGACACTTAATATACCTTGTCTTGAATTGGAACTCTGTGCCTGTGATTCAACCCCCACTATGCAGAGAGTACCTTTATTCACTGTGTCTACCCAGCCAAGCTTGATGTGCTACCCATTCTAGGTGTTCAACAAACACTTATGAACTAAGAAATATTCAGAGAAGGTGGCTGTAGGAGGAAGAAAATAGGACGGAAGTGTGGGCATGTAGAGAGAAGAGTCATTTGTTCTCACTCTGAGGGAAAACAAGCAATAAGAACTGTTAATACAAAAGGCAGTGGTCTCCCACGTGAGGTAGTGCACGCTCTGTGCCTGGCTGAGGATAGCCCTGTCAAAGATGGAGGGTGGCAATAATATTTTTATATCATTCATTAAGCAGTTATTTATGGTATACCCTGGGATTATGCTACTGTGATGAGGATAAATTGCCGAACAAGGCATAAAGATTGCTGCCTTCTTGGAGTTTAACACTTAGTGGAAGAGAGAAAGAGTAATCAAATAATCAAATCAAATAATAATCAAATAAGTGCCAACTATGATTTATTTTAAAAGCCAAGAAAGTATCTGACAGAGCTGATCTAGACCCTAAGGAAATGGTGGTTGAAGTGTGATATGAAGGATGAAGCAGAGTTAACTATGTGAGAGGGGTGGTAAAGCATTTTTGACAGGGAACGGCCTATGCAAAGGTCCTGTGGCAGGCAGAGGGATATTAAGCATGGTACATTCAAGAACCCAAAGGAAGACCAGTGCGTTTAGACAGCAGAGATTTTCAGAAAGAGTATTAGAAGATATTGCAGGAAAGGTGTGCAGGGACCAGACCATGCTTGGCTTTGGAGACAAGTTAGTGATTTTATACTTTATTCTAAAAAGAGCATTAGAAACCACTGAAAGGCTGGAGATAACACAGTCAAATTGCATGATACAACGTAACTGTTTTAATTAGCTTGTGTTGCCATAATAAAATACCATAGACTGGGTGGCTGAAACAAATTTATTTCTCACAGTTCTGGAGGCTGAAAGTCTTAAGATCAAGGTGCTGGCATGATGCTGCGTGCTGGAGAGAGCCCTCTTCCTGGCTTGCAGACAGCCACCTTCTCATTGTGTTCTCACATGGTGGAGGTAGAGTGTGCTCCAATCTCTTTCTCTTCTTATAATGGCACTAATCTCACCATAGGAGCCCACCTCTCATGACCTCACCTAACCCCTTTTACCTCCAAAGTCCCCATCTCCAATTATCATCACACTGGGAGTTAGGGTTTCAATGTATGCACTGGGGCGGGGGTGAGGGGGCATACACAACATTCAGTGCTTACCGTGTGCCAGACAGTGTGCTGAGGGCTTTATGTGAATTATTTTGTTCCCCCTACGCCACCGTGGGGAAGGTTGCTATTATCGGCACACTTACAGATAAGGCAATTGATGTTCAGAGATCAGGACAGCACTAGAGTGAAGCAAGCTACAAGCCTGCAACACAAAAGTTCAGGGTTCATGCCACAACCCTGCCAGTAAACACGTCCTTCAATTTTGTACACCAGGCACCTCACTTGTCCCACTCTGTCTCAAATCTGGGTTGAGTATACCTGTCCTGGGTTACTTCATGGTTCGTAAATGATCAAACTAGGTTTCGAACCCAGGTCTAGAGAGCTTCTAAAATTTTTTTTCTATCTCTAAAATTTTGTGGATTTGTTTCCAGTTTTATTGAGATATAATTGATATACATCAGTACACAAGTTTAAGACATACAGCATGATGGTTTGATTTACATGTATTGGGATATGATTACCACAATAGGTTCAGCTAACATCCATCTTCTCATATAGATACAATTAAAAGAAAGAAGAAAAGAAGAAAAAAATTTAATTAAAAAAAGCGTTTCCAAATGAACATTTGGATGCCCTCCTCATTGTTGGGCTCCCATAAAAATGAAAGATTATTTGAGATGAAAGATTAAATTTCATATTAGACTTCAAACTGTAAATAGCTAGACTCAGCTGCAATGAATTCAGAGAATGAAAACTGATAAAATAGAGGATTCAGCCCACGGAACGGACTAGCCCAACATTATTCGGGAGATGAGAAAGAATGAGTCAAATATTTAAAAAGTAAACAGGTTTTTTTTCCATTAATTTTAAGCCAACAGAATGAAAATTAAATCTTCTAGCTGCAATTAGATAAATGGATGTCAATCAGATAGGAAACTGCTAAAGAAATTAGCCATGAGGTAGTCCTTAATCTGTTTGGGCTTTTTTCGGTGGGATGGTAGAAATGTAATCTGTTATCAGCACAGGTATGATTGAATTATTAATAATACTGTGCAAGGCCACCTAGAAACCAGAGCTTGGGGACTCTTAAATCTATTCTAATTGAAACAGAGAATCAGCAGACTGGAAAAGACCCTGACTCTTCTCAAGATATGTCACAGTATGTGACACAGAGGACACGTGGGGTTTGCGCACAGTGGCAGCTGCAAGCCGACCTTTTGGCAAATTTAATCTGCAAATGGGTCCCTGTTTAAGAGAGTTAATGCCTTCCATTATTAAGGAGGCTTCCTTCTATATTTTGGAAAGCCTGGTTAAAATATTTCATGCCAGGGTATTATGCAGATTGTCTAACTAACAGGAAGATTATGGATGCAAATAAATCAAATTTTAAAATGAAAGGTTTTACTGACCTCTTAAGAGGATAGTAATACATGCATAATTGTGAGCAAAATGCTCCCAGATTATCAGGATAAGAAAAGGGTCACATTGTCATTCCTTGAAGTATATTGAGGTTAGAATAGAAATCCAGGAACGTTTCAGAAGCTAATGAACTGAATTCAAGAACTGTACAAGCTAATACTAAGTTACTCCCTCTTTCCTCTGGTTTTAATGGGGGAAGGGTATCATAGTCTAGGAGGATGGCTGAGGTCCTCATGGGACCTCGAGTAAGTCACTTAATCTCTCAGTGTAAATTTCTATTGTGGGAATAGTTGGTGGTTAGAAACAGCTGGGGTCACTGACCCTGCTTCTTTCCGTGACCTCCCACCGCGCTCTCTTACCCTCAAGGGAACTGCTCTCCCACTGTTACTTCTTCATGGGCCATCTGCTTTTTCTTTGGTGACTGTCTCCAGGAGCTGATCTCAAGGCTCCTAAAGTAAACTTAGGAGGTTAGGAGCTTGAGTTTTACATTGAGGGGAACCTGGGATTGAATCCTAGGTCTGGCGCTTACTAGTGTGTGTCCCTGGACAAATTCCTCCATCTTCTAGGTTATCAGCCTCTTCTCTAGTACATGGGAATGATAATATGCACCTTACAGGGCAGAGGTCTCTAAACTCTCTCAGTTCACAGAGCTCTGATTGTCTCAGTAATTGTTTCCCAGAGCCCCTATGCCAAAAGAAATATCTAACAATTCCTTTATTAAGTAATTAGGTCGGAACAACTTAATATGTATTTACATCCAAATAATTTAATAGAATTTTGAAAGAATAGATATATAGAGAGAAAAACATTTTTGTTTAACCTTTTCAATAACCACAAGTTCTTGCTAATTGGATGTGTGCATCCGTTGATCGCCGCACAGTTTCTTGAGCCTTGAAATCAGCATTTGCTCTTCCACGTTGATTTCCTCACCATACTTGGTCTTAATCACAGCAACCGCTGAAAACCAAGCTTTGCAAATATGTGACATGTAGCAGAAGTTAATGTTGAAACTGTGATCTACCTCAAGCTAATAGTTTTCCTGGCATCTGGCAGATGTGTTTCCCTCTAAAATCTGCCGTGGCACCCCACGACTTTGCTGTGATGCCCTGAGGTACCTCGTGTCACTCTGGGTACAATGGTTTTAGGAACCATGTTGATTGATTTTAGAGGACAAAATGTAGGAGCGGTATATCAAGCACTTGACTTTGAACGTGTTCATAAAGTAGTACCTGCTGCTGTTTTGCTCCACAGATTTCCTTTATGGTCATTATTTATAAGGAAGAAAAAATGTGGTTTGTCCTCCTAGGGAATCCAATGCTGCCAACCTCTAATCACCCAAGTGCTACCCAAGTGCTACCTACTATGGGAGTGAAATATTCCCCCAAGAACCTCACAGTTAGGTTGGAGAGTCAGGATAAACATGTATGAAACAGTGGGCAACAACTCACAATTGCTAAGTAATAAGATGATGAAAGTGACCTGGGAGAAGGAAGGAACTGAGAGATGGGCTTTGACAAACCAGCATTTAGATCAGGGCTAGTGCTTCCCACTATACAGCCAGTGAGAGAATGTTCACACCCACCTTGCCCTCAGCACCTTCTCCAACTTCATGAGGACCAGACGACACATAGGTGCTGTTGTCAATTTGGCCCCTCTGTGATGACGTTAACTCCACAAACATTCTTTGACTATCTGCTACTTGAAAATTTCTGTGATAGGAATGTAAGCCAACCTTTGACAACACCAATAAAGGAAATACTCATTTTGACCAGGATGCAGTAGAAAAAGTCCTGCTTGAGCTGCACCTTCAGGAAAGGGCATGTAGATGGCTTACTGTATACAGTCACAATAGTCCACCAACTCACTGGTACAAAAAATGCAGCTTTATTTCTCGATTTCAACTTCCGCTTTAGCAAATGGCAGAAGATGATGTAGTTTTGCCAGTTCATAGTAATCCAATGACTTTCAGATTTATACTGATAATTTAGGATGTAAACATTCAATGTCACACAGACACAGCGCTTCTTTCCCCTCCCCCTTCCCTATCAGAATAGCATCCCTCTTCCATCCTCTGTCCTCACAGGAATCAGCTGAAGAGTATCTCACCATTTTTGGTCTTCTGTACTGGCCTCTATCCCTGTCGCATCCACTTCCAGGTATAGCTCATCTTGTCTGGCTCCAGATGTAACTCACTTATCCCCATCAGGTATAACACTTCTTGTCACTATGGTTGTGCCTTTTCTAGAATGTCACACAAATGGAATCATACAGCATATAGCATTTTGTTTCTGGATTCCTTCACTTACTACTACATTGATTTTGAGACATATCTATGTTGCATTTGTCAGTAGTTAGGTCCTTTTAACTGCTGAATAGTGTTACTCAGTGTAGATGACTACAGTATTCACCATTGGGTGGGTATTTGTGTTGTTCCGGTTTTGGGCTATGTATTTTAATGTTCATAACAGTTTTAAGCTGTTTTTTTTATGGATATTAAATTTTATGGACATTAAAATACAAATATTGTGTGGACCTATGATTTTATTTCTCCCAAATAAACATCTAGGAGTAGATTGAATGGTGTGTATTTAACTTTATAGGAAACTACCAAGTATTTTCCAAAGTACCATTTTGCATTCCCACCGGCTGTGTATGAGAGTTCCAGTTGCTCCACATCCTCCCCAACACCTGGTATAGTTAGTCTTAGCAGTTCTATTAGGTAGGCAATACTTATATTGTGGTTTTAATTTGCATTTCCCCAATGACTAGTAATGTTGATTGTATTTTCATGTGCTTACTTGCCTTTTGTATATTTTCTTTGGTGAAACATCTTCAACTGTTTTGTCCCCATTTTTATCAGGTTGCCTTTATCTTATTGAGTTGTAAGTGTTGTTTTAGATAGGGTAGATACATGTTCTTTATCAAATATGTTTAATTTCTATTTTCTCACAGTCTTGGCTCAGGTGTGATTTTTTTAAAATCTGGTTCCTGATGTTAATGTTAATATTTGCTGCTGCTGAATGTGGTCTTGCAGTGATCTCCAGTTCAATGTCCATGCATTCATTTTCACTCCCAGCACCTTGGGTCCACCAGTGTGTTCTTAATGTTTCTGCTTTTCTCTCAGGGAGCTGTAGGAACTAGCATTCTCTTTCACCCTATGCTGAGGTTGCAAGATTCTGAGCAGATGTACTCAGCCGGTCGACATGAACAGTTGTTACGTCTGTCACTCAGGCACCATGTTGGTTAGACATGAAGTTTCTCCATCCGCAAGCAGCTTACAGCCTCTCTGGTCTATACTTTAGAACTGAGGCCCAAGTTCCCACTGCTGCCTGTCAGATTTCTCACAACCCATCTGTGATTTCTATCATACCTGCCTTTCCCAGGACTGGGCTTGATGTGCCTTATCCAAGACTTGGGGGACATCCAATTGGTGGACTTGTCCTTCTCGTCTTCCTGCTTCCTACCACTTTGTTGGACTTTGGTCTCCTTTCAAAATAATGCTTTTATGCAATCAATCTGCATTCTTCCCTTTTTTCTTCCTTATAGAATAAATGCCAAGTTTTCAGTCTTCTAGGCATTAGTGCTCAGTATTTAAAGCCAAGCTTTTGATCTTCAAAAATCCTTTTTATTCCCCTCTCAGGCACCAGACTCTAAGATTAATATCCCTGCTATAAGTTATAAAAATCTAATTAGAAACTGATAAAGAATATACCACTTTGTTCTTTCTGGTTTTGCTTTCTTCCTAAGTTGTATGTACAGATATGGCTACCTCTTCTGCCTGAATGGTAAGTCTGAGGAAGAGTGAGAGTTACCCCTTAATTCTACAAAATGTTATCCTACTGCAGTTGGCTTTTGGGGGTGGGGGGTAAACCCAGTCTCTAAGAGAACAGTTCAAGAATAGACAAGAATATCACTAATAACTCAGAGACAGGAAAGCCAGATCATATTTGGAAAATGACAATAAAAATAATTGTTATATTGATCGTGATAATGGCAGAATCTACGATTTATTGTGGGTGTACAATGTGTCAACTCTGGCTCAAGCACTTTCTTTCTATTATCCTATAAAGTTGATAATTATTTTCCCCATTTTCCTTTTGAGGAAACTGAGAATTCTGATGCAACTTTACCTTTCCTGAGGTCAGAAAGTTGTTAGTATTTCCAGGATTTAAACTCCAGGTCAATCTGATTTTAAAGCATATATTCTTAACCATTAGAACAGTGGTTCTCAGACTATTTGAGGACTGCTTCACAACCTTAAAAATTATCAACGACTCCAAAGAACTTTAATTTAGTACGTAATATCTATTTATGTTTACTTTATTACATGTTAAAACAGAGACTTTAGAAATAGTCATCAATTTCTTTTTAAAAATAAATTCATTACATGTTAACATCAATAATATACTTTTGTGGAAAATGACTATATTTTCAAAAAAATTATTAAGGGTAGCATTGCTGTATATTTTTTGTAACTCTAATGTCTGGCTCAATAGAAGACAGCTAAATTTTCATATATGCTTTTGCATTGTCTGTTGTGAATTCACACATCCTGCAAAACTGGATGGAAAACTCCACTGTACACTTGTCAGAGAATGAGAGTCAAAAGGCAAATAACATCTTAGTGTTATGAAAGTAGTTTTGATCTGTGTATCCCCTAAAGGGGTTTCAGAGATCCCTAGAGGTGCCCAGAACACAACTTGAGAATTGCTAAATACATTAGGATCATTACCAATGTACTGATTCCATTGTAGGAAATATTATGTGCAAAAAAGAAGTGGGAAGTGTAGAGTAAAACCAGACCACGTGGATCTTGTTAAGGAATGTGACTGTTCTGAAAGCACTGAGAAAACCATAGATGGCCTTTAGCTTGATCAGAGCTTCATGTGGGGAAAGTCAGTCTGTCAATAAAATGGGTACAATGGATTGGAAAGAGGATAGAGAAAAGGCAACCAGTAAGAACACTGTAAAGAGGCAGTATAGCATAGTATATCTTAGGATTTTGTGAAAAATAAATGTGTTCATTTATATAAAATGCATAGAACAAAGCCTACTCCACAGGAAGCACCATCTGTGTTATAAGTACTTGGGTACTTGTAGTAGTAGTTGTTGCTGCTGTTGTGTTACTGCTATTATTACTAATATTAAATGAGCAGTAATAAAGCCTGAACTAGGCAGAATTGCAGAGACATTTTGCAATAAATTTCAAAAATGTAGCTGCTGATTGGATTTGGGGGTGAGAAAATTAAAAATGTGAAGATAGTGATATTTTGCCATTTGACTCTTATAGGGACCCAGAAAGTATATATTTTGACACAGAGTTGATTCTCAATAAAGACTTGAAAAGATGCAAGGGAGTGGGGAGGAATGGAAAGAAGTGGAGGCTTTGGGAGCAAGGAAGGCAATTTCTGAGCCTTGTGATTTTGAGATGCCTGTGAAACATGCACATGATGAGGTCCTTAAAGTAGATAAAACCCATTTTTAATTTTTAATTAAATTTTTTTTAATTTTTAAAATAGATAAAACCCATTTTTAATTTTTGGAGAAACTTTCCATAATGGCTATAATAATTTACATTTCCATGAACAATGTACAAGGGTTCCCTTTTATGACATCCTCAACAACTGTTGTTATCTTTTGACTTTTTGCTAATAGCCGTTCTAACAGGTGAGGGGACATCCTGTGGTTTTGATTTGCATTACCCTGACCATTAGTGATGTTGTGTGTCTTTTCAGGTACCTACTGGCCATTTGTATGTCTTCTCTGGAAGAATGTTTATTCAGGTCCTTTGATACTTTTTCAGATTTTGAAAGGTCTTTATTTGTCATGTTTCTACGACAAGTCTATGTCTGTGTGAAATCAGATGAATTAGCAATATGGTTAGTTTGAGTTCTGCTACCATCAGGCTGGGCATTTGTTGAGCAGGAAATATATGCAGTTTCAGACTGGAGATAACTATTCATCATTTGGCAAAGTTGAATCTCCATCGTCATACTCAGAGTGCTCAGATTCAGTAAATAGAATCCCAGCACGTGATGTTTCCAAAGGGGAATGTATGGTGTACTTTTTTGTTTGTTTGTTTTTGTTTTGTTTTGTTTTCAGTTATACATATACATGTATCTGTTCTTTTTCCAGATCCTTTGATCTTGTTTTAATCAGATTGTTATTTTGCTACTGAGTTGTATGAATTTCTTATATATTTTGGATACTAGCCCCTTGTCAGATATAACATTTGCAAATTCTATCTCCCATTCCATAGGTTGCCTTTTCATTTTGATTGCTTCCTTTGCTGTGCAGAAACTTTTAGTTTGATGTAGTCCCACTTGTTTATTTTTGCTTTTGTTGCCTGTGCTTTTGTGCCCTACTTAGAAAAACATCATTGTCAAGATCAATATTAAGGAGCTTTCCCGGATGCCTTTTTTTTTTTTTTTTTTTTTTTTTTTTTGCGGTACGCGGGCCTCTCACTGTTGTGGCCTCTCCCGTTGCGGAGCACAGACTCCGGACGCGCAGGCCCAGCGGCCATGGCTCACGGGCCTAGCCGCTCCGCAGCATGTGGGATCTTCCCGGACTGGGGCACGAACCCGTATCCCCTGCATCGGCAGGCGGACTCTCAACCACTGCGCCACCAGGGAAGCCCCCGGATGCTTTCTTCCAGGAGTTTTACTAATTCTGGTCTTACATTTAGTTGAGTTGATTTTTGTATATGGTGTAAGATAAGGGTCCAGTTTCATTCTTTTGCATGTGGATATCTAGTTTTCTCAATACCATGTATTGAAGAGACTATCCTTTCCTCATTGTGTATTCTTGGCACCTTTTTCAAACATTAGTTGATCATACATGCATGGCTTTATTTCTGGGCTCTCCATTCTGTTCCATTGGTTCAGTTCCTTGACTATATCTTTTAACCTTCTAATGATTTAAAAACAAATTACCAAATTTTTTAATTCTGTGAGTTTTTTCTTATTCTCTATTTTTTTCCTTTTCTATGGCTTCTTGTTCTTCATTTGTAGATTTATTCTCTTCTTAAAAAAAAAATTTCTGCGTGTGCTAATTAGGATTTATTTATTTCTATTCCTAAAAGTATATCTGTTTCTCCAAATATGTTTTAATATTTAATTAAATCTATAATTTAGTTTGTAATATTTATCTTGATTTTTTTTGCATTGTACATTTTACTGAATTGTCTAGATGATCTACTATCACCCATTCATTTGTAAGAATGAGTCAACGGAACAGTTGAATGAACATGAATAGGATTGATCAGCTGGCTGCTTCCGTAGTAGACTGAACAGGCAGGGAGATGATCTTGTATTTTGGACTCTCTGTATACCAGAATGCAGAGCACTTTACTTGGAAGACCCAACACTTGCCTTTGTATCCACTCCAGACTAACTAAATTATTTTTCCAAAAGGAAGGACCTTCTATTGCATGCTCCTAGGGCAGAATAGGGAAAGGAGTTAAGCAGTGGGGCTAAAGGGCAGATGAATCTATTTTTCTCTCTATGGGTATTATTTAGCAGTTTTGAGCCTTTATCCCACAGCATTTGGGTGTTTCTAAGTCCTAAGGCTCTCCAGGTTTCTGCAATGCAGATGGGTACCCTTTTTGGTTGTGCCAACTCTCTTCTTCATCTGTCGTTATCTTTCCATCTGCTTTTCTTCTCCCAGAGACGCATGAAATCCATAGTCCACTTAATGACCCTCTTTATATTCTCTTCATTATTGTGAGGTTGTATCCGCTTTGCTCCTTTATTATCATTTGAAAGAGATCTTGGGGAAAAGAGATGATAAATGGTAAGTTCACTATTACCCATAATTTTTCCTTTTCTGCCTGTCCTAAATCAAAGAAGACCATCACCTTCTTCAGAGATGAAGCCACCCTCTCTTAGCCGGTCTACTTCTATATCCTGGAACTTTGTTTTAAAGTAGGAAAACCATCTTCTTTGACAGTTTGAACCTCCACTTTCCCCCAATCATTCTGAGTTTCCCTGCTTTCAGGTACTGTCAGCTCCCTGTTATGCCTTTAAATCTTCAAATATTCAGTCTTATTTGATGTGTAGGTGTATAATATTCTGAGTAATAGAGAAGTAAATCATCAAAAAACTCAGAAATGGACCAACAATTTTTTTAAACAACAAAATGTCCAAAGATTTCTTTATAGTTTCATAAAGTTCTCACAAGACACTTCAAACTGAACAGATATTTTGAGAGGAAATGATTCTGATGACTGTTTAGGTGTTCTTTTCAAGGAATTAGGGGGATTATAGCTCTTCGTTTTTTTGACATTTAGTATGTACTTACTCGAGCAGAAATTTCCAAAGGAAAATGTTAAGCGGAACTATGATGGGGATGTTGATTAAGAGTCAAGTCAAGCTGGGTTTGAACCCCAGGTATGCCCCATTCTACTTACTCTAGAATAATTAACACTGCTGAGGCTTGGTTGCCTCACTGATAAGTGCTATTAGTAATGTCCCCTTTGGGACTTCCCTGGTGGCACAGTGATTAAGAATCCACCTGCCAATGCAGGGGACACAGGTTCGATCCCTGGTCTGGGAAGATCCCACATGCCATAGAGCAACTAAGCCCGTGCACCACAACTACTGAGCCTGCGCTCTAGAGCCTGCGAGCCACAACTACTGAGCCTGCGCCACAACTACTGAAGCCCGCGTGCCTAGAACCCGTGCTCTGCAACAAGAGAAGCCACCGCCATGAGAAGCCCGCGCACCACAACAAAGAGTAGCCCCCGCTCGTCACAACTAGAGAAAGCCCGTGTGCAGCAACAAAGACCCAACCTAACCAAAAAGAAATTAATTAATTAATTAATTAAAAAAATAATAATATCTCCTTCATGGGGTAGTCATGAGCAAGAGAGAAGTTGTGTACATAAAGAAATGAGGACAATGCCTGGCCCATCAAGTTGCACCAGACTTGATTTTGAGGTAAACAGCCTTTATGATTTCATTGCTTACCAACTTCTTTAAAATATGGGGGGGAAAAGGCCCTTCTTTATAGACTCCATGAAGATTGTATAACTCTGGTAGCCTTCGGGTTAACCCTCTAATGTTTCTCTCAGTCCCTATGCTTTTGTCTAAGCTTATCCTATTTACTCAGCCTTCAGAGTATTACAAAACTGAGGCATGCCACCATCTAGTCAATATCATCTAGCTCCAATGAATAGACAAACAGTAATGACTCCTCCAGACTGTTTGTTTTGCCATTTTAATAATTACTTATTGAAGAACCACTGGCTAATCTATGACATGACAGGTTTTGATGTCTCCCAATTATGGGCACATTATGCAATCTGTGAATTAGAACGCTAGTCCTTTCCTGTGGTGGGGATAGACTTCGCAGCTCCTTTGTTGCCTAATACGGTCAAGTCCAAGAGCCGGGGAGATGGGGGTCTTTTGACAACATTCACATTCATTTCAAGGGAAGCATTAATATATTACAAGGTGGTGTGGGAATATGCAAATGTTGCTAAATTTGTAGGAATGAAATTATTTCAAGCATACTAGTTAACTGTTTACAAACTTGGGAAAGAGAAATAGTTCTAATCTTTCACTTAAACAACTCTTATTGAGCCCTGCTGTATACACAGTGCTGAAATGAACCAACAAACTGCTGATGAGACAGAGTTTTTAATTCACTTATCTATTTAACAAACTTTTATTTTGTGTGTCAGGCAGTGTACTTTAGGCACTGAGAATCCAGTGGTGAAAAAAAAACAGATATAATTCTGTCCTTTGTAGTTTACTGTCTACTGGAGGAAACTGTTACTAAATGAACAGTCATAGACATAAATATAGAGCTACATTTTGGTGCGAATGATGCAGGAAAGATGCCCGATGCTAGGAGGGTGACATAGTAGAGGGGCTGACTTTGCATTGGCAAGAATCCTTCCCTGCTGAAAGGATGACTAATCTGAAATGTGAAGGATAAGGAGGCATTGACTCTGGGTGGAAGAGGAAAGAGCATTCCAGGCAAATGCAAAGGCCGTGCAGTTGGAGTGAGTGTGGTGCTTTCGGGGAATTTGAAAGACAATGTATTTTGACCTAGAGGACAAAGGCAAGCGGATGTGTGTGATAAAGCCCTAAATTCCTTCTCTTGTGATACTCCAAGCTGCCCTTTCAGTTTTGCTTTCATTCATCCCTTTATTCATTCTTTGATTCATTCAGGCATTAAATGATTACTCCATGTCATTATTCTGTGGTAGGCACTGTGTTAGGTATAGATACAACAGTGAGTAGGTCCACAGACCCTGGTCCCAAAGATCTCACAGGAAAAGAGAAAAGGATGCCCAGGGATCACAGCTGAAGAGCATTCACCTTGGCCATGGATTATCAAGATGAGGATGAGAAGGAAGAGAATTTTAAGCATAAGAAAAAGTATGTAAAAAGGTCCAGAGGCAAAGGAACGCTTGGCAAGGTGGGAAACCTTGAGACGCTCATTGAGGCTTCCGGTGTAGACTGTGAGGTCCTGATTGGATGAAATGAAGGTGGAGAAGTAGGCAGTAGCCAGTCCTTAAAGAGTCCTTTAAGCTGTGCTGAGGGTCTTGGATTTTTTTTCCCCTGAGAGTCACGGGAGTGACCTTGAGTGGGGACCCACTCAAGGACTTTAAGCAGGGCATTGGCATGATCATATCTGTACTTTAGGATGGTCATATTCATGTCAGCATGGCACATGGAAGATTGGTTAAGAAGCTACTGCAGGAACATTGCTGAGAGATGATATGGCCCAAATTAAACTCGTGGCAGTGTAAATGGATAGATGGGGACAGATTTTATGGCTGTCAGGAAGCTGGAATTTATAGAACTTGGCATCTGACTAAATGTAGGGTAGAGGAAAAGGTATTAAAAATGTCTAATTAAAAATGGTTTTCTGGTTTGGGCAGCTAGATGGACAGTGGGCACCACTCAAAAGATAGAAAACACAGACAAAGGAGTGAGTTTCTTAATCAGTGTGTTTCTTGATCTATAAAGTAGGCATTATTTCAGTCATCTTGTAGGGTTGCCTATATTACACTAAGAACTAAATTCCTGTCACAGAGATGTCTAGCAAAGAGCAGCAATTACTTCTATGTACAAAGTTACATAGAAGCAGTTAGCCATCGGTAGTGGGAGACCAAGCATATCAGAGGAGGTACTGCAGGGCTATTGAACTGGGCCTGAAATGATGAGTAACAAATCACTAGGGCATAAACAGAAGTAGGGGTGACAGGAAACGTTCTTGGCAGAGCAAGACAGGCACAGAGCTCAAAGGTCTTCAAGAAACTGGAGACGGCCCACTGTTCCTGGAGCATAGGAAGATGTGGAGGAGATGGCAGACATTGAGCTAGAAATCTAGGGATTCTGGGAGCTCTGTAAACCAAACTGAAGAGTCTGTCACCCCTAGGCCAGCATTTGCTAAAATTTTTCTGCAGAATATAAATTTTCTATAGAATGTTAATATCATCAAATTAATATGGAAAATTCTGGTTTAAACAAAATTAACTTTATTGCAGGACTTCTCAGAGCTTTTTAATTGGCATTACAAATCTCCAACAGGGGGATCTATCTTTTTTTTTTTTCCTCAAATTCCATACCTCTTTTCCTGGAACACTGATTAGCACCTCAAAAAACACTAATGGTTCTGTGTCATTGGGTTTAGAAAACTCTTTTCCAGGTAATGAGGAACCATGCAAGGATTTCAAGCAAGAAAGAAAGGACCAGATCTATGAGTTACAAAGGTCGTGCTCACTTAGTGAGGAGGATGGACTGGGAGGGAACTGAAAGCTTGATGGCCTTAAGAGTTGAAATGAAAGAATAAAACCTCAAATTCATATATGTCAAAGAGGAGGGGGCAGTGGTGGACAGGATACATATGTGCAGTAGCATGAGCATGCTCGTGTGTGTGTGTGTGTGTGTGTTTTGATAATATATTAGATACTCAATGCAAATGCTGCTTGTAGCTTGTAGACACTAAGGAAAGGCTTTATCAAAAACTATGAAATTCTTTATCGATGTGATAAATCGTTATTTCAAGGGTTTTATCTATTTGTGATGCCTTTTGATCCTCTTATCATCCTATTAGAGACTTTTAAAATCAGTTTCCCCAACCAAGTACCAGAAAAGTGAAGAGACTTGCCCAGAGCTCCAGAGTCGGGGAAAGGCAGACTTGGCCTTAGCTCTTCTAACTTCAAGTCCAGGGCTCTCTTCATTCTATCATTTTCCCTCTGAGCTAAGACTTGAGCTGGAATTTGAAGGATACTTAGGATTTTCCTAGGTTGAACAAATAAGCAAAATCTTTTTGGCTAGGAGGAAAAAGTAGAAGAAAGAACACAGAGATAGATACGTGCGTGACATGGCCAATAGTCTAGGAAGCGTCCATGAGTCCTCCCAGCCTTCGAGGCGGGGCCAGCTCCATGGTGCAGTGACATGTCCGGTATACGTTACTCCTATGCCTGTGCTTACATTAAAGCTCTGCTCTCAGTCTTAAAATTCCCAATACTAAGAACAAGGGGCCCCATGTTTTCATTTTGGATTGAGCCCCACAAATTACGTAGCTACCCCTCAATCAAGTGTGTCATTTGTCCATTTTACATTTTGAGGCTGTTCTCGCTCTGCCGAATACCTCTAAATTCTTACATAGTGGTTAATCTACACTTGATCAGTCTCTTATGGACACATAAGTTTTAGCATTTATCTTTGCAACAGAGGTGTGAGTTGCTTCGCAGTACCTAATTAGGCTAGCGCTAAGCACATAGCGGGCAGGTAATGCATGATCGATGTTGAATGAATCTGTGCCTCCACCATGAGCCCACTGACATGAACAGTTTCACACTTACTTGTAATGGAACCATGTCTTTGGGTTAGCTTAAAAAAAAAAAAAAACAGGAGGTACAGGGACAAGAAGCACATCTGCCAAAACAATTCAAGAATGAGAATTGGAAAAGTGAATAAACCTGGTGTCCATGTGGACATCAGAGCACATAATAATGACAGTCTGCAGTGCCTCATAACAACAGCTAACATTGTTTATGTGTGTATTATGTGCCGCGGACTGTTTTATAATATTTTATATATATCATCTCATTTAATGTTTACAACAACCCTTTGAAGAAGTTACTATTATTGGTATTTTGCAAATGAAATTGAAGCACAGGGGGATTAAGTAAGTTGCTCAACATCATACTGCTAGGAAACATCGGAGCCAAGATTTGAACTCAAGCTGTCTGGTTCTCAAAAGTCCTGCCTTCAACCATTCTCCTCTTATACTTTAGGGACCCATCTTATATAGAAGTCTCACATCTGGCCTTACCTCAGTACTATTAAGAGCTATGTATGTGTTAGCTATTATTAATCTCCCTATAAAAATATAGGTGGGAGGTAGTGACAGTGTAATTTTCAACTTGAATTCAACTTGGGGCTTCTCTTTGGTCCTAGGTCTTTTTTTTTTCCCCCCTTCTTTTTCTGTCCATGAAATAGATGTGATGAGTCAGCATTTGGGAGCAAGAAGTGCTCTAAACTATGTTTTCTTCTGGGGAGAGAATTCAAAACCTTTATTAAATTCTCAAAAGGATCTGTGACCCCCAACACGTTAAAGTCACTGCTCCAAGGCCTTATGCTACTTTTCAGATGTAAATGCATAAACTTTTGTTATCCTACTTTGTTCATCCTTGTACTGCCGCAGATGCCAGATGGAAATTACAGAGGTCTCTATTTGAGGGATGTTTAATGTAATTATTTTCACTCTGTATTTATTCCATAAATATTTATGGAGTTTTAAAATATACTCAGACTTGCTTATAAGTTCAAGGTCCATTGAGCTCTTGAACTCAGCTTCTAGCATTTCTTCCTCTAGTATAGCGATGGCCAGGGTGTTATCCTTGTTTGCCCAGCATTTTGTATTTATGAAAATGTTTTCCCACGTGCTGAGCTAAGTTTACTACGTGGTATGTCCTGTAGCTTCCAAAGGTGCCAATACTTAGAAATTTCCTTCCAAAGAAGGAGAAAGAGACAGAATGTGGTGGTGTAGGAAGAAGATGATTAACGCTGATTCTCAGTGAGCATAAAGGCTGTCTTCCCAGACCTCTGCAGCCTTGGGTCAGCGGGGAATGATGCAGACCCTTCTGCAGCTCTGCCCTGGCCCACCTCAGAGCAGAAAAATGGAGATGAGGAAGATGAGGATCAAGGAGCTTGCTTATTTCAGTTTTACCCAGGGTTGGCCCCTGGGACTTTTTTTTTCCTTCCAGTTTTATTGAGATATAATTGACACATAGCACTGTATAAGTTTAAGGTGTACAGCACAATGATTTGACTTACATACATCATGGAATGATTTTCCCAATAAGTTTAGTGCACGTACGCCATCTCATGCAGATACAAAATTAAAGAAATAGAAAAAAAATGTTTTGCGTGTGATGAGAACTCTAAGGATTTACTCTTAACAACTTTTATATATAATGTACAGCAGGGTTAATTATATTGATCAGGTTGTACATTACATCTCTAGTACTTATTTATGTTATAAATGGGAATTTATACTTTTTGACTACCTTCATCTGATTCCCTCTCTCCCTACCTCTTGCCTCTGGTAACCACAAATCTGATATTTTTCAATAAGTTTGTCTGTATGTTTGGTTTCTTTTTTTTCTTAATTTATTTTTTATTTTTATTTTATTTTGGCTGCATTGGGTCTTCGTTGCTGCACGCGGGCTTTCTCTAGTCGCGGCGAGCAGGGGCTACTCTTCATTGCGGTGCGCGGGCTTCTCACTGCGGTGGCTTCTTTTGTTATGGAGCACAGGCTCTAGGCGCGTGGGCTTCAGTAATTGTGGCACACGGGCTCAGTAGTTGTGGCTCGCGGGCTCTAGAGAGCAGGCTCAGTAGTTGTGGCGCACAGGTCTAGTTGCTCCACGGCATGTGGGATCTTCCCGGACCAGGGCTCGACCCGTGTCCCCTGCACTGGCAGGTGGATTCTTAAGAACTGTGCCACCAGGGAAGCCCAGTACGCTTGGTTTCTGGTTTTTGAAGTATAATTGACCTACAACACTATGTTACTTCCTGCTACACAGCATAGTGATTTTTTTCTATATGTTTCAAAATGATCACCGCCGTAAGTCTAGTTATCATCTGTCACTATACAAAGATATTACTTAGTTATTGACTATATTCTCCACAGTGTACATTTCATATCCACGACTCCTTTATTTTGCAGCTGAAGTTTGTACCTCTTTAATCTCCCTCACCTATTCCTTTCCTCCCTCTAGCCCCCTCTCCTCTGGTAACTACCTGTTTGTTCTCTGTATCTATAACTCAGTTTCTGTTTTGTTTGTTTATTTGTTTTGTTTTTTTAGATTCCACGTAGGAGTGAAATCACACAGTATTTGTCTTTCTTTGTCTGACTTATTTCACTAAACACAATATCCTCTGGGTCTATCCATGTTGTTGCAGATGGCAAGATTTCATTGTTTTTATGGCTAATATTCCATTTTATACACACACACACACACACACACACATATACACCATATCTTTATTCATCTGTTGATGGGCGCTTGGGGTGGTTTCCATATCTTGGCTATTGTAAATAATGCTTCAATGAACACAGAGGTGCATATATCTTTTCTAATTAGTGTTTTAGTTTTCCTTGGGTAAATATCCAGGAGTGAAATTGCTAGATCATATGGTAGTCCTATTTTTAATTTTTTTGATGAATCTCCACACTGTTTTCCATAGTGGTTGCAGCAATTTACATTCCCACCAACAATACATGAGGGTTCCCTTTTCCCCATATCCCTGTGACTTTTAAAAGAGAGTAGTCATTTCTCCCCTTGATATTGCCCTTAAAGTACTGGGAGTTAAGTCAACTTAATTGTCTAATCACTTTCTATTTACCCTCTTAAAAAAAAGTAGTAACCAGTATGTGCCAGGCACTCTACTAGGGCCAGATATAGTACAGAAACACCCCTGTCTCCCTGAATATTATGTCCTCGTGTAATAATTAAAGCCAAAAAATATACTGTCAGGTCGCAACACAGGGGCTGGGGTTGCTGGTAGGGAGGGGGGCTGTTTTACCTTATATAGAGTGGTCAAGGTCAAGAAAGACATCTCAGAAATGTTGATTATGGAGTGACAGCTGAATGAGGTGAAGCTCTGAGCTATGCTTCTGACTGAGGAAGCCTCAGGCCAGTGGGAACAGCAGATGCAGAGGTTCCGGGGTGGGAGTTTTCTTCCTGGTGTATTTGGCAGACAATAAGTATGCCACTGTGTCTATGTGTGGGGTGGGGAGGGAAGGAGGTTGAGACAAGCGTTGGTGATGCTGCAGGTGAGAAGTGAAAAAAAAAAAAAAAAATAGAGCTATAGCAAGGGCCAAACCTTGCCAGCATTTTAAAAGAGTTTTACTCTGAATGTGTAGGAAGCCAATGAAGGGCTTGGAGCAAAAAAGTGACATGACGTGATTTGCATTTAAAAAGCCCATTCTGCCTGCTGCACAGAAACTATTCTGTAGGGGGGCAAGGGAGGGATCACACACTCCTTAGAGTCTATTGAAACTATCATGATGAGATGCGTTGGTAGCTGGAGCGTGGTAGTAGCCGTGGAAGTGGTGAGGAGTGGTTGGATTCTGGATGCATTTTGAAGTTAGAGCTGGCAGGATTTGCTGATGGACTGGAAGGATGTAGGGAATGAGAGAGGAGTCAAGGAACAGGAGGAGTTGGGGGGCGCCATTAGGGATTGAGCTGCCTGGTGGATATCAGGGAAATATCGGATCAGCTGTTGGTGTTATTAGCCTGGGGGTCAGTGGAGAGGTTTGTGCTCAGTATTCATTTAGGAGGTTTTTTTTTTTAACATCTTTATTGGAGTATAATTGTTTTACACTGTGTGTTAGTTTCTGCTTCATAACAAAGTGAATCAGCTATACATATACATATATCCCCATATCTCCTACCTCTTGCGTCTCCCTCCTACCCTCCCTATCCCACCCCTCTAGGTGGTCGCAAAGCAGCTGCTTCCCACTAGCTATCTATTTTACATATGGTAGTGTATATATGCCCATGCCACTCTCTCACTTCGTCCCAGCTTACCCTTCCCCCTCCCCGCGTCCTCAAGTCCATTCTCTATATCTGCGTCTTCATTCCTGTCTTGCCCCTGGGTTCTTCATAACCATTTTTTTTTTAGATTCTATATATATGTGTTAGCATATGGTATTTGTTTTTCTCTTTCTGACTTACTTCACTCTGTCTGACACACTCTAGATCCATCCACCTCACTACAAATAACTCAGTTCCGTTTCTTTTTATGGCTGAGTAATATTCCATTGTATATTTGTGCCACATCTTCTTTATCCATTCATCTGTCGATGGACACTTAGGTTGCTTCCATGTCCTGGCTATTGTAAATAGAGCTGAACATTGTGGTACATGACTCTTTTTGAATTATGGTTTTCTCAGGGTATATGCCCAGTAGTGGGATTGCTAGGTTGTATGGTTTTGTCATCAAGTGAGTGGCAAGCCATGAGATTGGACGAGGTCACCTCGGATGGGACTGCAGATAGAGAAATCTGAGAACTTTGAACTCTAGGGTGCTTGTAGAGGTCAAGTCAAGCAGTGAGGAGAAGCAGCAGATGAGCTTGAGAAGGAGTGTACATTGAGGTAACAGGAGAATCAAGAGAGGGTGGTACCTGGGAATCAGTGAAGAAAGTGTGTTTAGGAAGGAGGGAGCGCTCAACTATACACACAAAACTGTTTTGCATGCAAGTGTTAAAGGCGGTGGTGCATCTAATTCAATAAGTCTTCAGAAATCACGTCACTGATCATGTGACCACACATTTCTACTCTCTGATCCAATCTAAAAGACTGTAATAGTTTTCAGCCGGATTCCTATAACTGTACCTTTCAATTTCTCCACCTTTAGTGGCTGTAATAGAGTCCAGATACCCAGCTGTGAAAATTCCTTTTTTAGTAGTGACATCTGGTTATTTGGCGGCTTCTACTGGCTGGCATTGAAGCCATAGGTGTTGAACTAAACAGTTGGCTTATTAGGGCGGTAACTGTACAGTGACTGAATTACATCTTTCTTGCTATCTGGCATGTATTGTTATGTAGTATCATCTTAGCACTTTTAGAATCTTGATCTTGTATCATTTTATTAATTCAGCTTACTAGTTTTAGGGGGAAATGCAGATTGGGTTCAAATTTACTATTACATATAATATATATGTACACGTGTGGGTATGTCTATATATTTTTTCATATTCAGTTTGTATTACTTTAAATAGTTGTGAGGGTCATCAGATTAAAGTTGCTTGCTTTGGTTTTAGTATTACAGTCTAATTCAAGTCCTTGACAGATGAAAATTTTCCTTTGGAAGAATAGGATAAAACTCATTTTGTGAGTGGAATAACACTTTTGGAATAGTTCCTCTATACTTGTGCTTTAGCCCCTAGGCATGTGCAGTTATTGAGCCCTAAAAAATGTGCCTTTTCTGAGAGGCGCTGTCAAGTGTAAAATGCACACCAGATTTCAAAAGCTTGGCATTAAAAACAAAAGTGTACATATATAGTTAATTATTCTATATTCTCTATATGTTGAAATCAATTTTTGACATATTGGATTAAATAAAATATTTTCATTTTAGTTTCAAAAAATTTAGACATCATTAAAATTAATGTTATCTGTTTCTTTTCACTTGTTAATGCGGCAACTTGAAAAACTTACAAACAAAAATGTGTCTTGCATTGTATTACTTTTGGGTAGAGCTGTTCTGTGCAGTTGATAGCGTACACATTCACATCAGTGTCTCTCAGTTTTCAGGTGTGCACAAAATGATTTTGACCTTTTCAATACAAAGTTTCATCTAAAAGGTATTTCATAACATTCAAAAAAACCTTTAAAAAATTTTCTTACTACAAAAATGATATGTGGGGACTTCCCTGGTGGTCCAGTGTTTAAGACTCCACACTTCCACTGCAGGGGGCATGGGTTCAATCCCTGGCTGGGGAGCTAAAATCCCACATGCTGGGCTGTGCAGCCCAAAAAAAAAAAAAGATCTAAATTTTCTTTGACAAGAATATGAACCACAAAGAAAACCACACATAACCACTGTTAAGTATTTTCATATATTCCTTTTGAGATACACACATTTTTTTGACCATAAAAGGTGACCAGTCAGTATACATTGTTTTTCGACTTTTTTAAAGAACATGACATGAATATCTGTACTTGTCATTACATGCATTTAAGTTTTTTGCACTAATATTAACCTGAGGGCTATATCATACTCCTAGAGGTAATAATGGTTTATGACAGCAGAGATTTTTTAATCTTTAATAACAGCTTTATTGAAACACTTATTTTCCTCTTCCAGTTTTATTGACATACAGCATTGTATAAGTTTCAGGTGTCCAGCATGATTTATTGTACATCATGAAATGATTATCACAATAAGTTTAGTGAACATCCATCATCTCATATAGATACAAAATTAAAAAAAAAACAGGAAAAAATTTTTCCTTGCGATGAGAACTCTTATGATTAACTCTTTTTAACAACTTTCGTATATAACATACAACAGTGTTAATTGTGTTTATCGTATTGTACTTTACATCTCTAGTACTTGTTTATCTTATAACTGGAAGTTTGTACCTTTTGAAACATCTTTCTAAAGTATTCAGTTCAGTGGGTTTTAGTATATTCAGAGTTGTGCAGCTATTGCCTTTAAGTAATTTTAGAATATTTTCATTATTCCAAAAGGAAATCCCAAACCCGTAAGTAGTCACTCTTATTCCCCCACCTCAGCCCCTGGCAACTAATCTACTTTGTCTCTATGGATTTGCCCATTCTGAACATTTCCCGTAAACGGAGTCACACAATACATGGTCTTTTGTGGCTGGCTTCTTTTGCTTAGTATAATGTTTTCAAGGCCCATCCATGTTGTAACATGTATCAGTAATTATCACTAATTATAGCTGAATAATAATCCTTTATATAGATATCACATTTTATTCATCCATTTATCAGTTGATAAATATTTGGGTTGTTTCCACTTTGGGGATATTATGAATAATGCTGCTTAGAATATTCATCTACAAGTTTTTGTGAGAATATGCATTTTCCGTTCTCTTGGGTATATACCTAGAAGTGGAATTGTTGGGTCATATGGCAATTCTGTTTAATATTTTGAGGAACTGCCAAACTATTTGTGGTTGCACCATTATACAATCCCACAAGCAGTGTGAGGGTTCCAATTTCGCCACCTCCTCACCAACACAATAGGAATGATTTTCAACTGAGAGGCTATTCATTTCTAAGAAGTACAGATCAGACTCTAGTGGTGGGTGGTTTGGAAAAAGACCTCTAAGTTTCTGCTGTGACCCTGACCCACCCAACAGAGACACACACACACACACACACACACACACACAGAGCCAGGCTCCTATTTGTTTGTTTGACTTTGGATATATTATTTCTCTCTACTAGCCTTAGTAAAATAGAGATGATTTGCCTCATAGAGGCTGTTGTTAGAATTAAATGAGATAATGCTAGTGAAACCTTTTGCATAGTGCCTAGTACATAATAGATGCTCGATAAGCAGTAGCTATTAATATTATATCAGTGGCTCAATAATTTCCCACTATATGTACACATCATAATTTGCCTAGACAATTCTATTGGCTTGTTACCAATTTTTAATAATTATAGACAGTGCTCTGTGAAAATATCCTTATGGCTAAATTTTTGCCCATATCCATGATTATTTTCTTAGGATAAATTCTGTAAAGTGTTATTGCTTGGTGCCTTTTAAAGAAATTTGAAGACATTCCCCAATATATATTTTTTGTTTAAATTATACTGAAATTTTACTTTAAGACATGTCATGAGGTACTAGACAATAGCCCTTGAGCTTTGCTAAACTGGTTTCATAAATGCTCACTTTGTACCTAACAAATATAATGCAAATACAAACTGTCTTGAGTAAGATTGTCTAAATTTAACTCTCTGAATTTAATTTAAATTTAAACCACTGAATGAGAAAAAGCTCTCAGATCTGGACTCTTCAACTTTTGTATTTTTTCTGTCATTGCTTCAGTATCCTAGCCTGAGAAGTGGAAGAGAAGAGCTACTGATGAAACTAAGCACAATGGATGTTTTTGTTTTGCATTTAGGCAAATCAAGGGCAAAAGTAAGGTGACAGTCGAGCTTAAGCAGTAGAAAAGAACTATTCATTGAGAGTGAGCACGCACCTAACTTTCTTTATGTCGTCAGATCTAGGAGCCTTGCAGGGGCCATCACTCACAGATCCACTGTGGCAATCTCATAACCAGCCTGAAGGGGATCAAACAAAGGTATCAGGTTTCCTCTGAAGGCTGTGGGAATGTTTACGGTAAAGGTAGGATTTTTTAGAGTTATTTAAATTATGGCCAAAGTTTGATCAGATGGTGGAATGTTCTGGAATTTGACACAGCTTGGGAGACTTAGTATCGAGGAATTGAAAGGAACTTTGCACAGGTAACACATAAAAGGAGAAAGTTATATCAGCAATTAATGTATTTCTACTGTTGTAGTGGTAAATGTTTAACAATCAGCTCTCCCACCCCCCAGCCCAACCCCCCCCCCCAAAAAACCAAAGCCCTGATTTATATAGGTTTTTTTACTTCTATGATTATAAATAACCCACCACGGCAGATTGCAGATTTTAAGCTACCAACATGATGTCACTCAAAGCAGAGCTGGAAAAATGATGTGTGTAATCGACAGAATCAGCTCTCAACAGCCAGCACATACCAGCTCCAGCATACCACTGTTTCTTTTCATAAATTGCTGGACTTGGATAATTGAGGGAATGTTGTACTCAGTGAAATCCACTATGTATCCAGAATCTAGAATTAATACAACATTTGGAAGGCAAGATGTTTTGTTTTCTTCTCCTAGGTTAAATGCCACGTTAAAGGCTCACTCATGTGGTATTTATTACACGTTGTAACACGCACAATAAAGAATTGCAAACCTTGCTAGAAACTCAAGAGGTCATCCTCTGGGCAGTCAACGCAAACCACCTCAGAGAGACAGTTGTGCACTTGGGGCAGAATGATCCTAGAGAGGGGTTCCATAGAATTCCATGATAGACAGACATGATTAGGTCTGCGCTTACATAATGTGAAAAATCAAGAAGGGATAATCCTAGTTCCTTCCACTTGCACAGGACTTCGTGGCTTATAAAGGGCTTTCTGCAGGATGGTAAAATCTCTTATATCCAGTGTCTAGTGCTCGTTAAGACAGATCGCTAGGTGGTAAACTCAGGTTTCTAGGTCGCTTGTGTTCACATGACTGCCTTGTAGTGCATCTCTCCAATTCTCTGCCAGTGGAGACCTCATGAGCCACTACCAGGAGGCCAAAGCGACATTTTTGTCAGGTCTGGCTATGGGCCAAGCCTGTATTAAGCACTTTCTTTACAACGTCTCTGAAGCCATTCAACAACCCTATGAAGTAGTTCCTGTTATTTTCTTCCAATGTTGCAAATACAGAGGCTAGAGATGTTAAATTACTTGCCAAAGGTCATGAAATTCATAAATGCCTGAGCTGGGACAAAAAATCAGTACTGTCTGACACCTAAAGCCTATATTAAGAATCTCTAGACTGGCTTAGGTCAAAGGTTTTAATAAAATTATAGATATTTAATGTGCTAATTGGACAGCATGACCTGCAAGTAGTTTCCAATGTAGGCAGGGCTAACTTAACTGGGCTAGGGGTATGTGAGAGCATTGGGGAAACATAATAAAAGTGATGAAAAAACGAATGTGTTCCCGTGCTGTCATGCTAGATTGTGTAACTTAAGAAGGCTGTGTATTTGTAATTGCCCTTTTCTGTGTAAAGCACAGGCCTGAATTAGGCCAGCCTTTCAGAGCATCCTCTGCTGCCCCTTTTGTAGCCTGTGGCCCCCTTTCTATAAATTGTAAATTAGATACTAAGTTCCATGATGGCAGAGACGACTGTACATCTTCCGCACTGATGTTGCTGAATCTTTAGTCCTATCCCAGTGGCTGACATGGTAGGTACTTAAATATTTGTTCCATAGTACTGGTGGTGATGATAGCAAATACTCAACAAGTGATTGCAGTATATTCTTTCCAATATTATCTCATTTAATCCTCATAATAACTCCATTAACTTTTTTTCTCCCTAATTTATAGATTAAAAAAAAAACATGGCTTAAGACATCTCATAACTTGCTCAAGGACATAATAATAAGTGGCAGAAAATCAGCTTTGCTTGATATCAGAGTCTTGACACTTAACATTATGCTCTGGTCTGTTGATTTATAATGTATTTGTTGTATCCCTAAGAAAGCTCATATTACTAAAATCAGATGATAGAATTTCAGTTCTGTGAAGAAAGGGACTCTGTTTTGTTTTAACTGTATCCCAGCACCTACAATAACTCTTGTCATATATTAAGTGCTCAGTAAATATTTTTGGTGCATATGTATGCAGGAATGGGTAGGACAGTTATTTCAACAGGAATAGGAGTTACAAACTGGAAATTTACTGGCTTACAACACACTTTGTTGTTGGGTTTTGGGGGGCAAGAATTTAAATAAAGGTAGAGCTTTAAAAGCTAAATATCACTGAACAAATTCAGTAATTTACTCATTCATCTACGAAATATTTATCTCCAGTCAGTAAATATAATTGAGCATCTACTAAGTGCCAGACTCTTAATAGCAGAGATATAGTGGAATGGTTGGCAATTATAAGTAAACAAATATTACAAAAGGCAAATGTTCCATGAAGAAGGAAACAAAAAAGATGTTAAGACAAAATACCAGGAGCAGGGACTATGGGGAGGCCAGGGAATGCCTCAGAGAAGTAGGGACCGTTCAGCTGTGATGCTGAAGAATGCCAGGAACACGAGGAAGGGGCACGGGGAATGAATGGCATGTGCAAATGCCAAAAGCTTTTGGAAAGAACTTGACACATTGGAGGAACAGAAAGAAGGTCAGAGAGTCTTCTTAGAAATGGTCTGTGTAGTCCTCTTACAACTACAGGATTGCACAGGGCTTCCTTCACTCCCTGACCTCCTTTACTGCACATCGTTGTGTTAAGGAACAAAGCCAACAGCTGTATTTTTCTTGGTTTTGGTTGGAGGGGATGGTTGCCTCCTGCCCATAGCAGAAAAGAGTGGTTCGCAAAATAGAAACCTTGGAATCTACTTAATCTACTTAATGGAGAGCCATCTAATTTGCCTTCTCACAACTATGTCTTAGGAAAATATTGCCTATACTGTTGAATAAAATACATGCAGGAAGAATTTGGTAGGAAACAGGAAAGGGAAAATTTAGTAAACCCAGAGGCTTGATCTCTGGAGGGGACATTTCTCCCATTGCTTGCAGTGGAAAATTCCTCAAGCACAGCCTGGCTAACGGGACTGGGCCTTCCTGATTCATCTTGCAACTCTGTTCCAGTCTAGCCCGCATTCTAGAAAGACATGGGTGAGAATATCCCAAATAGTACTCCAAGGTCTCCAGTGGCAACGTAAGGTCATTTCAACTCGAAGCAAGATGTCTTCTCACCGCTTTAAGATGAACTTAGCTTTCCTCCCCTTTCCCCTCCCCCCCCCTTATGCCTACCTGCAAGAGAAGCTGGACTATGTAACTACAGACGAACTGACCTCTGGAGCCTTGGTGATGGATACAGCTCATCATGTGAAGAACCAGCCATGGCAACTGGAGCTGAAGTGGATTAAATCAATTTGCACCAGTCTTCATCTGTTCCTGGAATTTCATATGTGAATTTGGCACAAATAGTCAAACAAGTAGGAGAGACTTAACCAACAGATGAGAATAAAATGGAATCTACTGTAAGATGAATTTCCCCGCCCCAAATTATATCAAAGAATATTTCGCCTCTCTTCTCCCAGAGATATATGGTTGCTTTCTGGAGATGAGGACAATGCCATTTGCCACCTGGCAGAAGCATCTGTTCTTCATGGAAATCTGATGGCAATTCCCAACCTCAGTTAAGGACTTGTTTTCCCATTTTTTTTGACTTCAAATACTTTCTAAATTGTGTTAGCCGAAGCATTGTATGTATATAATTAACTCAAAGGTCCCTCTGGGCTCATCCAGCTAAACTGGTGAAGCTTAACTGAGCAAAACATTCGCTGATGTCTCTCCGGATGTCTCTCCCTGCAGTGACACCCACTGAAATGAATGCCTTCTGCAAGGGGAAATCGGGGACATTTCTTTTCCAAACTGGCTTTCTAGTGATTCGGGTTGCTTCAGAAATGATTGTAGTTGTTTCATAACAATAACGATCTCATTTTCTTTCAAATATGGAACTTGCGATCTGCGATTCGGGAAAAATTGGGGTTGCGGTGGGATTCTGTATTTTCCTCCTAGTTGAAGTAGGAAGATAGGCCTCTTTCTGGTGTTCACTGGATCTTTGAAATTCCCTCAGGGAAGCAGTGGCGCTCTGCTGGCACAGGGCTCCAAGGCGCAGGGCTCCACTGTACCTTTCACGTGGAGAGCAAATGTCAGCGGTTCCTGCAGTGCTGTGTCTTCACAAGCAAAACCCGCAGAGGGGCCTGGAGCTGTTTGTCCAAAACTAAGTGCAAAGGGCTAGGGAACGTGGACTTTTTCAGACTGACTATGTTGACAAGATTCATAACTCAGCCCTCTTCCTCCCTCTGCCAGTGTAGACGCAGACGCCTACAGGTAGAAGAGGTTTTTGACTCTGTTCGAAAGGGAGAAGTCAGGTGTGATCCGCAGAAAAGTTCTGGCCCCAGCTCCCCGATCTATTCCTAGCGCAGAGAGGGCTTAAGCTAGGCTATGAGCATTCTCTCCTCTCTGTGTGAGGCTTCGATCCCCAGGCCTCGCCCTTGAACTTCATCCAGAGACCACATGCATTATGGAAGGGTGAGCAAAAGGGACCGGGATGTAGACTTCCTGCCTACCCAAGGGAACCTACTTCTCTTTGCGGTCCTGGAGCACAGGTGTCCGGAGAAAGGCAGCGAGCTAGGGACTCTGGGTGCTGGAGTAAACGCCGCCCTGAGCTGCGTGGCGCTAGGGGGAGGGAGGTTGGAAGAGCGCGTCTACGCTTTTCACGTCAACCTGCAAGCTAGCTGCTCGCTGCCCAGGTGCGGGTTCGCGGCTGCGTGCGCCCCACTGCAGCAGAGAGCAGCCGCAGCCTCGGCCTCGGCCACCACCGCTGCTGGGGAAGAGTCCTGGGGCTGCTGACGCGGTTGGGAGGAGCCTCGCCTTTAATGCACCAGCCGCCTCCAGCCTCCTCCTGCAGCAGCAGCGGCAGCTGCGAGTGCGCGCGTGTGGGTGTGAGGGTGAGTGCGCTGGCGCCGGCTGCAGCGCCCTGCCCGGCTCCCCGCCGGCTGCCGAGCCCCCGCCAGCTCGAGCCGCCCTCCCGTGGGACCAGCACCCTCATCCGGGCCGGGCCCGCCTGAATCCTGACCCTGCCATCTCGCCACTGCAGCTCGGGTCCAGAAAGGCACCATTTTGTCGCGGCTGCCCGCTCTCCCAGGGGGAGGAGGGATCTTTTTTGCATTTCGGAGCGGCTGCCAACGAAGGGAACCTGTTGGGCATCTCCCCAGCCCCGCTTGTGAGCGCCTCCGGGGCGGCGGGCGGGACCAGACCCCTCGGGGCACGGCGCATCTTGGCACCCGGAGGCAGCGGAGGCAGGCGCAGCATCCTCGCCGGGAACTGGAGCTGGAGTGAGCGCACCGCGGGAGGAGCCGCCGCAGCCTCGGAGATCCCGGGCGGAGGAGGTGACAGCTCCATTGCCGGGTTTTTATTTTTTTTCTCTCTCCGCCTCCCCGTCTCCTCCTCAGGCTCGGACCATGGTGCAGTCCCACTGGCTCCCCTGCCCCCCTCTCCTGTGAGACTGGCTGCGGGGAGGGATCATGGATACTTGTCTGCCGGCTTCTGGTTCCCACGCAAGTAAGCCTGCTGTCAATGGAGGAGGACATTGATACCCGCAAAATCAACAACAGTTTCCTGCGCGACCACAGCTATGCGACCGAAGGTAACGCCAGCCCCGCCGCATTCCGCCGCTGGGGAAGGGCGCAAGTTGCGGATCGCTGAGCTCCGCGGGCAGCCGGGCGAGTAGCGGCGGAGACTCCTGCGGGCCCCGGGGCTGGGGCGGGGGCTCGGCTCGCAGGGGCAGCTGCCGGTGCGCCCCACATCCATCCGGGCTCCGCGAGGCGAGCCGGGCGTTCAGCAGCAGGTGGACCCGGCGCCCACGGGAGTTAAAATGGCCCTCGGGGATGAGGTTTTTCAGGGTGGGGCTCCCGGCTGGAAAAATGACCCCCCAAAGACAGATGACCCCTTCCCCCAATATGTATGCAGGGTCGGGTTGAGGGGAGAAATAAGAAGGAAGGGGGCCCGAGAGGACCATGGGTCCACCCCTCTCTGAGCGGAATGATGTGTCTCTCAGTGGCTGCAAGGGTGGGCATGGTTTCATTTCCTGCCCGTTCATCTCTCCGGCCGGGTTACCTGCTTAGACAATCAAAAGCCCAAAAGGCTCGTTGAAAAAGGGCGAACCCGTCTCCCCTTGGAAGTGCATTAGCAAGATATAAAAAGGTAGCTGGGGAAACAGTGCTGGGGCGGCGAGCGAATGAGTGTGACACGTGGGGCGAGCAATGCGATCAGTGGGGCCTTTAAAAATCACCATTATGAATTCTGCAGCAGCAGTTTCTGCTGAATCAACAGCCAGCAGAAAGCAAGAGGGTTCAGTAAGCTGAGCTTTGCCAAGAGGTGAAATTGTCATGTTTCTCTCTCTCTCTCTCTCTCTCTCCCCCCCACCACCCCCCAGATTGTTCTGACATTAGCCTGAGTGAGGTGCAGGCAGGAAAGAAAAGTCAGCAGGTGGAATCTCATTTGCCTTTTGTGTGGGAATAGAGAGAGGAGGCTTTTTTTTGTTTGTTTCTAAATACCAAAACTTTTGCATTTTTGCTTTCATTTTGTACCTGTCAGCCTTTATCCTTCACCACTCCTATAAAGTGTTGCATTGTCACATTGTGATAGCCACATGAGAAAATATGTGTGAAAGTGCTTTAGGAAAATGTAGCAAGGCGTGTTAATTTAAGATTCTTCTTGTTATTCTTGGGTGCTAAAATTTCTGTAATATTTAATCAAATCAAGACCATTAGAGAAATGTGATGGGCGTGGTGGTAGTAAGAGTTCAAGTTGTGAAAGATAAAAAGACACACAATTTGGGGGTAAAGGTGGCATCTTCTCTAAACATCCCTGGAAGTTTTAGATAGAAAGAATGCCCAGCACTATTGAAAATACATGCTTCGTTCATCATCATTATTAGAGAGCATCACACCTAATGCGTCCATGGCGCAAGACAGATCAAGCCGAGCTTTATGAGCTCTGGCCTTCAGGAGCTTAGAAGTGGCTTTTAAGGTGTTCAGCAGCCTGTCCCTGCCCCATACCAAGCACCATACTTGCTGATTCTTTTTACTTGCCTGGTGACAACGTGGTGGTAAGATGTTCTTCCCCATTCTTAGTGCTTTGTCACTGACTCACCAGGTAGAACACGATCAGCTCTGGGTCAGAGCATATCATCCAAAAGAGAAGTTGGCTTTCGGGTCTATTGTCCTTGGGGGCGCACCTTGTTTTTTTTTTTCTATTTGAGACAACGAAGATAGAGGGCTGCCTTCATGTTTTCTTCTGTATTGCATTATGCCTCCAAGTGCAGGCAGAGGAAACTTACTGAGCTGGGAAGATGGGGAAATTGAGGCCATGTGCGTAGCACCGTCATCTGTAGAATGAAGAAGTGAGTTAAACACGGCATTCCTTATCGCTTTCAGGGCCCTAGATACTACCTAATCTTTGTTCCTATTTGATGACATTTTTGTAACCTCTGGTTCTGAATAAAATATCTGGGTTCATATAGTCTGAAATGAGGCATGAGTTTATAGCAAAGAACTTTCTAAAATTTTTCCAAATCAGCCTCTTGGATTCCTCCCCCCACCCCCCAACTGCCACCACATTGAAAATTTAAACAAACCTTTATTTCACAGTATGCTTCCAGGTTTCTTTACCTGATCTTAGTGAAGGTCTGAGAAGAAAAAAAAAAAAAATTGGAACTTAGACAATGTAGATTGCCTTTTTACATGCAATCCCTAATTGCATTTTAGGAAACATTGACCTGGCCAGAGGGGGAAGTGTCCTTCTGATGATGATGAATTACCTTCAAAGTGCTAGTACACCTTGAAGGAACCCCACTAGATCAAAATATTCTTTGTTAAAATCGTCTTCATTGGGGGCTTGCCACAAAGTTCTCTTCCCTTTATTAACTTAAACTCACCTTCTGGAGAATTAATTTCTAGGTCCTTCTATAGACTTTGCTTTTCTTTTTGCCTCCTTTGATATTTCTGCATTTTCCTCCCTTGCCCAGATATGGCAGGGTTTTTTTGCCAAATCTCCTTCGCATGTATCTCTGAATTTTTCTTCCCTCTGCTCGGATCATTCCACACTGCAGTATTCTATTTAAAGCTGAAAGGTTTTTGCTGTGTAGTTAGTGTGAAGGACTCCAAGCTCAATTTGCATTGTAAGTGGTATCTGCAGGCAAGTTCATCCGGGTAAGAGCAATGCAGATGCTAAAGGACACTTTTTCCCAAGCTCCTCCCTCTCTCTCTCTCAGTTGGGAAAAGAACACATGATGTGCATTTATTAAAAACATTTCTTATAACTTTTCTTTTATTCTGAGTATTAAGTTACCACCCTCCCCTACGTTTTCCTATCTTTTCCTCCCTTTCTTAAAGTTACTATCTTTGAGTATCTTCTCTTTTCCAAGCCCTGTACTGAGGTTTCTGTAAGTAGCATTTTAATATGTCCATCCCCTGCTAAGTGGATCTTGTTATTTCCATTTGCAAATAAGGAAACTGAGCAACTGAGGCCCAGGGATGATACTAATTTGTCAAGGTCACACAGTCGGGGGAAAAGCTTGTCTTCAAACTGAAGACCGGCTGACATGCTCTTCTACTAGGAAATTCTGCACTGCTTCATTTTTCTTTAACTATTAGTTCCTGTTATGGGGAAGATCACAATGGTTTATCTTTGTGTGTAAATGGTGTTCCCATCTGAGGAAACATTCTTTGCAGGGATCAAAGTGTGTGTTTGGGTTTAATACCTGAGGAAAAGCATCGGTAGGGCTGGCTTTCTATATTTTTAGACTTGTTAGAACCAACTAAAACCCCCTCTCCATTAGAGCAGTCTGAGAGTTTTCTAGATTAATCTTTCTACCCTCATATGGGGCACAGTCAGAATAAATATTCTACGTAGGTGGACTTTACAGGAATGGCAATCTGGTTAGAAGAGGAAGTCGGAGAACTTATTGTTTAAAAATAACTATTCTGTTCTCAGTTTCCTTAGCTTTAAAATGGGAATAACATTAGAACCTATGCCACAGGAGAAAAGAATATCTAATGCAGGAACAGCACTCAACACAGTGCCTGATACAAAGCCAGTCCTCGATCAATGCCCTCAATACATTCTAGCCGTTGTTAGTATTACTTAAACTGCATTTGCATGGCAAGCACCCTGGTTTTCCTCGGATTGTTGTTGATTTGGGATGATCTTGAGGGAGGGGCTAGTGGAAATGGGAGAGAAGTCCCTGAGACCCGCCACAGTCTCTTTCTTGACTCAGCCACTAGCCACAGATCTTGCCACTTGGCAATCTGCCTTCATGTACTTGCTGGTTATATTCTAGCAGTGAGTAAGTTCCATCTTCTCTTAGAGGCCTTAAAAAACCCAGACTGCTTGTACATATTAAAAGAAGAACAAATTCACTGAGTCCATGTATTGTTATTATATTAATACGATATTATTATTATGTAACTGTTGATTCCTTCTGCCTTTAATTCCTTCAACAACTATTAACTAACTTTCTGTGGGGGTGATCCTGCATGCTCCGGTACAGACATTGTGTCTGTTGTCATGGAGCTTTTGGGCTGGTGGAGAAAGTAGACATTGAACTAATGATTTTGCAAAAAAAATACCTAGCTACCAACTGTGACAAGCGATATTCAGGAAAAGCACAAGACGCCTTGAGATTATGTGTAAGGCAGAAAGGCGAATCTAATTTAGGCTGGGGGTTCAGTGACTGCCTTTCAGACAGAGTTGAAGCTGAAAACCAAAGGATGAGTCAGGAATTAACAAGAACTGAAGACATTTCAGGTAGAAGGGGCAATAGGTCCAAAGCACAGAGATATAAAATAGTCTGACAGATTCAAAGAATGAGAAGATGCCTAGGGTTGAGTGTAGGGAACAACAAGAAGAGTGACAAAAATGAGACTGGAGCCTACAGTTTACTTTGGAATGGACCAAAACCAAGAAAAATTAATACTAGGAGAGAAGGATGGATAAATGGATAGATAGATGATAAAGCAAGTATAAAATGTTAATGGTAGAATCCAGGTGATCGGTCTACATATATTCACTGTAATTTTTTTTCTACTTGACTATTTGTTTGAAAATGTTTGTAATAAAATGTTACAAAAAAGAAACTGGAGAGTATTTAGGGACCGGATCATGTTGGGCGTTGTTGGCCTTAGGAGTTTGGACCTTATCCAAAGATGGATCGAAAGCCATTAAAGGATTTTGATCGGGGAGAAATATGATCAGGTTTGTTTTTTCAAAACTCAGGCTGGTTGCTATGTAGGGTGGGGTCAGAGGGCTGGGTAGGAAGTGAATAGGGGTGAAAGTAGGGGGATAGTTAGGCCACGGCTGTCCCCTAGGATGGTGGCAGCGATAGAGGTGGAGAGAATTTGATGGATTCGAGATACATTGTAGGAGAAGAATGGATAGGGCTGAGTTGGTGTGACAGACTGGGTGGAGATGGAGAAGTAGATGGAGATGGTGTCAAGGATGACCTCCCAGGATCTTGCCATGAGAATGGATGCATAGTGGGGCTTTCCACTGAAACTGGAGTCATCTAGCCTCACGGTGAGACTCTCAAGTAAGCAGTTGATATCTGGGACTGAAGCTCAGAAGAAAGATCTGGACTAGATTAAAATTTGGGGTGTCACGGGTATATTAAAGGTACTTAAAAGCATGTGAATAGATGAGATGCCTAGGAGAATAGCACTGCAGGGCAGAATTTGAGCCAGTGAGTGAAAAATTACAAGGAAACCGATCTTGGCTCCGTATAAAGAAATTGTACCAGGACAGAATACCTTGGTGTAAGCATAATTAACCGCACGCTTAAATTATACCAGTAATGCTATATGACCATTTTTGAGCAATGTGATAGAATAAGAAGAGGCCAGTCTTGGGTGAGTTGAGTTCATAGGGTCTCCAAACTTGAGATCTGTGTGATCTGTGAAACGTTACAGCTTCTTAGGGGCATGAGAATAAAAGAAAGTGAAATTCCCTGCTTCCTCCCCTCCCCCCATCCATCCCACACTTGCTCAAGAAAGAGGGAAGCTATGATGAGTAAAACTAGGAAGGTACATGAAAATGACTTTTGATATGAAGGTGCTGGAAAGGCATCAGAAAAATAAAAGGAGGTAGTGTCATGATGGAGAGCTGCCCTGTAGTTCCTCAAGTTGCTTTGGTATTTTTATGCAAATGCAAGATCAGAATAGGATTTCCAATGCATATGGATGACTGAGTTCTCTGCTAGTCTCAGAAAAATCTGAAATGGAAGGTGGGAAGAAGCAGCCTTATACTATTATAAATGACCTTTCCGGGGATAGGAAATGTTCCACTACTAAGCATAATAACCAGAGTGCATTGAAAATCACTAGCAAGTATTCATTATTAGCATCCAGGTCCCCAGGGGCCATCCCAAGCCCTTTATGAGGGCTGGTCAGAAACGTACCAATGAACCTGGGGTGAATAATATTAGGCCAGTCCTGTCAAAATATTGGTGGGCTCAATGAAAAGAGCACAGCTGCAGACTGACATTCCTAGATTCTAGCATTTGCATTTACGAAGAAACTAAGGGCCCAATTTAGATGCTTAGATGAGGGAGGAGAACTAAGGTTTCTTGAGTACTGTCTGTATCCCGGGCATTTTCCTAGGTGTTTCTCATGTGTTGACTCCTTTAATCTCCTTCAACAGCTCTAAGGGAACGGTTGCGTTAGATGCATTTTTCAGAATAAGAAATTGCAAGGTTTGGAGAAGCAAAGAAACTTGTATAAGGTCACATACTTGGAAGTGGCAGACCCAGATTGGAACCAATGACTGCCTGGATTCTAGGCAAGTGTTCTTTGCCCACCCCTGCTGCTGCTTGTCTGGATTTTAGAGGGAAAAAAATTCAGGTTGTGTTCAACGCTCCGCATACATCCCCATGGTGCCCGTTCAGTGCTACTCAGTTCACCCGGTTCATCTCATCCCAGTAAGATAGTGCACAAGTCTAGGCTTTCCTCTTTTTCCCACAGGGAGGGAGCTGAATTCCGGTTGGGGCCGGAATCCTTAGCTGACTTAATCCTGTAGATTTATTCTACTCTAGCTATAATAAGAAAAGAAGGAAAATATTTACGGAATTGAACAGTCAAAGTATAAAAATTAGCTGGGTTTTTATAGCCTTCTCCATGTCCCTCACCCCCAGCCTGGGACACTCACAATGAAGTTCCCACTGGGCCATCCAGGCACCCATTCTCCAGAGTTGATGGCAACTCACATAGTTGTCTGGAGCAGAGCAAAAGGAATGGGCCGGAGGCAGCTGGATGACGGCTGATGTCCTTTTGCCTCAAGGGTGGTGTCTGAGAACTCATTTTGGCCAGAGCAACTCTCCAGTAGTGCTCTACCCATCTCCCATTAAAATGATATTTGCTTTCATCTCCAAACTTCATTCTTACCACCAAATTTCCTTCTGTTGCTTTTCCAATAGAATGCTAGAGTGAGGCTGAAAATCAGCTCTGACCTGACAAACCAGTTCTGACATAATTATCCCATTGGAAGCACAGATTCTTCTTACAAGACCACTAGGAGTTTTGTCGTAAATCCAGGAATCCTTGGTATCTTATGCTCCAAGTTCACTATGGGAATAGTGGGAAGTGGTCATAATAGGATATGTATTTGTGAAATCCATGGACAACTAATTAGTATTAATGGGTTTTTTGGAGAAAGGATCATTGTGGGTAATGGAAAAGGATGGCCATGTAGAGGGGTAAGTCAGACTGTCAGTTCTGTTCTTTTGAGGAAAGAGACCTGATTGATTCCAGCAATGAAAAGAAATGAAGGGGCAAGAAGATGCATGGAGTCTAAGGGTCTGCAGGGGCCTCTACAGGCAGGATTTTAACGTGAGAAAGATGAGGTCTACCAGAAGGAGTGTGCCAAAGAGTACCTTACCTATGAGACGATGTATTCTAGGCGTACTGGGCTTGACGCTGGGCGACTGACAGCCTCCTCCATCATGCGTGGCTGATTTCACTGCTTGAATCCATTAAGTAATGAACCCAAAGTAGTCGCAGAATGGCAGGCCATCTCCTCCACTTAATGCAGGGGGCTCAGCTCTGTGACCCTCAACAGACGCACAAGGGTGCTGAGTGTGGAAAAGCTGTAAATGGCCCTAATGGGAGATATTGCAGCGAGAGGCTGAGCACTCCCAGGTGGTCTGAAAGGCAAAACCTGGACCCCTAAGTACAAAATATCACCAGGAAGCATTTTACCAAAGAGGAGAGCTGAACAAGAAACTTGAGAGTAGCATCGCTCATGTAACTTTGCAGAGGTAAGTTGGGGCCAGGGACACCCAGATTAGGAGGTCTGTTGATTCACAGCTGCTGTACTGTTGTCATTCATGGTTCTCTCTGCCTTTATGTCTATTTATAAGGCAAATAATGCATAAATGCCTTCTTACTTGAAGAGCTTCAAGCATTATGGAAGTAGATAAAGGAAAGCATGAATCACTTCCATCCCCACACCAATCCCACTTCTTTGCCCGGAGTTACCATTGTCAGTAGTTGGTGGGCTTCCTTATAGACACCTTTCTATACATTTCCGTACATTTAAATATACATGTACAGATACACATTAGGGGAGGGATTGTTTGTATAACTGAATGCATACTGCTTGATTTACTTGCGCTTTGTTTTCTCGCCCATTCAGTGACATATCTGAAAGACCTTTTTGTGTCAGGACACCTACGTCTGCCTTGTTCTTTTTAATGGCTGCATAATGCCCTGTGGTATGACTGTACTGCAGTGTATTTAGCAGTTCCCTTGTGGCTGGATGGGAAATTGTTTCCGGCTTTTTATATTACATAAGATGCTGCAGTGATTATGCATATACATATGTTTTTGTTCAAACATTCTCCTTTAAAGCCGAGATACCGGTTCTCATTTCTTAGCAAAATGGCAAGACGGAATCTCTGGTCCTTCATTTATTCTCTAAGTAACCTTGGATAAGTCATTTAACTTCATGAACTTGAACTTCCCAATGTAAGAAATACCTGGCATGCCTATGTATACGTGCACAGTACTGTGTATTCTAAAACCACTGTGGATTTGAGTGTTAATACAGAATAATGTTGATTACTAGCAGTTGTGGAGGGCTTGCTATGTGCCATGAACCAACTTTGGGCTTTAAAGTATCTTTCTCGTTGATACTGTCCTTATACCCCTTTAAGTGAAAAGTTGAAGCAGAATGAGATTACTTGTTCAAGGTCACCCAGCTGTGGGTGGCAGAACAGAAGTCACTTCCAGGTCTGTCCATGTAGTAGATAGACACGCCTGCTTAAAAAAAAAAAAAAAAAGTCATGATGTTGATGCAGAGGAAAGATTCTTCTTTCTAAAGAAATTCTCCTTTGAGTCAATACCAATACACAGGGTCTAATTTTTATCAAGAATTTGAAGATGAACAGAGGGAAAATTGGAAGGCAATGCAGTCTTTATTGTAATCAGTGGTTTGGAATGCACTTGAGAAGACCTGGGTGTTATTCCCAGTCCTGCCACCATAATTAGTCACTTTTACTCTCTGGGCATTGATTTCCTAATCTACTAAAATGAGGTTGAAGATGGGGGAGGGGAGGCAAGCTCTCTATAGATTTTCCTGGCTCTAAGTTTCTGTGATGCACTGTGTCTGTATTTGTGATCATCTAGGTTTGTTTTGTGTGTTCTGACGTTGTAGTCGGGGGTGAACTTGTGGGACACAGATGTAGGCTTTAAATGGCCCCAGAACTCCAGGTCTGGCTGTATGTACTGATGGGTCAGATCATCTTTCTGGCAAGAAGGCTCTGGAGCAGCCAAGAGGTGGAGCCAGAAAGGGAAGCGTCTCTGCCTGAAGCTGCTGCAGACGGAGGAGCCAGTCTGTCTGGGCGGCCCATGACTTTGAGAGGAGCCATTTGGCAAAGTTGCTGGCAAGAGCTGCCTTGCAGCATGAATTCTGGAGACTGTCCTGGGCTGGAGTGAATCAGGGATGCAGCAAAGGTGGCTGGTGGAACAAATAACCATCTGGTGAGCAGGGCACTGCTCAACTTGCCGCACCGACAGGAAAGAGCGAGTGCCAATTGGTGAGGCTGAGCCTTCAGTGACATGATCTGACAGGCACAATAGACTGTCTCCCCTGCTGTTGTGTGCTCCATGGAGGGGGCTGTAAATCCCACACGAACCTTTTTCTTTTAGAAATCAGGAAGCCCCAGTTCCTTCTACTATTATAAATTAGGAAATAAAATTCACCAACTCCAGCAAAATTGATTTTTGGATTTCTTGCCAGCTTGCTGTGGTGGTGGTGCTGGGGAGTGTGGTGAAATAGAAGTTCTTGCTCTCAAGCATCTTTCCATCCATTTGGGCAGATGTTGCTCTGACCTTCTCAAAACGTACTCAATCATATAAGCCAGACTGTGTGAGTCTGTGCTGCGTTTGCCTCTCTGTTATCCCTGGGGGGCTGAGATGGTGGAATCAGAGCCTGCCTGGCTCGAGACGCCCCCCTCCAGCAGTACTAGTTCCGAGGCCTTGGACCAGTCACGCCATCTCTCTGATTATTTTTTTACCTATAAAATATGGCAGCGGCCGAGGCAACATGCCCCTGGCTAACATGTTATTGTTTATACGTGAGCATTTAATAAATACAGAAGAATCCCTCTCACTCCATGCAGTTGGGACCAATAGTGGATGATAAGTTGGAATAGTTAAGGCAGAGAATCATAGCAATGATACCCCTATTTTATTTTTTTTAGTTGAAGTATAGTTGATTTACAATGTTGTGTTAGTTTCAGGTGTACAGAAAAGTGATTGAGAGATATGTATATTTTGTTTTTCAGCTTCTTTTCCCTTATAGGTTATTACTAAATGTTGAGTATAGTTCCTGATACACCTATTTTAAACAGCATTGCCTAATTTTGATGAAAAGCCTGTTGAAGAATCAAAGCTTAGTCTCTGAGTATGGAACTGCTGATCGGGACTTACATTTTTCTTGCACAAACCACACCCAAAATGACAAAGACCATGTCTGAGATTGGTTTCCTTGAGGTTGAGTGAGAGTGTAGATTGGTTAAGTAGAACCAATCTTCACTACTGATCCTTCTAGATTTTTATGGTCGTCCCCCATCTTTTCTCTCTCCCACATTTAGTTGACAATTCTTGATCGTTTTTTGAAAGCATTAAACTTAGTTTTCATATCAAACAATCATTCTCTGCCTTTTCACACCATTCTTTTCATCACCTTCCATGATATTTAACTAAATGACAAGTATACGGGCATCAAGAGATTTGGGAGCGGACACAGCTGACTCTCAGTAGATGTGCAGCTCAACCAAAAGAAACAGAAGTGAGCCGGTGGACCAGAGATGACCTTAATAAATTAGCTGTGAATGTAGAGCAGGCTAGAGACCCATTTTACAGAGGGAATTGAAGGCATATTTTCATCCAATGAGTCAACTTCCTGGAGGTCTGTTAAAAGATATTCTGTTGTAATTATGATACGGAGGAAGAGCCATCGTATACTGAGTACTGAGTGTACCAGGAATTGAGTTAAGGACTCTATATATCAGCGGTCGCCAACCTTTTTGGCACCAGTGACCGGTTCTGTGGAAGACAGTTTTTCCGCGGGGGTGGGGGGATGGGTCAGGTGGTAACGTGAGCAATGGGGAGCGGCAGATGTAGCTGCGCTCGCTCTCCCGCTCGCCTGCCTCCTGCTGTGCCTCCCGGCTCCTAACGGGCTGAGGACCGGTACCGGTCTGGGGGTTGGGGACCCCTGCTATATATGAGGTACTATATATTACGTGTATATGTATTGTGTACTGCATTGGTGTGTATATATATGATAATAGGTACGTGCATCCACGTGTGTGTGTGTACATCATAAAATCCTCACAGCAATCCTCAGCTGTGTTTACAATTAAGGCTGAATTAGGTGAGACTTCTTAGGTCTTAGTCACCGTTGTCTATTATCCATCTCCTAGTCCAATATCTGGTAAATAGCGCTTATTACACGTTTATTAAGGAAATGAGGGAATGTATGACAAAACTGAGGCTTAGAGAAGTTGTGTAATCTGCCCAGCATCAGTCAGCAGACTCGGGACTTGAATGCATGTACGTCTGACACAGAAATGTATGTTCTTAAGAATGGATTTAGGACGTGGATGGATCTAGAGACTGTCATACAGGGTGAAGTAAGTCAGAAAGAGAAAAACAAATATTGTATATTAACGCATATATGTGGAACCTAGAAAAATGGTACAGATGAACCACTTTGCAGGGCAGAAAGAGAGACACAGATGTAGAGAACAAACGTATGGACACCAAGGGGGGAAAGTGGCGGGGTGTTGGGGTGAGGGTGGGATGAACTGGAAGATTGGGATTGACATATATACACTAATATGTATAAAATGGATGACTAATAACCTGCTATATAAAAAATAAATAAAATAAAATTCAAAAAACCCGGATTTAGGTATATTACAATAATTTCTTTTTTACAAAGCTCTTGGAGATATACTTTGGATCTCATATTGCCCTAAGAATAACCTGATGGGATAAAAATCTGGTGTCATCTCCGCTTTTCACAAGAACGTAGATGCTCTAGAACAGGGTCTGTAAATTGTCCTGTAAAGGGCCAGATAGTAAATATTTTCATCTTTCCTGACCATACAGTCTATGTCCCACCTACTCAACTCTGCCATTGTAGCGTGTGGGCATGGCTGTATTCTAGCAAAACTCTATTTGCAGAATCAGGTGGTGGCCCATGGACCACCGTTTGCTGACCCCTATTCAAAAAAAGTGTTTGGTACCCAATAATGTTCAAAAAATGTTGATCTTCCAAGTGAGTGATTTTGGTAAGTGCTAGAGGGATGCTTACCTGAACAGGAATGGCTCAGTGGGGAAGGTGGGGTCTTCGTGGGATTCTGACAGGTGGAGCAGAGCAGCACAGGCATTCTTTATGGAGAGTGGAGTCTTGTGTGATCTTAGGAGGCAAAAGTAAGCAAGGAAAATGGTGTATTATTGAGCAAATGAGCTGGAGACTAGAGACATAGCTGACTGTTTGATGCCCATTAGAACCCTCATATACCACCACACATCTTCCAGGTAGTGTCCCCACAGCTGCTCACTCAGTGGTTACTTTAAAAATGTTTGTTATATACTAGGCATCATGCTAAAAAAAAACCCCAGATATGCAATTAAAAAAAAAAAAAACAGACACATATTCTACTGTCATAGAGCTTGCATTCTACTGGAAAGATACACTTTAAACACAAACATAAGAACATGAATATAAATCTTGGTAAATGCTACGTAGGAAAAGAATAGAGGCTGTGAGAGAACAAAATATATGCTCACTGATGAAAATCGGGACTGTAAAGAAAAGTGTAAAACAGAAAGTCGAATTTAGCTCTGAACATAATCATTACAAACATTTCTTGATGTATTTTCTTCCAGGCTGCTGTGTGTGTGTGTGTGTGTGTGTGTGTGTGTGTGTGTGTGTGTGTGAGAGAGAGAGAGAGAGATGGATGAATAAAGGAATTATATGAAAAATATTATCATACCTATGTTTGTTTCGGTCCCAAACACAATACTATGAGCATTCTTCTGTAACATCCTATAGTTAAACCATAATTTTACCAATCACTCAATGCTGGAAGTTTGGATTATTTCCAGGATTTTGATGTAATATTTGTGTGATAAATGATTGCATGCATCTAAATCATCTCTCAGGTTATTTTCTTAGAACAAGTGTCTAAAGTCAAGATTAGCGGGTTAAATGGTACGAACGATTAAGTTTCTAGAGAAGATCAATAAATTGCGTTCTAAAAAGTGGTGCCAGTGAGTGCCTTTGTAATTGCTATGGCTCTTTCCTACTTTTGTTTGGTCCGTGTTTTGCCTCTACTTCACGTTGTCACTCGTTTTCAGTGCGTTTAAGTTCATCCTAGAGAATGTACGTGGGGTGAAAATCAGAAAAAAAAGTCATGAAGATATAATTAATGAGCTTTCATTTGATCCCGTTGCCCTTGTCCCTCCCCAAAGCCCCGGGTCCTCTTACCCTTCCTAGTGGGAAAACAAGCTCAGTGCTCAGCCTCCGCTATTAAATACATGGGTAAGTAGCTTGCTCTCTGGGATTTAGTTGCCCACCTACGTTAAATAAAATGACTTTCCTTGTTCCCAGGCATCAGTTGTAGATAAGTATATGGAACCTGGTGACCCAGAAATGTTAATTTTCTTCAAACTGGTGAGTAGGTAATTTCAAAGAATGATTGACCCAATATGACAACCAGTATGGTTGTTTAATGAGCTAGCCTCTTGTGGGGCTCAAATCTGACGTTTCTGAAAGCTATGTTAACCTTTTCTTGTTATTACTATATGTGGTTGAATGCAGTTTGAACCTAGATAAATCTGAGAAAACTAGACTCTATCGTTGGCTCAAGATTTCCAGACATCTCTAATTTCCCTCCAAAACTTGAGAGCATGACTTGATGGAAATGAAAAGTAAAAATCTTATAAACTACCACTGGGATTACATTTTTAATGAGTGATTTTTAGTCCAACAACCGTCGAACAATGCAGAGGTTAATTAGGTATAACTTATAGTCAGGCCTCTACACTCCCAGTTCTTCTGTATCCATGGTTTCAACAAACCATGGACTGTGTGGTACTCAAGTATTTACTATTTTAAAAAATATCCGTGTTTAAGTGGACCCGTGTAGTTCAAACCCATGTTGTTCCAGAGTCAGCTGTATGTTGGCTGTCTGTAGTTCATCAGTCTTTGGGGATTATAGTTGGGAGTCCATCTGAAGTCTCAGTTCATTTGGCTTGAATACTTGGGGCACTTTTCTCCCTCTAGACTATCTGGAGGTATTGCAGTAAGAAGACCACATTCTTTGACTTTTTTTGTTTAAACTTTTATGAAGTATTAAAAAATGATACACAGTTTGTGACCTAAGCGTTCAGTAGATAAAATTTAAAAGATGCATGGCTGGCTGGCTGGCTGGCTGGGTAGATGGATGGATGGACAGTTCAATGGATAAAGATTTGTGTGGTTAGTGGGTGATCCAGTTCTTCCTCAGAGTTCTAAAAGTATTAAAACAGCTTCTATAAACGTTAAGTTTCAACGATGATTTGAGATGGTAATGTTAAAATCTACCTCTCATCTCCTTTCTCTGCTGTCTGGGAGGCCAGGGCAGGCGGGATGGAGTGAAAGAGTATTGATTAGGGCAGCACAGATGCATGGGGACAGGCTTCCAGGAATTCATCAGTGGTTCTAGTTTAAAAGGAAAAGATATGACAGAGGGGAGAAGAGCTGCCCTGGGACCCTGAGCTTAACAGGAGAGACTGGGACAGCTCAGTGCCTCCAGTTGATGTCTCTCACAATGATTAATATCTAATATCCCACTCCAGGTCTGTAGGATTAGCCTGGGTGAAAATAACATACTATGCTTTGGAAGTCAGAACTCTCTGGTTACTTCATAGGACGTAGGAGGAAAGATTTGGGTGCAGTTCCATTTGTGAACAAGGTGTATTTCCTTATGGGTTCTCTGACCCCTCACAGCGTCAGAGATCAAAAACCTGCTAAGGTCTCCCCAGGACCTGAAGAACTGTGCACTGTGGTGACAAATGCAAAAGGAGTCTGATTACCATATTGTACTTCTGCTGCCAACATGCTTACTCAGTCCCTAAGCTTTCTCAGCACAATTTGAGATGGAAATTTTCCGATCAGAATTTTTCCTATAAGTCTAAGAAACTTGGATTTGAGCCCATTGTGCAGGCCAGGTCTTTTCTTTTTCCAGTTACTTGACAAGCAGGTTGCCTTTGAGTCACTCATATATGGATGGCCTTAATCTAGACGTTGGCACATGCTGAAGAGGCAAAACACATTTTCCGCCTTTTGTTTGACCCTTTAAGAAGATTAGTCTGTTCACGATTTTCTCCTGTGCTTATAAGCCTTACTGTTTACTGCCTGTCCCTTTGTTTACCTGAGTCTCTCCCAACTGATCTTCAAACCAGGCAGGCTGGCTTGTGCAGGGTCCTCACTACCCCAGGCCATTCCTGCTTCCCTGCTCCTATAAGTACCCGTTTCCCTTCCCTGGTACCTATGTGACCTGCCTCCAATCCAGATTTTCCCATGACATTTTTCTTGAATTCCTTGAATTATTTAATCATAACAACAATCCTGTGATGTATAGGTCTCATTCCCATTTCATGAATGAGAAACCTGAGGTCCAAGGTCAGACAGCCTGCCAGAAAGAGGCAGACCGAATGTTGTCTCCCCAACTGGAAAGAAATTCCCAGAACGCAGTCATCACATCTTTACCCCTTTAGTTTATCCTACAGAGGACAGTGTAGTGCTTGGTGTACAGGTGCTTAGTAAATGGTTTTTAAACTGGATTTGAGTTTGAGAGTAAATTGATTATGTCTCTGTAGTTAGGACAGCAGCCAGTTACATATTCTTTACGTGGGAGTTTGAACTTGGAGCTCCCTCTTCACATATTGAAGCCAGGTTCTCCTATGCCCACTAGGGTTTAAAGGTACAAGGGTGCTGTCAAAAGATGTGCTTTTTGCAATCACTTGGAAATCATACCAGCTAATTAAGAGCATGACCCATTATTTATTCGTTCATTTGTTTACGTGTTTGTTTTTTACTCTTTAACCATTCAGCAAGTATTGATTAAGCAATTGAAACGTTAGTCATGCCATGTGAGTTGGTATATGATAGCATCCAAATGAAAAAAGTGTATGAAGGGTTATTAACATTGGTTATGGGGGGTGAGGGGAGAAGTAAGCAAAAAAAAGACAATTCAAAATAGTAAAGTTCACCACATCCATGATCTATATAGTATGATTCCTCCTGTATGTGTGAATTGTGAGAATTCAACAAACAGAATGGTTATCAAAATATTAATGATGGTTATCTCAGGCTGATGGAACTTTTAGTAATTTTTACTATTTATCTTTATATTTTCTAATGTATGACAGTTTTCAATAAGTATTATGCATTGTTTACATACTAAAAATTATAAAGCTGTTATTGGGGTGAAAAATAATTCATGGAGTGTCTATTATGTGTGAAGAACAGGCCACTGGATATCAAGGTAGTAAATAGTCACCTGAGTTCTTCTCTTTACTTTGAAGTCACATTAATAATTCTTCAAATGAAAATCAGCTGGAACCCTGGAAAAGCAGTGAAAAGTGGACACTAGTAATTGTCACATTCTGTAACAAGAATTCCATTCAAGTTCTCGTACCTGTAGGTCTGGGTGAAAGGGCTTTGGCAATGAGCTTGGCCCTTAGGTCCAGAGCCCCTTTGGTCCTGTCTCTTGGCTTAAACAATAAGGGTAAGAGGACACCTCTGAGTTCAACCAATCACTCCATAATGGGGCGGGGGAAGGGTCTGGATGAGTCAGTTAAAATCAATTGCAGTGATGGAAAAGCCATCTTAAGAATAAACGTCCTAGAGCCCGTGGGCCAGCACCAGCCCCTCTGCACATGAAGGATCTCACAGTCTGGACTTATTGACACAGAAGGTGGTTTTAATTACCCTGAAGGAATTTCTGGTATGTTTTGCCAAAGCCAGTCTTAAAGTGTTTAATCGGTGGTTTAGTGACGACCAGACCCACTGGAGAGGCCTGCACTCGGGGGGGACAGCTGGTTCAACGTGTCGTGTATTGCAGAGTGGCTGTGAGTAACAGAGCGTAGGTATGTTTTATCAGAGAAGCAGAAGCAGGAAAATGAGATGATCCTGGCTTTGAAAAGTTTGGCATGTCTTATGTCTGAGAAACCTTGGTTTCCTTCCCAGTCATTGACCATGATCTAAGCATCCTCTGTAACCTCTGTTTTGGGTATACTGAAGGTAAACTTTGGTAAGATGATCCAACGCCAGAGTTTGAGTGACCAATCAAGCAATCAGCTTTATAGCTTTACAGCCAGCAACTTGAAAAAAAATGAATTTACCTCTCCAAATACAGGCACAGGGAGAATTTAGACTTTTACCTGTTCGTGTTGGCCACAGAATATTTTAAGAAAAGAGGTATAATAGGAAAAGCAGGATGATGTTGTCACATCACAAGGCCATGTTAATCTATCAGATCACTTAAGGGGGAACCATAGTCCAAGATAAATGAAAGGGCACCAGAGAAATTGTTTACTTGATTTTTTATACAGCAGGTTCTTATTAGTTACCTATTTTATACATATTAGTGTATATATGTCAATCCCAATGTTTACTTGATGTTTATCTCTTTGCTCTTGAACCTTTTGGTTGAATCCTCTCAGTGAGATGTAAAAACAATCAATAGTAGTAAAATACTATCTTTTATTCATCTCTCCAGATTTAACTCCAGATGGAGTTTCTTTTTTTCTCCCAGCATAAAAATGCCCTTTTTCCTGTCTCCTGTCACTGCTGTCCCAAGCAATCTACATATAGGCTAATTTCTGCTCTGATGTAGACATGTGAGGGTGAATAGCTTGGCACCTTGAAACCTGAATAGGCATCTAACGGTGTCTTTGGCAAAATATAATGAGCCCCCATTTGCTGAGCCTCGGAGAGTGTCTCTGTCACGTTTAGTGACATAATGGTTTGCCGATAATCCTTTTTGCTTGCATGGAAAGGCTTCTCAGCTTGTTTCACAGGAACATTCACTGACCTAGGGATTTGCAAAGGTTATAGAGAAGCAAGGTCATTGGAAATGAATCCCTCTTAACCGTCAAAACAACTGAGCGGGTAGTTCCATGGGTGTTCTTGCTACAGCTGCTGATTATCAGTTTTAAACAGTCCTCTTCCTCTTACCTTTCAAATTAGTCTGTCAGTAAACCAACTTCTTAGCTAACCAGGTTGATACACTGGCCGCCAAATTTTAGGCGAGGAAGGAGTTCCATAAAATAATAATCCCATCTCATACTTCTGACAGGGTTTTATATTTCTGCAAAGTATTTTCACAGTTCTTATCTACTATGCACAAAAAATTTGGAGAACAAGTTTTATTTTGTCTCATTTTCTCGGTGAGAAAACAGATCCGGTGGAGTTAAGCGGCTTGCCCATGATCACATAGCTGGTTTGTGGTGGAGACATGACTGAGGTCCAGAGATTCTGATTCTGAAAACAGAGCTCTTCCCATGATATTAGAATACTAAATAAATCAACTTTCATTGAACTCTCAACTAGATGAAATCTTGCAGTTTTGGGAAAAGGTATTCATTTTTGCTGACTCTCTCTGTGAGATGTTGGCCACCTGCATGCTTAGCACAAGGTTCTTTGGGTAGAGCAACGTGGCATGTTACCCTTTGATTGTTGGGCTTGGGTGTGGGATATGTCTTATTCCTAAGGTTGTTCATTGTTACTCTTGCCAAATGGGCAGCTTTGGGGGCCACTCTCCTAGCCAGTGGTGCAAGCCTCAAAGAGGTAGTGTTTGGTGATCATAAAGATGTAGAGAAATCAGTGAACTTAGTTCTATTTCAAGACTGCGTACAGCACCCAGATATCTAACTCACAAATATCTGCCGTATGGAACAAGTAAGAAGATAGGTGAGAAAGACAGTGAATTAATCATCACTGACACCATCCTTATCCCTGGAAACTTAATATAAGGGACGGGAAGTTACATTTACTGAGTGTTTTTTACCTGCTCAGTACATATTTTGCTTCCTTTACATTTAATTACGTGAGCAGTGTGTTCTTTATTAAGAAGATGGGCTCATTACTTAAATCCTCTAACTATAGTTACCCATATGTAAAATCATGACAGTGGTAACCGCCTTCCATGGTGTGGTAAGGATTAAGTGAGATAGTAGTTGTACGATGGTTAATTCAGTACCTGACACAGATTGAACATTCATTAAATGGTTGTTTGATTGTTGGTTGTCTTTAGTATTTCTAGAAGCCTTAAATGGTCCTAAGTGTTATTTGCGCTGGGCGAAACATTCTTTCTGCCCTCCAAGTCCCTAGAGTTCAGGATTATACTAAAAAGATATACTCAAAGGATTAAGGACCCTGACTCTGGAAACCACTGGCTTTGTTTCCTGACTCCATCACTTGCTAGTTCTGTGACCTTGGGCGAGTAATTGAACCTCTGTCAGCCCAGGTGCCTCCTCTTTAGAATGAGGATAGCAATGCTTAACTTCCTAAGGTTGCTGTGAATATTAACTACTACAGTGTATATGATGTGCTCGGGACAGTGCCAGGTACATGGTATGTAATAATGGCTAAATAATGTTAGGTTGTCTTTTCATTAATATTCATTCAGTTATCTAACTATCCTGAAGCAGAATCATGACTGTCAAAAGATGGTGGTTTTGGTTACAAAACAGGGGAGAAGTAAGTTAATACCTCAATCTTAATCTTTGATGTAGTATCAGTTCTGGCTGGTGGTGATTGGTTCGTTTTAAATAATAAATATAATCTCATATAATAATAAATGGAATCTTATGAGAATCTAAGCCAACTGCTGGTCTTTTCTGAATAAGAAATAAAGCATTAGGAAACAAAAATCCATTATCTACTCTAGGCACCATGAGTAGGATAGTTTTTAAAGGTAATAGCTTTGAGATATTAAAAAATTAATGATAATAGATTAATTATAAACCTCTCTTTCTATATTAGTGTTATGTTGAAGCTTCCTATTAAGTTTCCTATTATGGCTTAATTTCGTTGTTGTTGAAAGAACCTTGCTTTATTTTTAGTACTTTTTATATTGCCTTATTCGTAGATTCTGCCAAAGTATAATCTTATACCTGTGAGCACTTTGCGAGAAAAGGAGCCTCTTCTAATCAATGATTAGAAGTCAAATGACTTGCTCCTGTTTCTGAGTAGTTCCAATTGCTTAAAAGTGGTTCTGTGTATCAGAGCAGTCTCTCTTTTTTTTACCCATTGCTCCTAGCACTACACTATGAAGCCTTACCTCAAAGCTTGGTCCTATGCACATGATCCCTCTTCCAATAAAGATAGCTTTCCTAACCGCAGGCCTCCCCCAAACTCCCTAGATGCCCGATGCCTGTTGTTTTCCACTCTGATGCTATTAGAATCACCTGAAGTGTTTGTTAAACACACATTGCTGGGCTCCCCCCAGAGTTTCTAATTTACTAGGTCTGGGGTGGGGCCTGAACGTTTGCTTTCTAATGGTTTCCCAGGTGATGCTGCTACTGCTGGTCTAGAGCAACGCTTTGATAACCACTGCTCTTCAAAACCCAGCCCAGTTGCTGTCGAGAAGGCTGAAGCACAGAGAGGTTTTGTAGTGTGGGTGGTGTCACCTCATTAGCCTGGACTTTGACAGGTCGGGGGCAACCTCACACAAAGATGCTAGCAAGGAATCTGGGGAGTGTGTAACGCACCTGTGTACGTTAACAAACGTGGAAGCTTCACTACCTTCTGGAGTCTGGATCTGAGCCCCGTGTTTGTCGCAGAACCCAAGGGAGAACACAAGACAGAGAATAGTGGCACGGTAATGAAGCATGAATTATCCAGAGGAAAGCACCTGTGGAAACAAAGGTATTAGTATGATTATTTATACCTACTCTTGTTAATAAAATAGCAACATGGAAGGGTTGACTAGTTCCCATTGCTTAAAAGTTGTTCTGTGGGTCCCAAATCCACTCATTCGCATTTGAAAAAAAAAAGTATAAATCGGAAGCATCGCTGAACTTACTCTTCTAAGAACTAAGAACATGTTTTGATGACGTGCGTTGGTTCACAGCAAAGACAAATAATAATTAGCCAAGAAACTACCAGGAGAGAAGGATTAGGCTAGATAAGAATAGACCCTACTTTATAAATGCTTAAGAGGTTTGTAGAATAGGCTAGTGAACCAGACAGATTTATTAACTGTTCTAACAGATAAAAGGGTTGGGGTCAGCAGGCGAAGACAGACAATATGGGCTTCCATACTGGAATCCCTTTCAGTATAGCCCCTAAACAGTCCCACCTGATTTGGAGGAGGTAGCGTGAAGACATCTGCTGGCTTGTTTTTATTTATTTCTTGAAACAGTACAGGGAGTCTCTTTAGCTTGAGAGCCTCCACATTTGGCTGTATTTTGGGGGCCCTGGAAAATAAAATTTAGTGCAAAAGAGCAATATATTTTTATTTAAGAAAAAAGAATCATCAGAGATTTTCCCTTGAGGTGGAATTTGTAACAGAGGCAGGTAAGAACTCTGGGGCGGAGCAAAGAGTAAGAGATTCAGAAGAGAAGAGCTCCTTTTGAGAGAAGGAATGGGGAAAGAAGAGTTTCCAAATAAATATTTAGTATAGGGAAATGAAATGGAAAGGTGGTTAATGACTTAGTGGGAGAAGAAAAGAAAGAGCAGATGTGTGTATTTATATGTACGTATGTTCGTTTATACATGTTCTCCATCAGTCTATGGATAAGGCTGTGTCAGGCATTGGTGTCCCAAAGGAATTATGCAACTTTAGCTTTATACTTTTCTGTAGACTCCATACAGGTTATATTTCTTAACGTGCTTTTTAAAATAAGATAATAGGAGAGCAGGGTTTGTTTTTAAATAATACCTTGCGGTGCTTGTGATGTGGAGTTCAGCTCTTTCCTTGCTACAGAAAAATTTACATTTTTCTGTCTGACTTATTTTAATAATGGGTTTATGTCTGTTATCATTTCAATGTACTTTTCTTTCATTCCTGTCATCCAAGTCACATTTTCAATGCATTCTAATATGGTATTGATTGGAGGGCTGAGTTTTATTTGGTTTGTCCTCAGTGACAGTACTTTAATGAGATAAGACTAGCTGGACTTTGAATGGATTTCCGTGAAGCTTCCAAATTTATGCCCTCTATACCTCCTCCAAGAGGGAGGGAGAGGGAAGGACTAAAGTATTTGGTCATGTTTTGCGGGTCTGCATCATGTCGGACTCAAAATTTCCGTAAGTACTAAAGCTGCAAGTGAGAAAGAGACAGTTCAGAGTGAGAATTTTCAGTGCTTGCTTGGAGGAAGAATAGCAAGGATGAATATTGGCTTTTCATCGTGTCTCACCAAGTCCAAATATCTCTGAAAAATACCTTCAAAGTTAAAAGACGGTGCCCTTGGACTTCCCTGGTGGTCCAGTGGTTAAGACTCTGCGCTTCCAGTGCAGGGAGCCCAGGTTTGATTCCTGGTCAGGGAACTAAGATCCCACATGCCGTGGGGCATGGCCAAAAAAAAAAAAAAGATGGTGCCCTTTTCAAAATGCTCAGGGGTTGATGACTGTAAGCACATGCATAGTTTGTGAATAAGCATGAGGTATGAAATGAATGAGTGTGTGTGTGTGTGTGTATTAACATCAGTGCCATTCGAGGCATTATTTTCAGAAGTTAAGGTACTTTCTTCAGAAATGGACTCCATTAGAATTTGGTTAAGATTGCCTTGAGTTTTCAACTAGAGGTGAAGATTATGTAATAGCAGTATAAGGCATGAAGTCATGTGTTGCAATCTCTGATTGCCCGAATTGTGCTCCAAGGAGCAATAATACTTTAATATGTAGCAGCAGATTGGTATGAAAGGAGTCTGCCATTCATTCTTTTATTTACTAAGTATTTATTGAGCACTTACTATGTGCTGTGCTTTGTACCAGGGATGTGAGAGTATAGTATACATACCTGGACTCTTCTGTTAAGGAACTCATGCCCTAGTGGGGGACACAGACAGGACAACAGGCAGTTATTATGTAGTCTGAGAAGTTCTGTGATGGGGGAAGGACAAGGGACTGTAAGATGATGGGGGAGGGCTCAGAGGAGGGCTCATGAAGAAGGAGATGGCTAAGCTGAGACCTGATGGTTGAGAAGGAGTAAGGTGAAGGGAAGAGGGATGAAGTGCTCCAGGTAGGGCGGATGGTATGGTCAGAAGATAACGGGTTAGTCCTACCTGACTTAGTTAGTAGTTGCTTGACTTAAGAAAAAAAGCCCATCTTGGAGATTTAGTTTCCTTACCTTCCTGCGGGGGAAGATAGATGTTGATATCGGTAGTTGCAAAGATGGTGGTCCTGACAGGTGGTGGGGATTGGGGTGGGGGTGGAGAAAAAGGTAAACAGTAGCAGTTCACATTTCCTGAGCACTTATTAGATGCCATGTTTAAGTATATTAAACATTTTCCATGCATTAATTACCTATCAGAGTTTTACAATCTCTGTATGAGGTAGGCACCCTTATCTCTGTTTTACAGGTGGGAAAAGTGAAGTTCCAAAAGGCTACATGACTTGCTCAAGGTCACCCTGCTAGTAAGTGGAAAAGCCAGGATTTAAAAACAGAAGTTGACTCTAGAGCCCACATTTTCTATCATTACTATGCTGTTCATAATCTAACTTTTTCACAGGGCTGATGGAGAGATGAGTGGGGCAATTCATTTGAAAGAGCTTTTTAAACCGTGTGGAACTCTGGGCTGTCACTGTACGTGTTGAGCTGAGGCATGAGTCCTGTTCTCGGCAGCTAACCTAGAATAAAAAGGAAAACTGCTTTCAGCCATGTATGGGCTGCTGTTTCTGGCCTTGTTAGCAACCCCTCTAATTCCGTGGCCTCAGCACATTAGTAGTCAAAAGTGGCTTTCCCTGGGGGACATGTTTTGAAGCAACAGAACATTAGATGAGATGGACCATGGATTTGCTCCCAAAAGACAATTGTTATATTAGAAAGTCCTCAAACAGGACTTCCCTGGTGGTGCAGTGGTTAAGAATCCACCTGCTAATGCAAGGGACATGGGCTCGAGCCCCGGTCCGGGAAGATCCCACACGCTGCGGAGCAACGAAGCCCGTGCGCCACAACTACTGAGCCTGAGCTCTAGAGCCCGCGAGCCACAACTACTGAAGCCCACGTGCTGCAACTACTGAAGCCCATGCACCTAGAGCCTGTGCTCTGCAACGAGAGAAGCCACAGCAATGAGGAGCCCACGTACCGCAATGAAGAGTAGCCCCCGCTTTCTGCAACTAGAGAAAGCCCACGCACAGCAATGAAGGCCCAACGCAGCCATAAATAAATAAATAAATAAGTAAGTAAACAAATAATAAATAAATTTTAAAAATAGAGAGAGAATGTGTTTGGGAGTGTTCCTCCCTCTGCTTAAAAAAAAAAAAAAATCCTCAAACATTTGAGATCATTAATCTCTGTTAATCACTCCATGCCCACTCTGATTGTTCGGCACAAAATGAAATGGAAGCTTGGCAACTATCCAGTTCTTTTCAAGATCGTGGCTTCTAATACGGATAATTCAAAGCCCCAAATGGACTCTAAAAAATTCTGGAGTACCTGGTTGACATAAATATATATACATGTGTATATACGTGTGTGTGTGTGTGTGTGTGTGTATATTTTTTTTTTCCTCTGCCTTGCCTCCACTTTTTTGCCAAATAGACTCTCTTCCTGTCACCTTGATGTTTTTGACAGTTTCCCCAACATGCTCCTTGCATTTGTCTGCACTCTAATCAGCCATTGTGTTGTGAACTTTGGGCTGTCTGCTAGTGTCACACAAGCAGGTCCGTGTTGCTGGCCAATGCGTTAGCCTCCATTGGGAGTAACTGAGAACGTTCAGAGAGAGGCAGTTGCAAACTCTTTGGGCACAGAGTGCACATCTCCACTCCAAAGGGAGTGGCTGGTTGTAATCTAGTGTAGGGAGATCGGCAGTGAACTAAAATAATGAATTCTTCTGCATCATAGTTCAATTCCAGAGGCTAATTGTTAGTTTGTTTAAGTCCCACTTGAGGCCCTGATAAGGGGGTTTTCCCTTTGGAAGCTTGATTGAGCTAATGTGAAAGGCAAGACTGTGTAATTCAGATATACTACTGCAATGCAAACAGTTTCATGTATTAATGGTCACTAATGACTTGTAATCAAGCTATGATTTGTTAGGTTGAAAACAAAGACGCAATTAGTTTATTTGTTCAGGGGTGTAAATGGAAGAATTTATCCATTTGCTGATTGTTCTTTTCCATTGGAGACGGTCGGGCTGGAGCATTAGACTTGAGCTGTGGGACCTCGGGGCTGCCACTGTCTGTTCCTGGGATTCTCCCAGCTTCCTGACCGACACCTCTTAAGTCTACCACCTTCATCAAAAGGGGACGAAGAGGATAACTGTTCTGGTGCCCTTTCTCTGTGGCCTTTCCTCTTGCAAATCAAGCCCCTTCAGTACTATTTTTTCTCTTTTTGCTCCACTCTGGTCCCAAACTTCAACTAGTTGATTTTCTCAAAGTATGACCATTCATTCAGCAAACATGTAACACGTAATTATTGAGGGCCAGTTATGCTCCAAACACCATCTTAGGCCTTAAGTTGTATAGTGGTTTTCAAGAGTCTTGACTCAATCTTTGCAAGGTTTACAGTCTTTCCATAGATGTCTTTAAAATTTTCTGCGACATTAACTACTCCTTTCAGTGCTTATCACTAAAACCCAACGAAGACTCCTTTGGCATGAAACAGATGCTCTGTTGAGATATGCATCTTTGAGAACAAGGCACTTTGATCCTTCAGGGTACACCAAAACTGGCACTAGAGATTTTGAGGAATTATAATGACTCCTTAGAAAAGATATACCTGATGTCTTCCCTAATCTTTTATTTAACCCGAGGAAGCAAATACATTAAAATCCTTATGGGAGGGACTTCCCTGGTGGCACAGTGATTAGGAATCCACCTGCCAACACAAGGGACATGGTTTCGAGCCCTGGTCTGGGAAGATCCCGCATGCCGCAGAGCAACTAAGCCCGTGCGCCAAAACTACTGAGCCTGCGCTCTAGAGCCCGCGAGCCACAACTGCTGAGCCTGCGTGCCACAACTAGTGAAGCCCGTGTACCTACAGCCCATGCTCCGCAACAAGAGAAGCCACTGCAATGAGAAGCCCGTGCACCACAACGAAGAGTACCCCCCACTCACCACAACTAGAGAAAGCCCGCGTGTAGCAGCAAAGCACAAAACAGCCAAAAATAAATAAATACATTTTAAAAATAATAATAAATCCTTATGCGAGACCATGACATTAAAACATAAAATCCTTTCATCCTTCATCAAGTGGAAACACTGTGATCCACTTGATACCACAGAGCAATAATGATACAGGTTATCCCAGTGAGACATTACATTACTTGAGATCATGTTGAGACAATGGGAATGATTGCACTCCCATAGCACGTGACTTCTTTCCTCATCAGAACTAATCCCACACTCACCTGAAATTCACTAATCTCAAAGGACTATCAGTCTGTGTTGACTATCTCCTCCCCTGGAAGGTGAGAACCTTGTGTCTCTTGCTCAGCATTTATCCCAGGGTCTAAAACAGTGCCTGACATATAATAAATATGCTCAGTAAATATTTGTTGAATAAAATTTAGGCGCAATGATGAGAGCTTGAAAGCTAATAGTATCATTTGGGATTTTGTGAAAAAAAAGCAGAATTACTTGATGACAATGATCTTAAGAATTAGGACTGGTAAACAACTGGTACCATAGCTGACCTCATCTGCGTAGGATTGTTTTTTACGTCCCCTTTATGTTCACTTCCACATAATATCCATTTCAATGCATTAATGACCCGTACGATAAAAGGGACTTCCTATACCTTTGGAAACTACTGGAACCTATCAGTGATATTTCTTATACTCATCACAAGGGTAACCGATCAAATTTCTAGTGTGAACTGTCGTATTCTTCAGAAGTCAGTGAGGAGCGTTGACGTTCAGGGATGCCTTGGCAATAGTGTAGGTGGGTGGTCTGGTCACTTTTCATTCATTTATTTAATAGATATTTAGGGAACACTTATTGTGTGCCAGGCGTGGGGTTAGATGCCAGGAATATGGAGTAACAAGGCCATCTGGGGAAATACATTAACCAAAGAATAACAAAGATAAATATACAGTTGTGGTGACAGGCTCTGCAGAGGAAGAATTTGTGGTGCTATGAGAGTGACCTGGTCAGGGGACGCGCCCCTGGTGAAGAGGGGATTGGGCTAGATCCTGAAGCGGTAGTAGGAGTTAGCTGTGTTGAAGAGGAGTTGCAAAAATATATGTATAGTAGTAGCAGTAAAGAGAGTGTGTGTCCAGAGAAGTGAAAGGTGACCCGTGTGGCTTGAGTTCCCACAAGGTAAGCATTAGACAGAAGCCGGATCTTGCAGAACCTTGAGGGCATATGAGGACTTTATTGCTTTTTATCCTAGGAGTCAAAGGAAATGTTAAAATATTTAAACGTAGGGAAGATGGGGAGCAGTGACCAAATTTGTTTTTTGAAAAGATCATTCTGGCTGCAGTGTAAAGGGCAGAATGGGAACGATCCAGGATAGGTTGACAGAGACGAGTGATTTGGTCATATGAAACTGATACACAATCTACGTAATATATGCCCATGTGAGGCAGTCCCCATATAAAGCACGTACCCTTCCAAGACATTCAAGATGAGCTTCTCCATGGTATAACATAGACCTCTTCAAGTCTCCTCTGTGTCATTCACACACACCCAGACATAAATTAGCATCATTAATGCAGCAGAGTGGCACATTAGTGCCCAGTTCCCCATCCAGCTGATGTATGGCTTGAGCATCTTTGCCTTTGTACTTTCCCCTTCTCCTTCAAAGGCTGTTCTCAGGTCTCATTTTCCTTCCCAGAAGTGTGAGATTGGTTTTTCTGCTGTGCTGTTAGAGTCCTCCACCACTTAGGGTCTAATCCGCCGTGGCTTTGTTCCTGTTTGTCAGGAACCTCGAGCATATATTAAGACATTATACAGGGTGGAAGCTGTATTTTGACAATGATTATGCCCATTATCTGTTTTAATACATGTAAATTGCTGTGGAGAAACAAACCATTTTATGCCACTCGAATCCTTTTCAGGGAAGCCTGAATCCTTTTTGCGTAGCTTAGATGTATTACTGTCATTTTCCCTTCACGAAGTTGAATAAACACACTTAAATCAGACCTCGGTTAATGCACCCTCTTTTACTGTTGCCCTAATAAATTGTTGTGAGTTTAGTCTTCGAAATCCATATTTGGTGATATTTGTAAATTCATCTGTAGTCCCTTCCAGAGTTGGAATTGTTTGGTAAATCCAACATGTGTATTATATGTGGCAAGCACTGTACTTGGGGTACAGCGGTGAATAAGGACGAATGCTGCCTTTAAGAAGCTTACAGTCGTTGCCCGGTGTTGGCGTGGGAATTTACAGATAAGCAAGGGCAGAAGGTTAGAGTGATCCACGTGGTAATGGATTAGAGTTGGAGACATCAGAGGGAACTCCTGTTTAAGTTTACATAGATACACATGATTGCATAGGGAAGTATTTATGTGTAGATACACGGAGTTGTATACCTACATATATTTATTTCTGTGTCAGCTGAGAGCACCTAAAAGAAATGACACCCCAGTAGCAACAGGCCCAACTAGCACCCAGCTCTTGATTTCTAAAACCACTCTCCAATAAAATGACCCTGGAATCCTGGGAGAAATATCTGGTTTGGGGACTGGAGAAGAAAATATATGAGATGACGTCAGAGTCTCTTATAGTCCCAAAATATAAGGAAGTGCTCAAAAGAGAAAAAAAAAAAAAAAAAACCAACATTGATGAGAGTGTGTCCGAGTGACACAGGAGCTGACTGAAGGAGTTCCCAGTGGCTCAAGTGGAATAATTGGAATTAAAAAAACATAGTCGTATTGAATTATATCCCAAAGTATAAAATAAATATCCATGAATCCATACTGATATGAAGAATTGAATAAATTAATAAATGGGAGAGAAGAGAAAAGTCTCCCTTGTGGAATGCCAAATAAATTATATAGAAGACCCAGCCTCACGGAACATAGCAAGTAGGCATAATTCCCCATTCCTTAAGTGTGGGCTGCACATAAAGACTTCTTTCTACAGAGTAAAGATGAGGAAGACAGGGGGGCAGGGACAGGAAGCATAACTTTACAGAGGAGAAACCTGACAGACATTACTTCAGCTAGTGATCAAGGTCCACATGAACAGTCATAATTCATGTTGATAGTAGGCATCCTTGATAGGATGTGATGACTATGACACTTTGTCACTTTCTCTGTGATCTTTGATCAGGAGAAAAACATCAGACAAATGGCAAGGAAAGTCTGAGAAACTGCCGCAAGAAGAGGAGCCTAAGGAAACGTGACAAGTGTAACATAGTATCCTAGAAGGGATCCTAGAGCAGAAAAAGGACATTAGGTAAAAACTGAGGAAATACGAATTAAACTATGGACTTTAGTTAATAGCAATATATTAATACTGGCTCATTAATTATAACAAATGTCCTACACTAACAGAAGACATTCATAATAGGGAAAACTCTGCAAGAGGTATATGGGAATTCTCTGTGCTATGTGTTTAATTTTTCTGTAAGTCTAAAACTGTTTTTAAAATTTAAAGAATAAGGAGCTTATAGTCTAGTGAGGGAATCCAGTAAGCTAGTAGGCAGTCGTAATACAGTATAATGAAGGAGGATGTATAGAGTGATTGGGAGAAACAGCAGGGCATCTAACTGGTCCTTCAAATCCTGACATGGCCACTTTGGACAGTTTACTTGACCTTCTGATCTTCTGTTTCCTCATCTCTAAAATGGTGATAAAACCTGCCATGAATCAATATAGACTGTGAGGTCAAACTACAGGAGCTCAAACCCCCAGCTACAGAGCTAGGTGGTTTACTAAATCTATCTGGACTTTAGTTCCTCATCAGTAAGTAGAATAATAATAGTACCTACCTCAGAGAGTTGTCCTGAGGTCTGGGGTAATACCTGTGAAATGCTTAGAACAAGTCTCGGCACACCGCGCTAGATAAATGTAAGCTTCTACTGCTGCTGTCAGCTCACAGATTTATGGTGAAGACTCAGTGGGGTGATCATGAAGAGTATCTAGCACGTGCCTGCCATGTCATAAACCCTGTGGTGGTGGTGTGATGGTAGTGGCAGCGGCAAGAAAGAGGTGCTGGAGGCCAGGAGAATGCCCTTCCCTTGAATCCTACACACCAGACACAGTGGTCTTCTGTAACCCTACACTAAGGACAGGATAGGAGTTGATGAGGTAAAAGGAGGGTGATGGGTGTGGGCTCTAGCAGAAGGAACAAATGTCCAAAAGCCAAAGGAAGGGCAGAACTTTATAGAGTTGAGAGTGGCTGGAGTGTGGAGTCTAAGGAGGGAGAAAGAGAAGTAGGTAGGGCCAGCATTATGTCAGGAATTGAAGACTGGATTCAGGATTTGGACTTTAGCCTAGGGTCACCATAAAATACTGACTATTGTTTGAAAAAAAATCAATTGGAAGTGTAAGATCATTTAGGAAGCTATTTCAGTTGTACAGGTGGAGAGATCATGGTAGGGAATCTGGAAGTCGAGTTAAAGAATTTGAAGTCTAACAATAGGGCAAATACTGACTGTACAATTTTGTGAAAATCTTTTTCTGCCTATGAGTCAGACATATTATAGTATGTGATGCCTGGACAATTTCCTAGTATCTGCATAAGATTTAAAAAGTGTAGGATAATGTTAAGAAGTTTAGGTAGTGACTTTGAAACATCTACATACTTTCCACCCCTAATATGTACCATCATAGATAATTTTTTAAAAAACATAAACATAACAATCAGCTTAGCTCTGAAATGCTCTAGACCAGCATCATCCAATAGAAATGTAATACAAACCATGTGTGTAACGTTAATTTTCTATAGCCACATTTAAACAATAAAGAAAACAGGTGAAATTAATTTTAATAATACATTTCACCAATATATTGAAAAATTGTCATTTCAACATGTAATCAGGATAAACATTATGAATTAGCTATTTTACATTCTTTTTCTTGTCTTCAAAGCCTGGTGTGTATTTTATACTTACGGCACACGCCATTCACACTAGCCTCATTTCATGTGTGCAGTAGCCACGTGTGGCTAGTGACTGACTGTATGGGACAGCTCAGGTCTAGAGCTTTCAAACTCCTAGTCAGAAAATCTTTTTAGCTTTACACTTGCTGGTGAAATCGTTTTCAAACACGTTAGTCAACATTTCTGCCTTAATACCTGCACATGGGAAACTGACTTTAGTGCACATACTCAAATTGCCTGTTTCTTTCACTCAATTAATAGTGAATGCCCACTATATGGTAGTGGAACACCTACTATACGAGCGTTGGTCCTGGTTTACACACTGGAGTTCTAATTGTGAGCTGACCCTACAAGTTGCCTATCCTTCCTGGAGGTTAGAAGGTCATGGAGGAGAAAGGCAAATAGAAAACAAAATCTAGTAAATGAGGTAATCATAAATTATGCTGTGATGAAGACAAATGAGAGACTTTTGCTTTTATTTCTTTTGCCTTAAGAGACAGATCCAAAGAAATATTGCTATGATTTATGTCAAAGAGTGTTCTGCCTATGTTCTCTCCTAAGATTTTTATGGTTTCAGGTCTTACATTTAGGTCTTTAATCCATTTTGAGTTTATTTTTGTATATAGTGTGAGAAAATGTTCTAATCTCATTGGTTTACATGTGGTTGTCCAGTTTTCCCAGCACCACTTATTAAAGAGACTCTCTTTTCTCCATTGTATATTCTTGCTTCCTTTGTCATAGATTAATTGACCGTAGGTACCTGTGTTTATTTCTGGGCTCTATATTCTGTTGCATTGAACTATGTATCTGTTTTTGTGCCAGTACCATGCTTTTTTTTTTTTACTGTAGCTTTGTAGTACAGTCTGAAGTCAGGAACCATGATACCTCCAGATTTGCTTTTTTTTTTTTCCCCCTCAATATTACTTTGGGAATTCAGGGTCCTTTGTGGGTCCATGTGAATTTTAGGATTATTTGCTCTAACTCTGTGAAAAATGTTTTGAGTATTTTGATAGGGCTTGCCACTGTGGAAAACAGTATTGAGGTTTCTCAAAAAAACTAAAAATAGAACTACTGTACGACCCAGCAAATCCCACTCCTGGAGTTTCTGAAGAGAAAGAAAATAATGATTCAAAAAGATACATGTACCACAGTAAGCAATAGATGAATGTCCATCAACAGATGAATGGATAAAGAAGATGTGGGGTGTGTGGGGTGGGGGTGGGGGGGTATATAGACGTGTGTGTGTGTGTGTGTGTGTGTGTATATATATGTATACACACACGATGGAATATTACTCAACCATAAAAAAGAATGAAATTCTGTCATTTGCAATGATGTGGATAGACCAGAGAGTATTATGCTTAGTGAAATAAGTCAGACAGAGAGAGACAAATGCTCTGTTATCACTTACATGTGGAATCTAAAAAATCAAATGTATATAACAAAACAGAAACAGACTTATAGATATGGAGAACAGACTAATGGTTACCAGTGGGGAGAAGAAAGCAGGGAGGAGCAAGATAGTGGTCTGGGATTAAGAAGTACAAACTACTATGTATAAAATAAATAAGCAACAAGGATATGTTGTACACCACAGAGAAATATAGACATTATTTTGTAATAATTTCAAATGGAGTATAATCTATAAAAATATTGAATCTCTGTTGTACACGTGGAACTAATTCTGTAAATCAACTTTACTTCAGAAGAAAGAAAGAGAAAGAAAGAAAGAAAGAAGAAAAGAAAAAAGAAAAGAAAAAAGAAAAGAAAAGAAAAAGAAAAACAACAATGGGAGACTGAGATACTGGATAACCATGGTGGGACAGCTTTAGATAACCTCAGTTGAGGTGACATAAGATGGAAAATAAAGGGTGAAACTGAGTCAGCCCTACAAAAATTTGGAGAAGGAGTAGATCAATTAGAGGAAATAGCATGTGCAAGAGCCCTGAGGCTCTTGACAGAATGAAAAGAAAATGATGATGGCTGAAGGTTGGTGAGGGGAGGAGAGAATGGCATGAGATGAGTCTGTAAAGGTGGGCAGAGGCCAGGTCTCCTGGGACTTTGTAAGTCATAGTAAGGAGCTGCAGTTTTGTTCTAAGTGCTCTGATATCTAAAGGATTTTAGGGGAAGAGATTTGTTCATTATAAAGATTTCCCTAACCTCAGATCACTACATAGATGAAACGTAAAAATTCAGTCAAGTGAAAGGTGGAAGAAAGTTTGTTCTGCACACCTCACAGTGTTATTAAAGAGAGAAAGATGGAATAAGGTATGTGAAAGTTCTGTGAAGAGTATAATGATTCATAGATGCAAGTGATGAAAAGAAGGAAGTGTAAGTGCTAAACCCAGTTGTTTTTGTTGGGCTCTTTTCATAGTGGAATTGCTTTTGAGCTCTTCTTTGTAATGGAATTGCGTTTTTCAGTGTCCAGGGTGCTTTGTGAATGGCATCTCAATTTTCTTCTCCAAAAATTAAGTTGCACAGAGTGGAGCTAGGCAGGCAGGTCTTCCACCCTGACTGTGGCTTCTGGATTTCCAGATATGTGGTTGGCTGTTTCTGAAACGAATGCTCGTAGGTGCATGGTGACATCTTGGGGATCCTGCCAACAGCTTGTTAGTGTGTATGAAGGAGGAGCAAGGATCCAAGGAGGCCGGGGAAGAAGATGGCCTTTTATTTGTCTGGCATTTTGGAATATTTTAATACATATTTTGAAATCATTATCTCATGGTCATGATAATTCTGTAAACTAGATGAAGCGAGCAGACACCTCCAAATCATAGAAGAATGCCGAGGCTTTGAGAGATTGAGTCACATGGTTACTTGTGGGCAAAATGGACAATGAGAGTATATCTTCTAACTTGCGCTTTTTTCTCTCCTGTGACAGAACACCAGTGACTTATCTGATCCTACAGTCCATTACGAAGCGCCCCTTTTAGGAACGTATAAAATAGAGTCTGAGTTCATTGGGACCACATTTCCTTTGAGACTGTTTAAAACCTAATCTCCTGTATTCCAGTGCTGCTGAAGGCAGGGAGACGGTTTCATAATCTGTCTTATGATAAAGCAGCTTGACTGCAAGCCCCAAAGTAACTGGGTTTATGTACTTCTCCAGGTATACTGTTCGGTACACTACCAAGTGTCATTAAACAGCTAATAAAAATGATGGAATCAAGACCCTACTTGGTCGTCATTCACAGACTGACACCTGGATAATTTTCAAGCATTAGGACAGAAAGAATCTGCATTTAAAAATTATTTTAACCTAATTTACTAATTGAGAGTCTAGGAGCCAAAGTTTCTAATAGTTAGTACTTGCTTGTTATTAGCAGATAAGAAACACGGACTCTTTTTTCAGGTGTGTCATTTTTTTCTTTGCTTTGACTTATGGTTGGAGTGTAGTCTTTTGGAAATGATGTAAATAGAAATTTGACCCTAGTATATTTAAAATAGAGCTTCTTAAACTTTCTGGGGGGAGTGGGGTCAGGAGGCCACATGAAGCCCTTTGAAAATTTGATGAAAGCTAAGGTTCCTCTCCACAGGGGGGAAAAATGCTAAGAAGGCCATAAACATACAATGGGCCGTATAATTTGAGAGAGATCATAGGTTCCCATGAAGTTCATCCCTCAAGGGCTGATCAAGCATTTCTAATCAGGAAGATTGAAGAAAATTGCTGTGAACAAGTATGCAGAACTGAGGCACGAATGTGCAGTGCTTCAAGGGGAGGATATTGTATTCCATGCCAGAAATGGAGTATGGTTGTTCAGGCTTCGGAATGACATGGCTAGGGAATGTGGATGAAGCCCTGTTGTCTCAGAGGGCTCACCTTGAAGTTTGTCCAATCCAAATAGGATTTAGAATTTTCAAAGCTTTCTAACCTCAAACCCCTTCTTTACTAGCCTGATCTCATTCCATTTCTGGCCAGTAGCAGGGGGAGCACCAGCTGTCTGGGTTGTGATTACCTCTTGCCCACAGGAAACCTTGGGAGCAGGAATGGTGGGGGAGTGTTTCTCACAATTGGAAAATACGAACAGTGCGTTTAACCTGGGCTTCTCTTTTCCTTTTTTGGGGGGTGGGTGGTGAGAGGGGGAAACAGAGCCAGTTGGACAGAATAGCTCTTTTAAAAATGCTGCAGTGATACCTAAACCAGTTATCTTTTACTCAGGAGTGGTTAATGCTGCCTTTTGGATGAGATGGAACTCGGGTAGAACTTGTACTAGTGAATAATTCAGGAGTGAAGAGAGGACTACATGCATTCAGACGGGGGTGTTACTGCATCTAGCTTCTGCTTTGAGTTTTGGTGCATTTGATTTTTATGTACAGGGAGAATAGAAGACCTTGAATAGTCTCCCTAATCTTCAAAAATATCAGCTCAAATCCCACTTTTTTCCCCAAAAGTCTCCTTGACTATGTCAACTCTTCTGAACCCCAATATTAGAGATTCTAATTCATAATTTAATGCTTAAAATAGCATATTGGCCACTATTATTTAATGCATGTGTGCCGTGTTTCTTTTCCTGGTTGTAGCCTCCTTGAGGGTAGGCATTATATCTCTCCCACTAGAGGGTAAGCTTCATCAGGTCAGGGACACATCTAGTTCTTTTATGACTCTGATTTCATCACCATGTCTCATGTATTATAGGCAATCAATAGATAATTTTGAATAAGCAGTTCTAATATTTCAGCATCATTTATAGCTCTGATTTTTATGCTACTTATAACGTACATACTGGTAGTTGAAAAGAAAGGCAGTTTATTTTTGCTTTGCATAAAACCAAATTGGAGTCAAAGTAGGACTGTTTGAAGTGGTTGAATCTGAGACTGATCTTTGAAGTTTGGCTGTCATGGTTGATGGACCTCCCAAAAAACGTGGGGTGTTTGGAAAGTGGCTAGGTTTTATGAAACTCTCTGTTGGTTTTATTTTTAATTATGTCCTAGAACTGTACTTTGAAACCACAAGTTGACTCATTGGAGAGATTGATTTGGTTATTCTAAAGACAATGAAAAGAAACGAAGATTTGTCAAGAAACAACTTCAACTTCACCTAAGCACTGGGCTGTGTAATTTTACATGTGTTATCTCATGTAATTGTCAAAAGAACCCTGCAAACAGTAATGTATTTTCTTCTTTTAGATGTAAAAAGAGATTCAGAGAGGTAGCTAATTTACTTGGACTTTAAGTTCTGTGAGATCCAAGTGTCTGGCACAGAGTCCTTCAACTAAATGTTTGTTGAATTAAATTTATCAAAGGGTCTTCGTTCGGGCCTCAGTGGATCAAGGCTGAGTTGAATCCAAAGCTGTTGGTCCTTGAAGCCCATCCTCTTTCTACTACTGCCTCTCCTCTAAGTAGAAATTCTTGTAGAGAAAAAACAGAACCAACATTATTAGCTGGGTTTTGCTCTTGCTCTTTGCTCTTTCAACTCAGGCTACGTGAGACTTGAGTTTTCAACGTTTGGCCCCAAATATCATTTTCCTCTGTGTGTGCTATTTGCCCAGAGATGGTGCTAAAGATAAACTTGACTTCCTGGCAACAACTCAGCCAGAAACTGAGAATTGTTAGAACACGCTCTTCCTGATACCCTAAGGAAGCAAAAATAAACATTTGGAAAGAATAAAGTTGCCGAAATGGTAACACTCTTTGCATTTTAGTCTCTGTCTCCTGCTCTCCAGCCCCAGGCTGGGGGGCTAGCGGCCATCCAGACACAGCCAAGAAGTCAGCAAGTTAGAACTTTATCATGTTTTATCATTCCGGTTTGCAGCCTTCTTTTTAATAGAACTCTAGTTCTCCAAGTTGCTGATGACTGTTTCACGTGGTCAGCAAATTTAAAAGTCTTTTCCGAAGCTACAGTAAAAAAGAGGAGATATTAAGTTTTTTAACAACTTTTATTGGAGTACAGTTGACTTGCAGTGTTGTGTTAGTTTCAGGTGAACGGTAAAGTGAATCAGTTATACATATATGTATATCCACTCTTTTATAGATTATTTTCCCATATAGGTCTTTACAGAGTGTTGAGTTCCCTGTGCTATCAGTAGGTCCTTATTAGTTACCTATTTTATATGCAGTAATGTGTATATGTCAATCCCAATCTCCCAATTTATCCTTCCCACCCTTTCCCCCATGGTAACCATAAGTTTGTTTTCTGTATCTGTGACTCGATTTCTGTTTTGTAAATAAGTTCATTTGTACCATTTTTTTAGATTCCACATATAAGTGATATCATATGATATTTGTCTTTCTGTGTCTGACTTACTTCACTCAGTATGACAATCTCTAGGTCCATCCATGTTGCTGCACATGGCATTATTTCATTCTTTTTTATGGCTGAGTAATATTCCATCGTATATACGTACCACATCTTCTTTATCCACTCCTCTGTCGATGGACATTTAGGTTGCTTCCATGTCTTGGCTATTGTAAACAGTGCTGCAATGAACATTGGGGTGCGTGTGTCCTTTCAAACCGTGGATTTCTCCGGATGTGTGCCCAGCAGTGGGATTGCTGGGTCATATGGTAGTTCTATATTTAGTTTTCTCAAGAGCCTCCATGCTGTCCTCCATAACGGTTGTACCAATTTACATTCCCACCAACAGTGTAGGAGGGTTCCCTTTTCTCCACACCCTCTCCAGCATTTATTGTTTGTAGATTTTTTTGGTGATGGCCGTTCTGACTGGTATGAGGTGATACCTCATTGTAGTTTTGATTTGCATTGATATTAAGTTTTATAGGGGCAAGCTCTAGTTCTTATACATACCTCCCAACTGACACAAATACATGATTTTTAGATTTTTAGAAACTGCATCTACTTTTTAAGACTCAGTTTGAATCTATGCTTTTTTAAATTCAAGTGCTGCATAAATAATGTTTGCTTTTCTGCCGCCCACATCAGCATCAAACAGATGAAGCAAGTGATATCTTTCTGAAGAAGAGTGTTGTGTGGGGCACAATTGGAGCCAGCTCCTAACTAATTAGAAGTTTTATGGAGGGAGACTGGAGATCAATGTGTGGAGCAATCTTCTGGTGTTAAGCCTGTCAATGAGCGGAAGAGGTGGGCTTGGGAGATGGTCCTTTCACAGGGAGGACGGCTATCCACGTTTCAGAAATGTTAAGAGGGTGGAGTGGGGAAGATTGTGCTAAGCCTCTGATGCCCCTTCCTACTACAATTTCTTTAATTTTCACTTCCCAAGATGCCCTTTGCCTTTGGACACTAGCTATTTGTTTTTGTTTTTTATTTCAGGGAAACCTTATCAGGAGAGATAGAATGGAAGTCCAAAGGATAGCATATAAGGAATTGTTTAAGATTTGTTAAATAAGCTAGTATATGTTCGTCATAAATACGTACACACACACGCACACACACACACACAGATGGGGCAGAGGGCAGACACTTCACATATCCTGGGTCCTGTTCCCACTCCTACCTTGACTCTAAGCTGTAGTCTCCCCTCATTCCTCTGTCTGTGTCTTCTCCCTCCTGTTCTGCCTGCACATTCCTCTCTCCCTCCCTTCTTGCTAGCTCTGTGATCTTGGGAAATCATTTACCTACTCTGTGCTTTAGCTTCCTCTCCTATAGAATGGAGATATGTGTGTCTCCTTTGCACATTCATTGTAAACGTTAGAGAGAATGTATGCAAAATACCAACACGGAGTCTGGCAAGTGGGAGGCAGCTGTTTTTATTTTTCTTTCATGTATTTACTCGGCAGGTAAAGACTTTAACACCAGGATGGCTATATTCTAGGCTCCCTTTTAGGGAAACAAACAGAAGACCTTCTCACCAGGGGCTCATAAAATAATGAGCAAGACATTCTTTTACTGCAGGGTGGGACACAGGGCTAGGGAGGAAACTTATCCGAGAATTCAGCTCAGATATCCAGATTCCTCATGAATCAACTTCTGTGATTCCTCTATTCTGGAGGCAATTGTTCCCTCTTTTGCACTTCCTAGAGGTGTGCTATCCAATAAGGTCGCCACACTTGTGGCTACTGTGTACTTGAAATGTGCTTATTTCATTTGAGATGTGCTGTGTCAGGTACACACCAGACTTCAAAGACTTAGTACAAAAAATAAATAGCTCATTAATAACATTTTAATATTGATTACATGTAAAGAATGATATTTTGGATCTATTGGGTTAAATAAACTATAAAATTATTAAATTGTAAAGTTAATGAAAGGTAATATTTTCTTTTTTTGCTTTTTAATGTACTTACTAGAAAATTTGAAACCACATATGTGGCTCACATTGTCTCTTGGTCACGCTGTCCTAGTGCTTCACTGTGCCACTTCATGGTCCCATGATTTTCTTCTCCCATCCCCCATATGACTCCCTAACAAATTTGTCATGTGGATTATTTTTGCTTCTAAATTATAAACTCCTCCAGGACACTACAGTTATTATTTATACTGCCATTTGTTATCATAGCCCCTAACATCAAGTCTTCAGTACATATTGGATGGATGGATGGATACATGGACGGGAACTCTATATCCTGAGGCCTGTGAGCTTTAGAGAATCATAGTCTCTTACTGTGTTTTATGCAGAAGGCAAGTTAAGTGGCTGCAGATGGTCCAAAAGTCAACTGATCTCGCCAAGGTAGCACTGTACCAATTATACAATAAAGATCTGACCACAAGGCTAATCAATATGTCCTAAGACTACATCTGTGTCTGCAGCTAGCTCTGTGACCTTTGGCAATGACTTGTTTCTACAAGGAACAGTTTTCAGAATTGCACAAATGTTTGTGTTCTGCAAATGACAGATATCTGGCTGCTCCTCATTAAGCAAAGCCACAGAACCTCCAAGACACCTTCCCCCTGAAGAGTAAGAGTCCAGAAGTAGGGAGAGCAGCAGTTGCTAAGGATTCATCTCAGGAGAGCAGGCAAACAGCTCTCCTCCAGGAGCTAAACAGAATCAACTCAACTATACAAAATATGAGTGGAGTCCATTGAGCTGCAGTTTGAAACTGGCTCATCTCATTCTGACTCAGCTCCTTAAACAAAGGAGATCAGAAAATAAACACAGTTCTTGCCATGGTTTCCAATACTATAATCTTGACAAAATACCCTTGTGTAGGAGGCTTGCCAGTGCATTGCTACCATATGGTTATAGATGGGACTTTCTTTTTTTTAATATTTATTTATTTATTTGGTTGCACTGGGTCTTAGTTGTGGAAGGCGGGTTCCTTAGTTGCGGCAGGTGGGCTCCTTAGTTGCGGCAGGCGGGCTTCTTAGTTGCGGCAAGCAGGCTCCTTAGTTTTGACATGCAAGCTCTTAGTTGCAACATGCATGTGGGATCTAGTTCCCTGACCAGGGATCAAACCTAGGCCCCCTGCATTGGGAGCATGGAGTCTTATCCACTGTGCCACAAGGGAAGTCCCGGGACTTTCTTTTTTTTATGTTTTTTAAAAATTTATTTTATTGAAGTATAGTTGATTTACAATGTTGTGTTAATTTCTGCTGTATAGCAAAGTGATTCAGTATATATATATATATATATATATATATATATATATACATACACACATTCTTTTTCATATTCTTTTCCATTATTGTTTATCATAGAATATTGAACACAGTTCCCTGTGCTATACAGTAGGACCTTGTTGTTATCCATTCTATATAGTAATAGTTTGCATCTGTTAATCTCAGACTTCCAGTCCATCCATTACCTACCCCTCCAGCCCCCCACACTTGGCAACCACAAGTCTGTTCTCTATGTCTGTGAGTCTGTCTTTATGTCTGTGAGTCTGTTTCTGTTTTGTGTCATATTTTAGCTTCCACATATAAGTGATATCATATGGTAGTTGTCTTTCCTTTTCTGATTTACTTCACTTAGTATGATAATCTTTAGGTCCATTCATGTTGCTGCAAATGACATTATTTCATTCTTTTTTATGGCTGAGTAATATTCCATTGTGTGTGTATACATATACATATGTGTGTGTGTGTGTGTGTGTGTGTATATATATATATATATCTCACATCTTCTTTATCCGTTCACCTGTCGATGGGCATTTAGGTTGTTTTCATGTCTTGGCTGTTGTGAATAGTGCTGCTATGAACACAGGGGTACATGTATCTTTTTGAATTGGAGTGTTCTCTGGCTATATGCCCAGGAGTAGGATTGCTGGATCATATGGCAACCCTTAGTTTTTTGAGGAACCTCCATACTGTTTCATGGGATTTTCTTATCCCATTAGCCAGAGACATCCCCCAGTGAAGAGCCTTAAGAAGTTTATGGTGGGCCACAGTACGCATTGTAAGAGGTTTCACAGGAGTTCATACTCCAAGTGGGTGGGGGATATGTGTGTGATAAGGGTAGGGAGAGAGAATTTTTTCATCCATTTGAGAATTTAGCAACTGGTATATCAACTACCGTGGGCTTGTTGGTAGTTGAATGGGCAGGGAGTAGTGAACAGAATTACTTGTAGACCAAATAGTGAATTTTCTGTCAAAATTCGGAAAATAATACTGATAATGAAAATAATAGTTATTGAGTGTTTATTATGTGTTAGACATATTGTTGAGTATTAAATATGAATTCTTGCATTTATATATCACAGACAACCCAGTGAGGTTGGTGGTATGACTATCACCTTCTTACCCAGGCTTAGGAAGTTTTTGTAACTTAACCAAAGGTGACACAGCTTACAACTGTTGGAGCTGAGACTCTAACCCCGATCGTTAGGCTGTAATAACGATCATATACAGGGTATCTTTGCAGAATTAGCAGCATCTGTTTTCCTTACAATAAAGCAGTTTCTGGTTAATGACATTAAGAGGAGGGGACGTTCTGTCACCCTTCACCACAAATGATGAATTTTTACTGGTTATCTGTGCTATGCAACCTAAGAGAGAGAGGAAACGTGGCATAGTGGAAGGCGAAACTGGAGTCTGGGCCAGGCTCTGCCAGCTGGCCACATTTCTGGGCCTGTTTCTTCCTCTGTAGACTGCGAGGGCTGGAATACACTTTCCAAATATAATATATGAAAAAAATCATATAATAGTAAATCATATTATTGTTCATCATGAACATTTCTTCTGCTAGAGTGTAACTACAAATGGGTCAATAGGTCCTTAAAATGTTTTGAGATCATCTTTTATTCTGATTTCTGAAATCCAGTTTTGGAACACAAAGCAGTTTGACCTTTCTGAAAAATCATAAAGATTTATGACTTTTCATGTGGAGAATGCAGTCAGTATTACTTACAGCTCTGAGCCTTGAGAAAGAAACCTGATAACAAGGATGTTAGGTCAGTTGACACGAGTGCGATATTTATAGCTAAACCAAAACAAAAGCGCTTTGAAATCACTCAGTTCAGCAAGAAAGGCATGTAAAGCAGGGGTGAAGACTTTCAGCTCTTGATTCAGTTAGAATAATTCTAAATTTAGCTCTGCGGCTAAACAGTCATAACCTTAATCAAGTCACCATTCTGTCAAACTGCCAGTGTCATCCTCTGTATAAAACATGAATAATAATAATGGGACTTACCTCCATAGAGTTATTACATGAATGAAATGCATTATGTTTGTAAAACATCTAAGACCTTACCCTATGCATTGCACAGCCTCGGTAAGTGTTAGCTGCTCCACTTATTAGAAGGCAAGTAATTTACCATGTATAACAAGCATCCTTTTTTAAAACTCTAGATATCATAAAAGTATATTTTACCATGGAGATCATTAGACAATAGATAAATGTCACCGGAGAAGTTATATGAGCATCTCACCTGGTCTATTTTGGAACCACATAAGCTAAAACCCTAGGATGTGGATAGAAAGGGTAATCATTTCTTAATTTTAAAGAGATAAACGGATTCATATAATGAGTCATCTCTAATTTCCCCTAATTTCCCTACAGTATTCTGTGAAAATAAGCACAGTTCTGCACACTGAATATTATTCGGTTCTTTGGATGTCAACTATCGATTGTTAGGAGACAAGGGGATCAATAATAATAAATGTTTGAAGTTGTCAGCTGTGGTGCTGTTGGGAGGATGGGAAGAGAGAGAGAGGGAAGGAGAGGGAGAGACAGACAGAGAGACAGAGACAGACGCACAGCTGCCTGACAGAGCACTTTGTGATCCATCTCATTACTTCCCATTCACCAGAGCTTAATGTGAAAATGCCTCAGCGAATGGAGAAGCTGTTTCAACAGGTCTTCCCCACAGTAAGTAAGGTGTCAAGGTTTCATAACCACTGGATGCCCTGAAGTTAGACACTGCCTCGTCACATGGAAGCCAAAGCCTGGGAAGAAGACGGCATATTTCCATTGCCAGTGTCCAAACAGGCAGGGGGAATTTGGTGTGATGATACAGACAGGTTTTGTTTCAAGGCAGCCTAAGAACTTGGCTTACTCAGATCCTTGCATGTGCTCTTGCTGTGACTAGTGTGAAAGGCTAAAGATGACAATGAAATTATTAGCTAGTTAGTAAACATGACATGAGAGGGAAAGTAGCACAGAAAAATCTCCCTGCTACTTAGGAATGTAGGTTAAAAAAAAATCTCTCTGTGGAATGTGCTCAGTCGAAGCGCTGATATTCTCTGGATAGTTTGAGACATCCTGGATTCCTTACCCATCTGTTTGAACCTGTCACCTTTGCTTCTTTTGTATAGGTCAGTTTTCTTTGCTTTGTTTTCAGAACTCTTTACATGATGTCTCTACGAAATAGGTTTCAGGTACTTAACACACCATTCCCCAGTTTGCCTGGAATTTCCTTAAAGTATGAGAGCAGGGAGAGTTCCCATCGCTAAGCCCCGAAGTCTTAGCTGAGTCTGTACTGCTTGCCTTTAGCTGTGCTTGGCTTCATAAGAACAATGTGATTCTACTCATGTTGCAGATCAAATAAGAAGATATGCTAATCCCTTGCCCATTTTTTAATGATGATGTTTCCCATTGCGTACAGGCATTCCCATTCATATTTTTATACTTAAAAAACACAGAACTCATATTTTGTGCAACTTACAAAGGTACCCCCACCAGAATAATTTAGCCATTCCGTTTTGTTATGAATCACATATTAAAAAATAGTTTCCCCCTTTATCACCTGACAGATTATTAAAAATTTTTTTAAAGTAAAAAAAGGATTGGTGTTTACAAAACTTTGTTCCCAAAGAATCATGACATGACATTAAGCATAGTAGCTGTGTCACTCTTCTTTTTGAAGTGTATTTTTCTTACTCTCATTAGAATAAAGATAAACTAAGACCATAATCATGTTAAATCACATTAAACAGTCTTATTTTCTTTCAGTCTTTTCTTTCTATAAAGAAATGTCTAATGTGTTATTCAGTCTATTTGTTGTCCCTTTTTCTCTGTGTTAGAGAAAATATTTCTGATTCAGAAGACTGTCCAGTATCAAAGTTAATAATTTTCCTTAATTAATTACCGAATTGTTTTATTTCTGATTTTCTGTATCAGTATTTCATTTTACTAAGTCAGGGTTGTTAAGTCATCTGAATGTTTTTGTCTTTGTAACCTGCGTGAGGAGTTACTTGAACAATAGAAACGGTGACAAATCACATGTAATTTGAACCAGAACTGAGAATTCCAAAGGAAACATTTTTTTTCCTCGGAGAGTTTGGCCTGCAACAAAGCAGGATTGTCATGTTTTTAGTGTTGTCTGTTTTGTGTTGGAAAAAAAATAGATCATCTTTTTGTCTATACAGTCACTCTGTGGTATTATCTCCATCTGGCTGTCTCTACAGCCCTGGGCCTCTTAGCTCTGAGTAAGTGTGTATCAGCAGCTATTAATAGCCAAATTCTACAATAGTCTGCTGTCACAGATGGAATCTGAGCTTCTGAAGACTAAGACCATAAAAACTCATTACAAAGAAAGAGGTACATTCTTAGGCACTTAATGCAATTAAACTATAAATAATGAGCACTTTTAAAGGAATATACCAGCCCCTGATTCTGGTTTGTGGATTTGGTCATTGATTTGGTCCTTGATACATAAGTTTTTCCTTTATGATGATGTGTGGATCTGTAGTAATAACTGAAACACTGTATGTAAAATTGCAAGAGAATATCTTGTTTTAGAAAAAAAAGTGATATTTAACTTGAGGGTATAATAGAAAATTCCATCACAACAAATAAAAGGGGGAAAAGAAAACCTTTGAACTAAAGAATGTATTATTCATCATGGACCATAGAATTCATGGAGGTGTGCATGTCCATGAAGGAGAGGTTGCTTCTTAACCCCCTGTGACTATTGCAGGAACCAAGACACCCATCATGAAAGAAAGCATCTTTGACTGTTTTTTTCTCTCTCTCTCCCTCTCCTTCTCCCCCTCCCCAAATATATCCATGGAAACTCCCAGCTATTTTCCCCCTAGGCAAGGCAGAGCTTGCTCCCTCTAAAGGAACTGTCTTAGTATTTCTGGTTAAGAGTATAGGAAGAAGATGGAAAAAGGAATTAAAATCTATTTCTGGACCCTCTTTCCCTGTGATCCCCTTGCTTCTCTAGTATTTACCAAAAGAATTAAAGGATTTATTAAATCAGATTAACTACAGTGTCATCTGTTCTATACACAGTAATATCAGAGATGCAGCGAGGCTAGGAAAATGAAAACCCAGTGCTGTGCCTGGAATTGATTCTTTATCGATACTTATTGTATAAATGAAAGGGAGAAATTTCCTTTAGTTTCTCATTAGGTTAGAATGTAGGTTTTATGAGGGTGGGACCATATTGGTTTTGTTCACTTCTCTATCTCCGGCATCTACTACAGTAAGTATTATTGAAGAAATAAATGTATCAAGTTAAAGCAGCTTGTGAGCTCTTGAAAAGGGTTCATATAAATTCCTTCTCAGCTCTGTGCTGACATACAATTCCTCAATATTTTCTTGATAGGAAACCTTTAGAAAATAATGTATTCTGAGTGCCCTTTTCCCTTTTATGTCTATGTAAGTTTTTATGACCCATGCTGCCTTTTTTGAATACCTAAAAACAGAATCCCCAAACATGAATCTCCTATGGTACTTTGAAAGTGATTCTCATGTCAAATAGTATAAATTCATTTAGGAACACAGTGAATCCACTTGAACTAGATTTGAAATTTTCTACCAGTAGCTGTTGGGGTAACGGTGAGGGTATGGGCATTCAGTGTAGGGTATAATCCCTGTCAGTTCAGCTGGCTCATTTATTCATTTCTTCATTTGTTCCAACTATTACATAATCCCCTATTATGTGCTTGACACAAAGGATACAATAGTGAGTATGACAAAAAATAGCCCTCATTTCGTGGATCTAATGAGGATCCATAAGAGGATGGGGAGAAAGCAGGAATTCAACAACCAATTTCAGGGAAGTGTAGAAACTGCCAACTTGAGTTCGAATAGTTATTGAGCACCTATGATGAATCAGTCTCCAGTAATGTTAAAGAAATAAGGTATAAATGAGTTAATAATTATACCTTATTATTATATGTTAAATAGCTATGTGAGAAAATGGAGATATATTCCAGGACAATAGAGGGTTTGTTGAGAAATGCGTGGTATAGTTAGAGGTGATAGGAATTCAGAGAAAGATTAAATTACTAGAATTGAAGCCACCTGTGCATATTCATAGAGGAAGGAGAATATCAACTAGGTCTTTAAGAATGGAAAGGGTTTAGTTGGAGATGCAATTCCACAGTAAATGCAATTTTAAAATAATGTAATTGTTAAAGTTGCTGACTTTTGAGTTCTAATAAAAAAACAAAAGCCACACCAAATACATCTTATCTGAATCCCTTTATGATGCAGGGAAATAACTTCTGAGTGAAGGTACTGAATTGGTCATTTGTAAGTCAGTGATTCCAGGAGCCTATTCTCTTGAATTGTTGCATCATGTGATCTGGGGAATTTACCTTGGGTTAGAACTCATAAGGCAAAGATTGCAGTAAAGACTTGTTTTCATTATCACCTCTAATGTGCTAGATAATGTGATCTCAAAAGTTCTCCTTCAGTGTAAGGGACCTAGGGAATTCTGGCCAACTTCTAGGTTAACCCCAGTCCAAAGAACCCATTCAGTTATAGAGGGCTGTGGGCATGATGGTTAAGAGAATAAGCTTTGGATTCAGAATAATCTGGTTTCAAACTTTGGCTAGACTACCCTTTGTTGCTTTGGACAGGTTATTAAATCTCTCCTACATTAGTTACTTTATTTACAAAATGAGAGTGTTCAGATTAAATTAGATAATCTATGTGTACATAGCATGCTGACTGGGGCATTGTTTCAGTGAATGACAAGTGCTGGAAAGATGGCGATGATGATAAGCCTGGAGATGACTGAGCATTTGGATCTTAATTTTTGAATGTTTTACTGGAGTCTGAATTTCAGTGTCCAACTTTGTCTGCCTTCTAGGTCAGTCTCTCCTTAAATTTATAAACTCCTAATATTCCTCAGGCATGAGATTTAAAAATAATTATCTTAATTATTCTGAATTCCATAGGCCTGTTTGGAATTAGAAAGACAACAAAAACTTTAACTGAATGCTGTGTCAAGAATATCTGCCGTATGTGATACCAAAAAAAACCCGGCATGGTAAATGCTTACACTTTTAATGCTCATTCCAGTTTTCAAAGCACTGTAAAATGTAGCATTGTACTGGGCCCTCCCAAAATGTTAGCGATTGCCTCTTTTTACACATAAGGAAGCTGAGGCACTGAGAATAACTTGACTCAATCAAGTTACCTAGCTAGTAAGTGGTGGAGCCTAAATTTGAATCCAGATATTTTAACAAGTCCATGAGTATTTCCATGACTCTTGAGCTTACAGTCCATTTGGAGATACAGAACACTTATTTAACAGAGAATAATGCCAGCAAATTCAACTTAATATGTCTCATTGTGGTTAATATCTAAAAGTACGAAGAGTAAAAATGAGAGATTTTAGTGAGATAGCGTAATCAGAGCTTTCTAGGAAATCCAAGTACTGTGTGTGTGTGTGTGTATGTGTGTGTGCGTGTGTGTGTGTTTTCAAGTAAATGTGGAGGTGTGAGTCGCTGCACTATGAGCCACCATGTCATTTCTGAATGTGTGTCTCCTGCTGAACCGAAGGGGAAAGAGCTGCTTTTTCAGCACCACGGACAGCTCAGCAACTCTCTGAAGGGTTGTTCCATATACAGCACGAACAAAGTCCTGTCTATTTGATAGCATCAGCTCTGTGAAGCCCAGGGGAGCTGCCCTGACCTTGTAATGTGCACTCAGTGAGTAATGTAAATTTAAAGTAGCAGTGGAGTTGCATTAAATGCTTATTCAGGAGGTTTCATTAGTGTCAATAAGTATGACACATTTGAAATTATTGATTTTTGTATTTTTCTCAATTTAGAACTAGGAGAGGCTCAATTAATTACTGTGAAGTGCCTTTATACAGCTTTCTTTCTATGTCTGTTAAAGCCCATTTCAATAATTACCAGTCTATCACAGTTGAGTTTCATAAATCTACTTTTTGAGCGTATACTCTTCCTCCCCCTCTCACCCAATGCTTTCTCCCAAACTCAACTATTCAGTGTATGGCTAACCCTCCTCTGTGATGATAAAGACCAAATGGAAATCTATAGATGCTAATCCTGTAGCTATTGAAGAATGGGCCCTGGGGAGTCGAAGAGCTGACTCATAAATTAGGAAGAGTAGAACAGGGCTGCTATGCAAGCAATACCTGCCCTCGCTGGCCATAAAACCAAAGAGGTAGTTGCGAGGAACATAAACTGAGGCAATTTGAGTTTGGGGCACCAATTTGAATACCTTCCCTATAAGTTTTCCATGTGATGAACCTCTATCTGATTTTTAAGGCAGGGGGTCGGGGGAGGATGAGACTGACTCTATGTTCTAAGCTTTTGTGCTAGAAATAACCTCACATTCAGTAAGCTTTTTGATCTTCAGTAAATTATGCTGTTATCAGATTTGACATAATTACATACATTCAATTAAAATCCTGCTTTCTGTAACTTCCTGTGGCATCTGATAAAGAAGAATTTGTGGCTCAGCTGTTTAAAAATGAGGAAGAGGAAAATCAAATTCGTTGGGAGAGAGCTTGGACTTTGTGCCTGGATTCACTATACATGTACATCAATCACTGAAGACCTAGGAAAGAAATGGATTCCCAGCCCTAACCTTTCAGATGGTACTTGCTTACTTGTTAGCAAGGACCAGTACAGCATAAGTGTTATTTGAGTCTTTTCCAACTTTGCTTTCTAAAATTAACCTGAAACGAAACAATAGGGACTTCTGTTTTGTTGGGTTTTACAGAGTCACTCTGCTAGATTACAGGTCCTGTTACTGTTTCATGTTGTTGGGAGAAAAATTCAGGAGGAGAGGGAGAAAGAACCATCTCATCCTTCTGCTTGAGAAGAGTGTGTACTTGTCATGGCTAATTGAATCAGTTTCCAGGATTTTTACCTTAAAAGTAGATTGGGCATTATGACATTGCAAATGAACTTACCAGATCATTTTAAAGTTAATCCTGGAAATTAAACTACTTTAAAGATCCCTTCTTCCCCTCTTGATGCACATTTTGCTCTTTATGTGGTATTCCCTCTAAGTTAACTCTCTGGCAACAAAACAAGTTCACCAAAAGCAGTGACATGCAGGCTGTCAGATAAAATCTCCAGATTGAAACCAGAGCTCCAGGGGGCTGAGCTCCAAGCCAGAGAAGAAACATGTGTGACCTTTTGGTTCAAATGGAGGGAGTGTCTCTAAACAGTCCTCTATGCCAAAAAACTCAGCTTTCCTTGGATATAAATAAAAACAAGAGTCCTTTGTTCTCAAAGACGTAAGAATGATATTTGGTGTTAGCTCACTTCTTCCCACGAGTTCTAATTTTGGGGACTGTACTGCTTTTAGGTTCGAGGATGTTCTATCAGTCTAGATTGCTAATGCATAGAAGGATTTGTTTTGGTGTTTTATTGGTGATAAAAGAAGCTTATTCATTCATCCATTTAGCACATATTTACTGAATACCTACTATATACCAGGCACTGTTCTAGGTGCTAGAGGTAGAGTACTCAGCAAGATCAACAAGGTCTTTCTCTGTTCTCGTGGACGTTATATTCTCATGGGAGAAAAGATCCAAAAAGCAAATAAGAATTTATAGGGTGATAAATGATATGAAGAAATGAGAGCAAGTTAATGATATAATAGAGAGTATGGGCAGTAGGGAGCCACAATTAAATAGAATAGAGAGGGAAGTTCTTGACACTAAGACCTAAATAACAAAAAGGTGCCAAGATGGGGAAAATCTAGGGAGTGAGGACTCTCAGAGGGAAAACAGCAAATGCAAAAGCCCTGAGGCAGTAATGAGGTTGGAGAGTATGAGGAACAGAGACAAATGGGACTTGAACATGATGAATAAAGGAAAGAGAGTGACAAGAGTGGTAGGCAGATCCAGACCATGTAGAAGGTTCGAGGCCATGACATGGAGGGTGATTTTTATTCTGAGGGCAGTGTGAAGTTAGTGGAGGGTTTAAGAGCAAGGCAATGATGTAATTGGATTTAGCTTTCCAAAAGAGCTCTTTCAAATCTGCATTCTCATTTGCAAGACTCTGCTCTAAATCGGAAAGCCAGTCCTTTTTCTGGCATCTTACTGATTTGTTATTTTACAAATTTCTTTTCTTGTAAAATAAGCATATTTTAAAAAGTACCCAGCATAGTGCAAATGATTGGACAGCCATGCTATTTTTAGATGGATTCATTTTCTAAAATGTGAGTCAATGTTTTACATGTAATATAACATTTGAAGGCTGAGTTCTAGTCTAACCTGAGCCACTAATTTACTGAGCCGAGTTACTTATGTTCTCAGTCTGCATTTTCCCATTGGTAAAATGGGAAGATTAATACCTCACTTGCTTACCTTGCATAACTCTTGGGGAGCTCTGGTGTGAAAGTATGCTTGAATATGCTTATTATAAAATTGAAGGAGCTGAAAGTTAAATCTATTCATGCAATTAAACGTTTGTTGAACACAGGGTACAGGGAATCTAAATAGTTTTAATAATAATGGTTGTCATTTCATTGTCTCACCTAGGTGCTAGGTAATAAGCACTTTTTCATTTACTTCTGATTCCAACCCTATGTTAAGTGATAGGAATATCTCTATTTTTGGAGGGAGAAAACTGGGGTTCGGAGAACTTACTTTCCTAACCTAACAAGAGATGGCTGGGATTTTACCCCAGGTCTGCTTTATCTCATGCTGTGCTGTTAAATTCTGCTACATTTTAAAGGACTCCAATGCCTGGTAGGGAGACAAGGCTAAGAAAACTTGTTGGTATATTGGAATCTGACAGCCTAGAAGGGGGAGGGAACAAGTTCAGCTGATTTCCTAGAGGAGGGTGGCTCTGAACTTGATCTGGAAGGATAAGCAAGAACTTCAAGGGACATTAAGGAGTGGTATGATGGTGAAGGAAGAACATCTTAGGAGGAAAGATAGCCCAGACAGAGATCTGGAAATGGGAGAGAGGGGTATGGAATGGGGAATGGCAGGGAGGTTGGTGTGACTTAATGATGTGTTCTATTGGATCTGTGCATACGTGTGTGTATGTGTTGTCTGTGGGTGTTTTTTTTTTTTTTTTTTTTTGTGTTGCAGAGTCAGGGTGTGTGTGTTTTTGTCTGTGGATTTTTTTGTTTTGTTTTGTTTTGGTTTTTTTGGTGTGTGGAGAGATGGTGTGGTGTGTGACATGGTGGGCGGGCAGGATGTGGCTACAATATGCCACTGTCGAGGCAGTGGAATGACAGGAATAAGGAGGCCTATTAGGAGGCTAGTGTACAAATGTAGGTGAGAGATGGTGTGGGCCAGAATTAAGACAGTGTAGAGGAAGAGACTTATCAGGGCAGTATTTTAGAGATAGAATCGGTAGGGCTTCTATTTATGTCAGGGTGTTGTTGCTGAGAAAGAGATCCAGGTCTAGGGTGGCAGTGGTGTAGATGGAGCCCTAGGAAATTAAATGAGGGAAGAGGGGGCAGAAGCAGATTTAGAGAGAAGATGAGGTGGGAGAAAATTTGGGACTCCATGATTTTGAACAGCCTGACATCCACACGGTGACACCAGTGTAGGGGCAGGTTTGGGAATATGGCCCGGAGCTCAGAAGAGGTATAGCCTAGAGGAAGAGTGATGGGGAGGAAAGGTCCCCACGCAGCATGGCCTTTCTCATCTAATATTGCAGTGCTATACTTCTGTGACTACATCACTTTCGTGTAGAGCATTTAAAACTCCTGCTGAGGGCTTCCCTGGTGGCGCAGTGGTTGAGAGTCCCCCTGCCGATGCAGGGGACGCGGGTTCGTGCCCCGGTCCGGGAAGATCCCACATGCCGCGGAGCGGCTGGGCCCGTGAGCCACGGCCGCTGAGCCTGCGCGTCCGGAGCCTGTGCTCCGCAACGGGAGAGGCCACAACACTCAGAGGCCCGCGTACCGCAAAAAAAAAAAAAAAAAAAAAAAAGCTACTACTGAACATCAGAGCTTTTCTGAAGGAGTTTTTGTGCCCCTCAGAAAACATTCAGGCCTCCGTCATACACACATGAGCGTTCCTGGCAGTTTTTTTTTTTTTTTTTTTATTCTTAGACTGGCTGTTGCATTCTGCCTAGCATGTTTTAAGGATATGTCCCTTATTTCCTCAAACTAAACTCATTTTAATATAATTTATCCGAGAAAAACATTGAAAGGTAAATCTTATGGGAGAGAGTTACAAGCATTCCAAAGTTAACTGGAGCTGGTATTTAACTAGTACATTTTCTGGAATTATCTGTTTTTGTCTTCCTATTCTATTAGTTGAGACAGCTGCCCCTTGACACTTTTGGAATCTCCACGTTCAAAGTTAGGTGCCGTGTCGCAATCCATTTCGTTTCCGCGATTGTGTCTCTATCTGCGTCCATCCGTCCCACCCCCAGTGTTTTATTTACTTTAGATTTATTTTTTGAGACTCTGCCCATCCTTAAGTTTTTAATCTTTTGCAAAGAATTTTACTGTGACAAAAGGAGAACTCTCCGCATAGCCCACTGCGAAATTGTTGGTAGAAATAAAATGTCTTTATCTGACAAAGCAGAAGCAGCAGAAGAGTGAGAGCCTGATGGTGAAAGTGATGAATCAGCTCAGATTTACAGATTTCTTGGCCCCAAAATAGTTCATTTTTAAAATATATTATTCAGAGCAAGGCCTGAGCAAGTGAAAGAATTAGAGCTGATTTTTCCAGCTGGAGATTTTGTGCAGGAGAAGAAAGCCTACATTGATTTGTAGGCATAACTGACCTCGGTAGGAGTGTTTGATTTTCAAATGAAGAGAAGGCCATCTGTTGGTTCTTGAGGGTAGGGGGAATGAGGCGGGATAATCACTCGTTGCAGCATGTTGTGCTTTATCCCTGTTCAGAAACTCGTGAAAGCCTGGGCTCAATCCATCTTCAGATATTATCCCCTATTTACAAGGAAGTCAGAACTCAGAGATTACATGTTAGCTCAAGGTCACCCAAGGAATGCGTGATATGAAATGGACCAAAACTCCTATCTCCTGATTTCCAGGCCAGCATCCTTTCCATCGACTACCTATTAAACAATATAAAACTCCTGCCATTTCTTATGCTGTGATCTTGGCCAAGTCGATTAGTCTCTCCGAGTCTCAGATTTCTCTCATTTGTGAAGTAGAAATAATGAAACAACTTCATTCGGTCACTGAGAAAATTAAATAACCTAAGAGGCATGAGGACCATATCCGTACGTAGTAGGTGCTCAAACTATGTGAGTCCCCTTGAAGCAATGGGGCTGATTCTGGTGATGCTGCTCTAAGATCTTGTCAGTAAAAACGTAATGGTTTGTAAATCGCAGGTGTCTCTCTATGTGGAATGAAGGTGAGTAGAAAATAGTCCAGCAACCAAGTGGAGGGAGCAGAGACTGAATTAGAGGTGGTGCAAATACCTGCATGATTTTTCTGCACCTAGTTTTTTTTTAGCAGAGGTGGATGTCCTTGGAATTCAATTCATTCATTCATTCAGAAAATTTCTTGGACATCATATTACCAGACATGGTCCTGGGTGCTAGGATGGAGCAGCTAACAAGACAGCTTTATTCCTTGCCCTTGTGGAGTTTAAAATCTAGCGGGGAAGAAAAACCTTGGTCAAATAATCACAGAAGGGGTATCTAAGCTCCGAGTCTGAAGGCTTCTTTCTAACAGAGTCATCATAAACTATGCTGGAATAACCTAACCTAGTCTTAGGGGATCGGGGCGGGCCTCCCCCACGAAAGTGACCTTTATGCTAAGGCTCGGGTGGTGGGGCAGCCATGCTAGCTAGAGGGAGCACCATAAAGCAAGGCTATGAGGTGGAAAGGTACACATCATTTTGGAGAAAGGGAGTGGAACTGAGAAGCATGAACAAGTGCAAAGATGGCATCAGATGGGACCAGGAAAGAAGTGGGGGCCAAACCGGGCAGGACCAACCGAAGATCAAGGAGAAGTTTTGTGGAGTTGTAGGCAGTGCGTACACTGGTCAGATTTGGTGATGGCAGAGCCACCCAAAGGGGCATATATACAGTGCCTGTCGCTCAGTCTGGGGGCCCTTTCATGTTCTAGTGTCTCACCTGTCCTTCAGGTAACTGGCTTCTAACTCCAGAGTTATGGGGAAAGACTTAAGTAATAATAAATCTGAGTTACTAGCAAAGGAAATGGCCCGAGTCCTTCAAATGTGCTTATAGGAATCTACCAAACCAAGCTGTGCCTGTGCATGTGAAACCCTGGTTGCTGGTGGATTTATCTGTCTTTAATATTTTCTTGGACGCAATGGGGTACAGGTAGGATCGTGTTGATTCTTCTTCTTCCACACTGTTTCCCCCTTTTGTCTTCTGTGTGCTTATTTGTGGATTCACTTATTCACTCAACATACGTTCATGTATTGACTTATAATCTAGTTGGAGGTATAAGGTATATTCAACAAATTACAAGATTGAAAGAGGCAAGTACCATAAAGTACTTTAAAAATGGAGTAGAGGTTTCAGAGGAAGAGAGGACCACTTCTAGTTTGTTAGGAGGAGACAGGAGGTAGGCAGGGCTCAGGAGAGGTTTATAGATGAGGCAGCGTTTGCCGTGAACCTTGAAGGATGCAGGAATAAATAGGCAGATGTAGGGAGTGCAAGGAAGACAGAGGCAGCCTTTACAGAGAAAGAGAACAGTGAGTGAAGACCCAGAGGGAGCAGACGATGAATGGAATAAAAAGTCTGGTTGAGTTTTAACCTATGTGAAGGAAAGTTCTTGGAAGTTAGGTGAGGGCCAGGTGAGAGGAACTGCAAAGGCTCTAAAGAGCTGCTGGATTTCAACAGTGGGTAGCTATGGACAATTTTCAGCTGGGAGGTGGTGTGACTGGAAGGTGAGGAATCAGCTGGAGGGGCGTCGGGGGAGGACAGATGGCACCAGAGAACCAATCCCATGGCGTCAGGCATGTTGGCCTAATGTCTGAATACACTGGGCCCAGACCCTGGCGGGCATTAGCACAGCCTAGACAGTTTGTCCTGACTTGCACCCCAACCCTGCTGTGTGATCACTGGGGAGCATATCTGAAACAGCTCTCTAGAAGGTCCTAATGAAGCCCAGCGTTTGGGAACCACTCTCTTCTACTCCACGTGCAGGCCTCACAGAAACCCACCAGTCCAGTTGCAGAAGGACCAGCAAAGACATAGCTGGCTCTGCCTCTCATGTTTACGAATGGGGCTGCTTTAGATGCTTTTGGAAGCAGAAACCATGAACTGAATTAATCCTTTGAAACTGATACCAAAATAAGCTATTATCAGCAAATTGCTGGCTGAAACATTTCGTCTCTTGGTCAAAGAGATAAAACCAAACCCCGTAGAGAGGTGCACGCAGAACCTTCTGTATACACCAGATTGTTAATAATGATCGCCTCATAGAAGTGAGCTTGGGGATGGAGGGAGAGTTTGTTTTTTTTTTTTTTGCGGTACGCGGGCCTCTCACTGTTGTGGCCTCTCCCGTTGTGGAGCACAGGCTCTGGACGCGCAGGCTCAGCGGCCATGGCTCACGGACCCAACCGCTCCACGGCACGTGGGATCTTCCCGGACCGGGGCACGAACCCGTGTCCCCTGCATTGGCAGGCGGACTCTCAACCACTGCGCCACCAGGGAAGCCCCGGAGGGAGATTTTGATTTACACGTTTCCAGATAGTATTTAAAACACACTTTACAATAAGCAAAAATTACTTGAGTAATTAGAAACCCTAGTTAGAGACTTTCAAGCAACAAAAAAGGACCTCTTCAAATCATATTTCATTATCCAGATAAAAGGGGAACGATAGCCTCTGTCTTCAGTGGTGACCAGGCTACACCATGGGCACTTGTGTCAGAGGATGTCCAGGTCAGATGGTGAAGAAAAAAAACGTCTTAGGCTTCCTGGTCAATGACACTGGGAATGTTTACCTTGGGAAAGAAGACTTTCTGGCAGGATAAATACCTTAGATGTCATTCTGATTGAGATTTTAGGATGACTCACAGCTGGGAGGAGGAGCCAGAACAGCAAGATCTTGACAGTCTAGATTGATGGACCAAATCTAATAATAAAGTGAATTGTATGGGGATCAATGCCAATATCTTCCCTGAAATCTTACAAAGCCACCTGCATGCATGCAGGGAGGGGAATAGCCTTTAAGAGCAGCTCATCAGAACAAGCCTCCAGGGTCTTAGTTAACTCAGAGTGAGTCAAAAGAATGCTGTGCCTGCCGAGAAAAGGGATATGCGCTTGGCGGCATTAACAGAAATCTAGCGTCTATTTACTTCTTAACCAGTGGTATGCATCAACATCACCTGAGAGTCTTTTTCCAAGTCCCCACCCTTCAACTGACTGTATTCCAGTCTGAGGGGAGGAGAGGGAGGGACTAAGCACATAATTGTCAGAAACGCTGCCCCCATATAGGCCTCTGATTTTTTTTTTTTTTTTGCGGTACGCGGGCCTCTCACTGTTGTGGCCTCTCCCGTTGCGGAGCACAGGCTCGGGATGCGCAGGCTCAGCGGCCATGGCTTACGGGCCCAGCCGCTCGGTGGCATGTGGCATCTTCCCGGACCGGGGCACGAACCCGAGTCCCCTGCATCGGCAGGCGGACTCTCAACCACTGTGCCACCAGGGAAGCCCTAGGCCTCTGATTTTTAAACATTGACCTGGATCTAAGGCAGGGGACCCCCTTGGACTCTTCAATCTGAAATCTTTGATTAATTTCTGAAAAACACGTTTAAAAAAGAAGTAACCTGGGTTTCTATTGCTGATTATGAAAGTGATTTCTGGACAAGAGTCATTTTTATTCCAGCTTACAATCTTATTCAAATCGGTTTTAAATAAAATAGTCGAAATAAAATTAGGACCAATATGGAAAGCAGTGTTTTGTCATGTGACTTCTTCACTTAATATTCTAATATGAGCATTTTCCCAGGCTCTTTAGAATGATTTTTAATAGGTACATAAACTGTGCATTATAAGAGGTGAACCAAATTTTACCCATTTCCTTTTGTTGTAATTTGGATCTTTTCCAAACTTTTTCACTATTATTAATAACACTGTACATGCATGTGTGATACCACACTTTGGAGAGGGATGTTGACACACGGCAGTGAACAGGATGGTGGGACTTTCATAATCTTGACATTGGAACAGCTGAAAGAACTTTAATCTGGAGAAGATTTAGTGGGCTTGGAGGGGGGTGGTAAATATCTTCAAATATTTGCAGGGAAATCAAACAGAAAAAGAATTCAATTTGTTTCTCCAGCCTCAAAGGGACAATTGGGTAAAAATTGCAAGGAAACAGCTTTCAGGGGAAGGTAATGAATTTTCAAATAATTAAGTTTTGAAGGTCTCACCTGCCCCACCCTTGGGGATGCTGGCGGGTGAGTTAGCATTTATAAAGGAAGTAATTGAGGAGACTCAAATTTCTAATTGGGGGAGGGGGGGTATGCAAAATGGAGTCACAGACTCCACCACAAATGGTGGTAGGAGCTACAACCCAGCACTAAATGGTTTGAGCTAATGGACTCTTCTAAAACAATTTGAATTCAAGTGCCTTTGGTCAGAACATTCACTCCTCAATTAGCCACAAGTCAGTCCGTCCTCATTTATTTTAGCTGCCTGGGCTCCCGAAAACATTTAAATTTTCTACCCCTAGTACATGCTCTTTAAATCCTTTGATGCTGTGAATATTATTCATTCATTCAGATGCTTATTGAGGACCTACTGTGTGCTCATTAGTGTGTGAGATGCTAGACATAACAATGAACTTGACAGCTTCTGTGCCCTCAAGAACCCTGCAGTGACAGCATGCAGGGGAGGGGTGGTGTCAAATGAATGTGGATTGGAAAAAGAATTTGGGAACTCAGCTCCAGAAGGCCTAATCAGGATCAGTCGTTGCTACTAACGGTGAGGTGTGTTTTGACTTGCCCAAAAGAGGAGCTTTTATAACCAAGTTCTCAAGGGAGGAAAGGCACCTTCTTGGAGGCGCGGCCCATCCCCTGCTCCCCAGCAGATTGGTGCAGGCAGAGGCAGCTGGCACATGGGTTGGGACTGCTGTGGAGAAGATTCTGGTCCTGGGGGAGAAGTAGTACAGTTGGCTTCTGTATCCCCTTTCTACCTTAAGGATGAATCATCCTTGGATTCCATGTGGAGGAGCTACAAAGGAAGCAAGCAGTATTTTTAAAAATTGGTAAATCAAAAAACTAACATTGTTGAAAAAAATGGAAAAAGGGACTGAGAAATGTGGAGTTCTTTTTAGCTCTCTCCCTTTCCTTTGGTATTTATTTCACAAGGGAGTTGTTTTACCCCCATTCTGTTGCCTATACTCTATTTGAAAGCATCTATCGAGTGTGTACTTACTACTAGACTCTGTGGTTAAGTGCTCTGTGTACAATAGTCCATTCATCCTCGTGATAATGGGAGGTCCGTTTTGTAGAGGAAGAGACTGAGGTTCAGAGAGTCCACACTTAGCAAGTTCTGGAGCCCTGCTTCTTTCACTGCTTCATGAGCCCCAACAGGGCTTTAACCGGCACCAACTGCTGCCTTCTGATCCTGATGGCTTCCTTCCCTAAGCTTTCCACTCCTGTTCCATCTGAATTCTTGCCATCTTGCCAGTACTCTTCCCTCTCACTCTCTCCATTCTGTCCCCGCTTACTCCTAGATTCTGCTCTTCTTGCCATCTGTCAAGGCGCCCTTTGTCCCACCATTTATTCTTCTTGCTGCTTAAACAACTCCCCTTATCTTTCGATTAGTCCACTGCTGGGAAGCCAAACACATTCAGGCAGCAGATTTTCTAACAACCAGAGTAGCAGCAGAGCAAAGCAGTGGAAAATGGGAGGTTTTGATTTAAGAAGGCTTTAAGAAGTGCTTTAAGAAGGCACTGCTGGGCTTCCCTGGTGGCGCAGTGGTTGGAAGTCCGCCTGCCGATGCAGAGGACGCGGGTTCATGCCTGGGTCCGGGAGGATCCCACATGCCGCGGAGCAGGTGGGCCCGTGAGCCATGGCCGCTGAGCCTGTGCTCCGCAACGGGAGAGGCCGCGGCAGTGAAAGGCCCGTGTACCGAAAAAAAAAAAAAAAGAAGGCACTGCTTTACTGATGCTAAGAAGTTGAAAAGAATTATCTTCCCCTATGACTCATTTCAGCTCACTGAGGACTCAGGCAGCTGCTAGAGTTCAGTTGGATTTGTCTTTGCTGAACAGAGCTACACATGTATTCTTGCCTCTAAGTGTGGCTGCCACTTGACTTCTACAAAGAAAGCATCTTGTTCTCGGAGTGACATGCTACTTTGTACAAAGTTATAGGAAACTGTGCTTAAAGAAGCTGCTTCTGAGATTGGGAGTGACATATTATTCATCCTTAGTGATATTTTCAAAAATATTTGTGAATAATAAAAACCCAATTCTTTTTTTTTTTTTTTTTTTTTTGCGGTACGCGGGCCTCTCGCTGTTGTGGCCTCTCCCGCTGCGGAGCACAGGCTCCGGACGCGCGGGCTCAGCGGCCATGGCTCACGGGCCCAGCCGCTCCGCGGCATGTGGGATCTTCCCGGACCGGGGCACGAACCCGTGTCCCCTGCATCGGCAGGCGGACTCTCAACCACTGCGCCACCAGGGAAGCCCAAACCCCCAATTCTTGGTGTGGAATATGAATTGGTACATGGGTTCTGTGTATGTGTGTGGTACTATATACTATACATATATACACATGTGTGTGCAATCCTGTAATATGCTAGAGTTTATTTAATCCTCAGAAGAGCCCTGTGAAATTAATGCTGTTCTCATTAGTTCAGAGAAGATGACTTACCCAGCCATAACAGCTAAGTATTAGAACCAAGTCTCCTCAGGTCTGCTGGACTCCAGAATCTTAACCTCTGGGCCATCCCAAAGGGGAATCATGTTATTGGGTTAGCCCAAAATGTCGTTCGGGGTTTTCTATAAGATCTTATGGAAAAAAAACGAACGGACTTTTTGGCCAACCCAATAGTTTGATGCTCTAACAAATGGGACACCATCCATGTGTATAGTTTTATGCCTTTAAAAGCCCTTGCACATCTGTTTGGATTTTGTGCTCACCCCTTGAGATCAGAGAGCCAGGCTTTAATTTCCTTTTGTTTTGAGCTAAAAGGAAAAACCCTTTTGCAAAGTTAATCATCAGTTTTGTAAATAATGAATGCTGAAAGAGAGGTAATGAGACCTTGCATACATCACAGAGCTGACTAGTTAGTAATAAAAACCTCAAGTTAACCCAGATCTCCTAACTCCCAGCTTCTTGCAGCATGCTGAAGAGAACACTAATCTGGGCTCCTGAACCCTTGGGTTAAAATGGACAAGCCGCCTCTCAACTTCACCAGTGCCTAGGAATTCATTTAGCAAATATTCACTGAATTATTACTATGTAGTTTCAGGAATGGTGCCAGGCCTTAGCAAGGCAATGATGGACATTGCAGGTATGTCCTGCATTCATAGAGCTTAAAGTCTAGCAGGGAAATCAGATGATTAGACAAGTCATTTTTATAACGTTTGATGTACATTAAGGGAGCAAATGGCAGGAGAATGAAAACCACGTCTACGATTTGAGAGAAAGGGAACGGGGAGCCACATGGAGGTGGAGGTAGGGGACAAGGTTTTCGAGGCAGGGAATGTTTAGAGCAGAGAGATGAGCCCAGGAAAATACTTAATATGGACCAATACAGAGAGAGAAGCCATAGAGATTTGAAGCCAGCAACTGAGAAATTGGGGCGGTGTGACAGTCAAGGCCAAGCAAAGATCACCCAGGAACGTTGCCGAAGGTGCAAATACCGGCTTCAACGTTCACAAGCTGTGTGACTTTGGACAAGTTTCTCGATCTCTCTGAGTTTCCCCATTTGTAAAGGGAGATGTTAATACAAACTTCTGCAAGGTGAATCATCAGGCTTGCAAATAATGAATGCAAAGCACCCCACCCCAGTCCTGGCAAAAGTCACCACTACTCACCAGCTGCCCAAGCCTGCAACTTTGGAGTCATCTCTGATTCCAGACTTGTTTTCCTCACCCTACCCCCATACAGCAGGTTGCGTGGCAAGTCCTTTCTGTACACCCTCCCAAATATCTTGCCAGTGCCTCCCTTTATCCCCACACTACAGTGGGAGTCCAAGCTGCCTTCATCTCCCACCTGGACTAAGAAAACAGCCCCACCCAGCCTCCCTGCCTCCACTCTCTGCCCCACCCTTGACCTCCATCCTTTCTTCCCCCCTCAACCAGAATGATGGTTTAAAAACATGAAGCATGTGTCATCGGGCTGCTTCAAACCCTCCAGTCACTTCCCCTTGCTCTTAGTGGAAAACGTAAACTCCTTATTAAGGGGGGCCCTGCGGTATGGCCACCTCCTGCAATATGGCCTCATCTCCCATCCTCATACACTGAGCTCAGCCCACACTGGCTAGCTGCCTCATCCTTCAGGTTGTAGCCAATAGGCATAGGCCACCTCCCCAGAGAGGGTCTTCTCTGACCACTGTGTCTAAACAAAGCCTTCCATGTTAATTTCTACCAGACTACGTTATATTCTTTCCTTTTCAGCCGTTATTAAAATTCATCACTAGTCATTTAGGTACTTACTAGAGTAATTGTCCAGTTCCCTTGCGAGGTTGAGAGCTCTGTGAGACCGAATTATTCTGTTAGGGACCCAGCAAATTATAGCACGTCTGGCACGAGATAGGTACTTGGTCAACATTTGCTAAATTAGAGAAATGAAAGTGGGACTCTCAATAAAGAATAGCTATTAGTGTTCATGAATACCTTTCAGGGAGACCGTTATGCTGTGTCTGGTTATGAGCATTTGGTAAGGATTTCCTTCTGTTCCCATTGTTTGCCTCAATTTCCAAAGTAGAAAGGCTGGCAGCCCAGCGGAAGGCTTTATACCTGACAGAGAAGGGGAAGGTCATTGTCAGTGGGATCCCTGGAAAGAACTGTCCCCACAGCCCCATGACATTGGATCCATATACAAATTCCAGGCAAATTTTTGATATACTTTTTGCTGCAACTCAGGGACCCAGGGACATTCATCATTGGAAAAGTGGGTGCTCATACACGCTCCTGTGTTAGCAGCTGGCGTTTCTGCCTCAAGGATTTTACATTTACAAGGTAATAATAAAAGTGGTATTAGCACCTACAGATGGTCTGTCCGATAGAGATAAATGTTGATTGCAAACTCCAACATGGAAGTGGGATTGACTAGAAGTGTTATGGGGTAATTTAAAGCCCCATAGCAGATATCCCTGGAGATACCTTGGCCAGTCAGTTCTATTTTATTTTAGGGAGGAAATAAAACTCTGCCTGATTGGACTTTTTTTTCCCCTGACAGAAATGAGTAGTTGTCACAATGAATCATAATGGCCAAGGCTGCAAGGCTGGCAATGCACACCGAAGCCTGACTCTCCGTCTGTGGATGTGGCCTTTGAACTTGAAATCAGGGTCAAGTCTTAGGACTCGCATCTTGTTGGATAAACAGGGTCTCTCAGTTCTCCCCCAGGCAGCCTCTTACCGTGTGGTGGAGGTGTGTGGAGACGACTTTTCTAAGAGTGTGCATTTAAGAGTAGAGCTTTCAGGACTCAGAAGTAGTGAATAAGGGGCAAGGCCAATGATGGAGTAATGATGAGCAACTTGATTCTCTAAGACAGCACTGTCCAATAAACCTTGCTCTGATGATGGAAATACTCTAATTCTGTGCTGTCCAATATGGCAGCCACTAGGCACAACTGACTGTTGCTTGCTTGAAATGTTGCTAGTGCAGTGAGGAGCTGAATTTTAATTTAATTTAAACTTGAATAGCTTCATGTAGCTACTGATTACCACATCGGAAAACAGAGCTCTAAAATACTGTATGATTGGGCTTCCCTGGTGGCTCAGTGGTTAAGAATCCGCCTGCCAATGCAGGGGACACGGATTCATGCTCCAGTCTGGGAATATCCCACATGCCGCAGAGCAGCTAGGCCCGTGAGCCACAACTACTGAGCCTGCGCGTCTGGAGCCTGTGCTCCACAACGGGAGAGGCCGCGACAGTGAGAGGCCCGCGCACCTTGATGATGAGTGGCCCCCGCTCGCCGCAACTGGAGAAAGCCCTCGCACAGAAATGAAGACCCAACACAGCCAAAAATAAATATAAAATAAATAAATTAATTAAAAAATAATAAAATACTGTATGATTGAAAGAAGAGTAACAAGAATGATGTGTAGGACACAAAGGTTGAATAGGGATACCTAGGGAAATGCGCTGCAGAAGTTGTCACCAAGTGGCTGGGGAGGGCAGGTCCCATGGTGATTAAACACATGCACTCTGTTGTGAGACAGATCTGGGTTCAAATTCCAGTTTCACCAAGTTCCAGCTATGTGACCTTTTGCAAGTCAACGTCTCCAAGATTGACATTTCTCATCTGTAAAACGAGGATAAAAATAGAACCTACTGCCCAGAGCTACTTTACGTCTTCAATGAGATACTATATGAAAACACTTAATACTGTGCCTGGTACAACATATGTCTTAGCAAATTTGGTATAGTATCTTTTAACATGAAATATGATCTTCTTAAGTGTTGGTGAGAATTGTGATCAGAGAGAGAGAGGAGGAACTGAGGGAATTGACTGGACTCATTTGATTACGCAAAAGTGTACTTAGAAACAGCAAAATACTGCCGTGCCTGCCTCCTTGGCCATGGATAGCAAGTTCTGCAGTGTCTCATGAAATGGGTGTGCTGTGAAAGGGCAAGGCACTGGACCATTTGGAATAGAAGTGTGGAATGATCAAGCTCGAAGGGATCTCAAGGACCAGTAATTTTCAAGCTTTAATACAAACAGATCACATGGGGGTCATGTTAGATGCAAGTCTGACTCAGTGGATCTGGGTGGGGACGGAGGTTCTGTATTTCTCCCAGGCCCCAAGGTGTTGCAGAGGCTACTGGCCCAGGGTCCACACGTAGAGTATCAAGATTGTTGAGCACCTAGAGTCTAGGACATAAGACCAATACCCTGTATTCCTGATGAGGAAATGGAGACCCAGAAGGGAAGGCTTTAAGGTCGTGGGACAATGAGAAGTACAGCCAAGGCTAAAACTCACCTCCTGTGTGTCCCACTCCAGTGTCATGTGCACTTTTGCCCTTCCCCAGGCGGCTGCAATCTCTTGCATTACATGACACTCAGCAGTTTGCAAACGTCCTTCTGTCTTACACTTCTTTTTCCATTTGTCAGCCAAGGATAACGAAGGGAGACGATTACTCCCACTCCCTTATCCCCACTCTTCCAGTCAGTGACTACTAATTAAGCTGGAGCTAACATTCAGATGTGCCAGCTCTTACCCCAGGGCTCCTCTTCCATTATACCGGTGCCCCTCTGTCGCTCCACTCTCCATCGTGAGGCAGCTCCTGGCTGAATGTGATGACGGCTGACATCTAAGTCTTTGCAGGGACTTAGCGTTTCATCTGCATTTAGGATAGCACATGGCAAAAAATGAAGGAGTGGAAAGAGTCAAGTATCTCTTCTTTCTCTTTTCTACGTTGCAAACATAGGATTCTAGAGCAGTTATCACCAGGAGAGCAGGAGTGGTGTGCTTAAAGCTTGTGCGCATTTCCTGGAGTCATAAGTTTTATTCCAAGGGAGCCTAAAATGAATGGCAGCTCCAAGTGGGCAAGGTGGAAACAAAGCACCAAAGTGTCAGGGAAGAGAAAATGTTTCCTTCATAGGCAGGAACCGCACAGTTTCTTAAAACAACTGGGTGAGAGAAATTGGAGCTTGGAACAATTATGATCCTTGTTCCTGACTCTAAGTGACCTTGGATAAAGGTGTGTATGGGTGTAGGTGTGAGTGTGTGTGCGCGTGCAGCCCAGGCGTACACACACACCCTTAACCTCCCTGCTTTCGCCTATGTTCGATGACACACTCAGTTCATATTATCATCCACCTCATTTCACACATCTGTTGTTAAGATGAGTGAAATGGTACCTGCAGTTCTCCCAGAGAATTCTGAAAGATGTGGCCTTTATCTCGATGTTACCTCTTTAACTGCTTCAACGCCCATGTTGGGGTCAGACAGTTTTCTAGGTCTTTGCCACCATGTGATTTGGATTCTAAGAGATAAATGTCAAGAACTAGGAACTCAGACGTGTTGAGCTGCTGATAATTAGATGGATTTGTGGCCTCTGCCTATCAGGTCTAGGTCTCAGATGGAGCCACGTATTCTGGGCTCCCAGCTTGGGTGAGCTGGTAAATACAGTTTTTGCCTGAGACATGCTCCAATTATACATCATCTCAATTCGTTGGGATGCTTTGTGAGACAGTAAGGTATCCGGTAAATAAAATACCACTTTCAAACCAATCCATGTTTCTCCTGAGGCATAGTTTGTACTCAGGGCCTATCTGACTTACCATGTTCCATTGCTGTCCATGAATTCCTTCTAAAGGTTAATACCAATACAGACCAGATTGAATAGGAGGGCTTTGGCTAATGCAAAAACTGAAGGGTATTAGACGATGTCACCTCTCCATCTTCTGCGCAAGTGTCTTCGTAGATAAATGGGAAAGATCTATCTGCTTTCCATTTTCAAAACCATTGATTTTTGCTACAATTAGAGAATGAAGAGCTGGACGAGGCAAGATTCTTTTCCCTCTTTAAAAAACAGCATTCAAGGATCCCCGCTGTTCTATTGGCTTTCTCCAGTTCCAAGGGTGCGGGGCAAATGTTCCTTGAGTCAGCATGCCGTCTTTGCTGGGTAAAGACAAGAGTACATCTGCAGTCTGTAGGAAGGTCTGCAAATGACTTCGTGCAAGTAACTCAGGGTCCCCACATGGTTTCCCAGTCTTTAACCTTTCATGTAATAAGAGCCATGGGTCTTTCTGAGCACAGTTTGACCTGCCTACTATTGATCTAATCATTTGGCTAATCACTCTCTGCAATTAAATCCTTCTCCTTGCAGTAAAGTTAATCTCTTCCCAGTGCATAAAATCTGACCCCCACAGCTTAAGGGAAGAGAATTGCTGTTGTTTATGTTACCATCTCGGGACCGCAGTAGCTTTATTCTGAAGGCCAAAGCAACTCCTCAAGCTACAGCTTGAGAAGTTGCACCCTCTTCGAATTAAAGTTAGAACCCTTTTCACTTCGAGATGCAAAGCCCCCACTAGGTTGCCTCCTTCCTCCTCAGCCTCATTTCTTCTCTAGAGCCCAGCCTGGAGCACGCACCACTGAACGTTATGCTTTTCCTTAAGCGAGCTGCTTTCGCTCGTTGTCAAGGCCGTTAGCACACACTTTGCAACTATTCTGTTGGGCCCTTTTTGTTCTAGCTTGAAGAGATTAGTGTCCAGTACATAATTTCAGAAAGTCCCCAATCTCTGCTCAGTCTTTCTTAGGAACTTCTTGTTGCTTCCAAACAGAACCTGATCTTGTCTTTCTAAGCAACATTCATTCATTCTAAGGAAGATTCATTCATTCACTTGACAAATATGTATCGAACCAAAAATCACATAGTTTATAAGTGGCAGGCTTAAACACAGGGGTGCCAGGCACTGACATTCATATTCCTTACAGTGACCCCAGGCTGGCTGGGCTAAACCTTCCTTATATTTTTCAGGAGCTGCGTATATCACAGGGTTTTGAGGAACTTAACTTGCTAGATCTGTTAATGATGACTTAAGCCACATGACTTACCTAGAATATAACACTTTTCAAACATTTATTCTGTTGTGGTTTTCTTCTCCTACTATCCAGTGAATATTTCTCTTCACGTAGAGAATTTTTATTTAATGCCTAATTAAAACTGGTTGGATTCTCACTTATAACCATTCTCAGTTCTGAATTTAAATTTAATGATGTGTTGAAATATTAATGACCTTTATCTTTAAAAGTGTCTCAGTTGTACTAAAGTTAACAAATGTGGCTGATAATAGCCAGCACTGTCTTGGAACATCGTCCCACACAAGGCGTTTGCTTGGGCTTGTGTCATTCTAATGGTAGGTTGTACACAGCACTGACAAATACATAATGTAGGAAAATTTTGCATCACAAAGTGCCTGGGGATTTGGTCTCCTAATAAGTACTTTAAAAATGCTCTAATTCAAGCTAAGTGTAAAGGTGTAAAGCATTTAGAGGAATTGACAGTGTCGGGCAGGTGTTCTGTGGAGTAAACCTTTGGATCATACAAAGGGAGCAACCCATAAGCTCAGTTCATTCCTACTTTCTCTGCGTATCCTTCCCTTCCATGGCATGAACATTCCTTATGGTTCTGGTTTTAGCTCCCTGAGCATCTTATTAATGTTGATAGTGAGGACGGGAGTAAATTTATCTGAGGCTTAATTCTAATAGCTGTATTGGACTCCTTCCAATTCCCCACAAGTCCTTTGGGTTCAAATCACTTGCGTGACTCATGATGGCTCTGAGCCTTGGGGCATAACATGAAGGTTTGGTCTCTTTTTTTGAGTGTGTCCTTTGCAGAAACACCTTGATACATCCTTGTCCCACCCCTGCCATGACTTAGAGCGTCCAAACTGAGGGACAGTTGTTTACCAACCTGCCAACAAAACCCTACTTGTAGGAAATCCCATGTCTCATCTGGCTAAATAACTCGGACCATATGTTCAGGTCCCAAAGCTTGGGATTTTTCCAAGCAAGTTCAAATGTGCCTGTTTGCATCACCTGGGGATATTGAAATTCCAAACACAAGTTCATTTTCACATAACTCATTATCCTCCCTCGGATTTGGTACTTAATGTGAACTTTGGCAGCAAATGGACCGAGAGAGATGATATTCCAGGAGCACTTACTAATTCTTTTGTGCTCATCGATACACACAGATAGTGATAATTTGCACTCCAATGAAACTTCCAGAGCCAGGCAGTGCCCTCAGGTATTCAGTTGCCAACCCCTGTTGAGTTCTTGGGTAGAATTTAATTATCCAACAAATTTGGGGGTAGCTATGCCAGATATTGGGTACTGACCAAGACATTTCAAATGGAAGAATCTGGTGCATTCCAGAGAGAGCAGTTTGGGGAGGTGGAACTCTGAAACTGGGGATGTGAAATTTGTGGTGAGTTCCTTGAGCCAGATGTTACTCCTTAAGGCCCAAGAGCCACTGGACATTTGTGAGGGTCATTCGGGAAGGTCTGGGTGCATCCCCCAAGCCCTGGCCTCTGTTAGACAAAGAATCTCGTAGTTTAGAATGAGTTGAGGACCAGCTTTTGTCTGTTCACAATAAAAACAAAAGTACCCAGTTGATTTGAATGACAGACACATACAGCTGCTCCTCTCTCACTCCAGTGTGGTTAAGTGGGGCCCCTTGGAGCACTAACTAATCTTCAAATTTGGACTCATCTGTGGAGAAGTTATTATTGCAATTATACTTTGTTATTCGTAAAATATATTAGTAGTATTTTGATGGTAGTTAGCATCGATAAAATGTGGATTGAGTACCAAGCACTGTGCTAAGCCCCTGTACATCCCTTTCATTCTCATAACAACCTTATGAAATAGGTCATTATAATATTCCCGTTTTATAGATGAGTGAGTAAATCTCAGGCTTAGAACGTAACTGCCTGAGATCCTAATAAGAAGCAGAGGCAGACGGCCTGACTCCACAGCCCATGCCTTTCCCCACCGTCCCCAGGGCTGAACTTGACTTGTTGATGGTGACTTCCCTGTCTAAGGGAATGTGCCCTGCTCCAGTCTCTACTCAAAGAGTTAACAGAGGGACCCTATTTTTGTGCACTGTGTCATCTGCATCGTGTCCAACCACAGCTGATTGGACGGGAAGAGAAATACTGACAGCACGGCAGCCAAGCAGTAGGCTGGCTGTGACCTCTGACGTGGCCTAGTACCAGAAAAATAATAAAATAAAATAAAAGTCAGTTGAGGCCTATCAGATCCCTTCTCTTGGGAATTTAGACTAGAAAATACCACCAATACATTTAGCTTTGAGAGTTTAAGAGGAAATGAAACCATGAGGTCAAATTGGGGCTGTGAAGTAATGAGGCAGCGGTGAATAGGGGTAAAGAAATTCATTTGGTGGAGAGAGCATTGAAGAGAACACAGTCAGAGAAGGAGAGGAATCTTAAGAAAGGAAAAGAGTAGCCAGTAGCCAGGGATGCCCCAAACTTTCATGTTTTTCTGGTTTTAGTTCATGAGGATCCTAACAATATATAGTTGGGAGGGTGAAGCGAGATGGTTTATGTAAATCACCCTGTCGAATACTGATGCATAGTTAAATTATCAATACAAGTCAGCACAATTATTATGTTTACTGTTGTTGAAATTTTCATGTAATTTGTTTTTTATTTATTTATCTTTATTTTTTTAACATCTTTTTTTCTTTAACATCTCTATTGGAGTATAATTGCTTTACAATGGTGTTTTAGTTTCTGCTGTATAACAGAGTGAATCAGCTATACATATACATATATCCCCATATCTCCTCCCTCTTGCCTCTCCCTCCACCCTCCCTATCCCACCCCTCAGGGTGGACTCAAAGTACCTAGCTCATCTCCCTGTGAAATGTGGCTGCTTCCCACTAGCTATCTACTTTACGTTTGGTAGTGTATATATGTCCATGCCACTCTCTCACTTCATCCCAGCTTACCATTCCCACTCCCCGTGTCCTCAAGTCCATTCCCTACATCTGAGTCTTTATTCCTGTCCTGCCCCTAGGTTCTTCAGAGCCATTTTTTTTTTTTAAGATTCCATGTATATGTGTTAGCATACAGTATTTGTTTTTCTCTTTCTGACTTACTTCACGCTGTATGACAGTCTCTAGGTCCATCCAACTCACTACAAATAACTCAATATCATTTCTCTTTATGGCTGAGTAATATTCCATTGTATATAGGTGCCTCATCTTTATCCATTCATCTGTTGAAGGACACTTAGGTTGTTTCCATCTCTGGGCTATTGTGAATAGAGCTGCAGTGAACATTGTGTTACATGACTCTTTTTGAATTATGGTTTTCTCAGGGTATATGCCCAGTATTGGGCTTGCTGGCTCCTACGGTACTTCTATTTTTAGTTTTTTAAGGAACCTCCATACTGTTCTCCATATTGGCTGTATCAATTTACATTTCCACCAACAGTGCAAGAGGGTTCGCTTTTCTCCACATCCTCTCCAGCATTTATTGTTTGTAGATTTTTTTTTTTTTTTTTTTTTTTGCGGTACGCGGGCCTCTCACTGTTGTGGCCTCTCCCATTGTGGAGCACAGGCTCCGGATGCGCAGGCTCAGCGGCCATGGCTCACGGACCTAGCCACTCCGCGGCATGTGGGATCTTCCCGGACCAGGGCACGAACCCATGTCCCCTGCATTGGCAGGCGGACACTCAACCACTGTGCCACCAGGGAAGCCCTGTTTGTAGATTTTTTGATGATGGCCATTCTGACTGGTGTGAGGTGATACCTCACTGTAGTTTTGATTTGCATTTCTCTAATGATTAGTGATGTTTAGCATCCTTTCAGGTGTTGGTTGGCAATCTATATATCTTCTTTGGAGAAATCTATTTAGGTCTTCTGCCCATTTATTTATTTTTTATTTGTTTATTTTTTAAAATAACATCTGTATTGGAGTATAATTGCTTTACAATAGTGCGTTAGTTTCTGCTTTATAACAAAGTGAATCAGTTATACATATGTTCCCATATCTCTTCCCTCTTGCGTCTCCCTCCCTCCCACCCTCCCTGTCTTACCCCTCTAGGTGGTCACAAACCACCGAGCTGATCTCCCTGTGCTATGCGGCTGCTTCCCACTAGCTATCTGTTTTACATTTGGTAGTGTATATATATCCATACCACTCTCTCACTTTGTCACAGCTTACCCTTCCCACTCCCCATATCCTCAAGTCCATTCTTTAGTAGGTCTGTGTCTTTATTCCCATGTTACTCCTACGTTCTTCATGACAATTTTTTTTTCTTAAATTCCATATATATGTGTTAGCATACGGTATTTGTTTTTCTCTTTCTGACTTGCTTCACTCTGTATGACAGACTCTAGGTCTATCCACCTCACTACAAATAACTCAATTTCGTTTCTTTTTATGGCTGAGTAATATTCCATTGTATATATGTGCCACATCCATTCATCTGTCAGTGGACACTTAGGTTGCTTCCATGTCCTGGCTATTGTAAATAGAGCTGCAATGAACATTTTGGTACATGACTCTTTTTGAACTATGGTTTTCTCAGGGTATATGCCCAGTAGTGGGATTGCTGAGTCATATGGTAGTTCTAGTTTTAGTTTTTTAAGGAACCTCCATACTGCTCTCCATAGTGGCTGTATCAATTTACATTCCCACCAACAGTACAAGAGGGTTCCCTTTTCTCCACACCCTCTCCAGCATTTATTGTTTCTAGATTTTTTGATGTTGGCCATTCTGACCAGTGTGAGATGATATCTCATTGTAGTTTTGATTTGCATTTCTCTAATGATTAACGATATTAAGCATTTTTTCACGTGTTTGTTGGCAATCTGTATATCTTCTTTGGAGAAATGTCTATTTAGGTCTTCTGCCCATTTGTGGATTGGCTTGTTTGTTTTTCTGACACTGAGCTGCATGAGCTGCTTGTATATTTTGGAGATTAATGTTTTGTCAGTTGCTTCGTTTGCAAATATTTTCTCCTATTCTGAGGGTTGTCTTTTCATCTTGTTTATGGTTTCCTTTGCTGTGCAAAAGCTTTTAAGTTCCATTAGGTCCCATTTGTTTATTTTTATTTCCATTTCTCTAGGCGGTGTCTCAAAAAGGGTCTTGCTGTGATTTATGTCATAGAGTGCTCTGTCTATGTTTTCTTCTGAGAGTTTTATAGTGTCTGCCTTACATTTAGGTCTTTAATCCACTTTGAGCTTATTTTTGTGTATGGTGTTAAGGAGTGTTCTAATTTCATTCTTTTACACATAGCTGTCCAGTTTTCCCAGCACCACTTATTGAAGAGGCTGTCTTTTCTCCATTGCATGTTCTTGCTTCCTTTATCAAAGATAAGGTGACCATATGTACATGGGTTTATGTCTGGGTTTTCTATCCTGTTCCATTGATCTGTATTTCTGTTTTTGTACCAGTACCATACTGTCTTCATTACTGTAGCTTTGTAGTATAGTCTGAAGTCAGGGAGCCTGATTCCTCCAACTCCGTTTCCCTTTCTCAAGATTGCTTTGGCTATTCATGGTCTTTTGTGTTTCCATAAAAATTGTGCAAGTTTTTGTTCTAGTTCTGTGAAAAATGCCATTGATAGTTTGATAGGGATTGCATTGAATTTGTAGATTGCTTTGGGTAGTATAGTCATTTTCACAATGTTGATGATTCCAATCCAAGAACATGGTATATCTCTCCATCTGTATATATTGTCTTTGAGTTCTTTCATCAGTGTCTTACAGTTTTATGCATACAGGTCTTTTGTCTCCTTAGGTAGGTTTATTCCTAGGTATTTTATTATTTATGTTGCAGTGGTAAATGGGAGTCTTAATTTCTCTTTCAGATTTTTCATCATTAGTGTAGGGGAATGCAAGAGATTTCTTTGCATTAATTTTGTATCCTGCTACTTTACCAAATTCAATGATTAGCTCTAGTAGTTTTCTGGTAGCATCTTTAGGATTCTCTATGTATAGTTTCATGTCATCTGCAAACACTGAGAGTTTTACTTCTTTTCCAAATTGGATTCCTTTTATTTCTTTTTCATCTCTGATTGCTATGACTAAAACTCCCAAAACTATGTTGAATAATAGTGGTGAGAGTGGGCAACCTTGTCTTGTTCCTGATCTTAGTGGGAATGGTTTCAGTTTTTCACCACTGAGAACAATGTTGGCTAGGGTTTGTCATATATGGCCTTTATTATGTTGAGATAAGTTCCCTCTATGCCTATTTTCTGGAGGGGTTTTATCATAAATGAATGTTGAATTTTGTCAAAAGCTTTTTCTGTATCTTTTGAGATTATCCTATGGTTTTTCTACTTCAGTTGGTTAATATGGTGTATCACATTCATTGATTTGTGTATATTGAAGAATCTTTGCATTCCTGGGATCGATCCCACTTGATCATGGTGAATGATCCTTTTAATGTGCTGTTGGATTCTGTTTGCTAGTATTTTGGTGAGGATTTTTGCATGTATGTTCCTCAGAGATATTGGCCTGTAATTTTCTTTTTTTGTGGTTTCTTTGTCTGGTTTTGGTATCAGCACGATGGTGGCCTCCTAGAATGAGTTTGGGAGTGTTCCACCCTCTGCTATATTTTGGAAGAGTTTGAAAAGGATAGATGTTAGCTTTTCTCTACATGTTTGATAGAATTCGCCTGTGAAGCCATCTGGTCCTGGGCTTTTGTTTGTTGGAAGATTTTTAATCACAGTTTCAATTTCAGTGCTTGTGATTGGTCTGTTTATATTTTCTATTTCTTCCTGGTTCAGTCTTCAAAGGTTGTGCTTTTCTAAGAAGTTGTCCATTTTTCCCATTTTATTGGCATATAGCTGCTTGTAGTAATCTCTCATGATCCTTTGTATTTCTACAGTGTCAGTTGTTACTTCTCCTTTTTCATTTCTAATTCTGTTGATCTGAGTCTTCTCCTATTTTTTCTTGGTGAGTCTGGCTAATGGTTTATCAATTTTGTTTATCTTCTTAAAGAACCAGCTTTTAGTTTTATTGATCTTTGCTATTGTTTCCTTCATTTTTTATTCATTTATTGCTGATTTATCTTTACAATTTCTTTTCTTCTGCTAACTTCAGGGTTTTTTTGTTCTTCTTTCTCTAATTGCTTTAGGTGTAAGGTTAGGTTGTTTATTTGAGATGTTTCTTGTTTCTTGAGGTAGGATTGTATTGCTATAAACTTCCCTCTTAGAACGCTTTTGCTGTGACCCATAGGTTTTGGGTAATCGTGTTTTCATTGTCATTTCTTTCTAGGTATTTTTTCATTTCCTCTTTGATTTCTTCAGTGATCTCTTGGTTATTAGGTAGTGTATTGTTTAGCCTCCATGTGTTTGTATGTTTTACAGATTATTTCCTGTAATTGATATCTAGTCTCATAGCATGTCTTCGGAAATGATACTTGATACGATTTCAATTTTCTTAAATTTACCAGGGCTTGATTTGTGACCCAAGATATGGCCTATCCTCGAGAATGTTCCATGAGCACTTGAGAAGAAAGTCTATTCTGTTGTTTTTGGATGGAATGTCCTGTAAATATCAATTAAGTCCATCTTGTTTAAGGTATCATTTAAAGCTTGTGTTTCCTTATTTATTTTCATTTTGGATGATCTGTCTGTTGGTGAAAGTGGGGTGTTAAATTCCCCTACTACGATTGTATTACTGTTCATTTCCCCTTTTATGGCTGTTAGCATTTGCCTTATGTATTGAGGTGCTCCTATGTTGGGTGCATAAATATTTACAATTGTTATATCTTCTTCTTGGATTGATTCCTTCATCATTATGTAGTGTCCTTCTTTGACTCTTGTCTCTTGTCTTTATTTTAAAGTGTATTTTGTCTGATATGAGAATTGCTACTGCAGCTTTCTTTTGATTTCCGTTTGCATGGAATATCTTTTTCCATCCCCTCACTTTCAGTCTGTATGTGTCCCTAGGTCTGAGGTGGGTCTCTTGTAGACAGCATATATATGGATCTTGTTTTTAGATCCATTCAGCCAGTCTGTGTCTTTTGGTTGGAGCATTGAAACCATTTACATACAAGGTAGTTTTCGATATGTATGTTGCTATTACCATTTTCTTAATTTTGGGGGGTTTGTTATCGTAGGTCTTATCCTTCTGTTGTGTTTGCTGGCTAGAGAAGTTCCTTTAGCATTTGTTGTAAAGCTGGTTTGGTGGTGCTGTGTTCTCTTAACTTTTGCTTGTCTCTAAATGTTTTAATTTCTCCATTGAATCTGAATGAGATCCTTGCTGGCTAATGTTGGTTGTATGTTTTTCCCTTTCATCACTTTAAATATGTCCTGCCACTCCCTTGTGGCTTGTAGAGTTTCTGCTGAAAGGTCAGCTGTTAACCTTATGGGGATTCCCTTGTATGTTATTTGTTGTTTTTCCCTTGCTGCTTTTAATATTTTTTCTTTGTATTTAATTTTTGATAGTTTGATTAATATGTGTCTTGGCATGTTTCTCCTTGCATTTATCCTGTATGGGACTCTCTACACTTCCTGGACTTGATTGACTATTTCCTTTCCCATATTAGGGAAGTTTTCAACTATCATCTCTTCAAATATTTTCTCAGTCCCTTTTTTTTCCTCTTCTTCTTCTGGCACCTGTATAATTTGAATGTTGGTATGTTTAATGTTGGTGTCTCTGAGACTGTCCTCAATTCTTTTCATTCTTCTTTCTTTATTCTGCTGTGTGCTAGTTATTTCCACTGTTTTATCTTCCAAGTCACTTATCCATTCTTCTTCCTCAGTTATTCTGCTATTGATTCCTTCTACAGAATTTTTAATTTCATTTATTGTGTTGTTCATCATTGTTTGTTTTCTCTTTAGTTCTTCTATGTCTTTGTTAAACGTTTCTTTTATTTTCTCCATTCTATGTCCAAGATTTTGGTTCATCTTTACTTTTCATTACTCTGAATTCTTTTTCAGGTAGACTTCCTGTTTCCTCTCATTTGTTTGGTCTGGTGGGTTTTTACCTTGCTCCTTCATCTGCTCTGTATTTTTCTGTTTTCTCACTTTGCTTAATTTACTGTGTTTGGGGTCTCCTTTTTGCAGCCTGCAGGTTCGTAGTTCCTGTTGTTTTTGGTGTCTGCCCCTAGTGGGTATGGTTGGTTCAGTGGCTTGTGTAGGCTTCCTGGTGGATGGGCCTGTTGCCTGTGTTCTGGTGAGTGGGGCTGGATCTTGTCTTTCTGGTGGGCAGGACCACATCTGGTGCTGTGTTTTGGGCTGGTTTTGAACTTATCATGATTTTAGGCAGCCTCTGTGCTCATGCTGGAGTTGTGTTCCTGTCTTGCTAGTTGTTTGGCATGGGGTTTCCTGCACTGTAGCGTGATGGTCGTTGACTGGAGCTCGGTCTCAGCATTGAGATGGAGATCTCTGGGAGAGCTTTCGCCATTTGATATTATGTGGGGCCGGGAGGTCTCTGGTGGCCCAATGTCCTGAACTCGGCTCTTCCACCTCAGAGTCTCATGCCTGACCCCCGGCTGCAGCAGCAAGACCCTGTCAGCCACACGGCTCAGAAGAAAAGGGAGAAAAAAAAGAAAGAAAGATGGGGCGGGGTGGGGGGGGAGAAAGAGAACAATAAAATAAAATAATTAAAATTAAAAAATATATGTATTTTGTTTTTAATGAATTTATTTTATTTTTGGCTGTGTTGGGTCTTCGTTGATGCATGCTGGCTTTCTCTAGCTGCAGTGAGCAGGGGCCACTCTTTGTTGTGGTGTGCAGTCTTCTCACTGCAGTGGCTTCTCTTGTTGTGGAGCACAGGCTGTAGGTGCACAGGCTTCAGTCGTTGTGGCTCGCGGGTTTTAGAGCACAGGCTCAGTAGTTGTGGCGCACGAGCTTAGTTGTTCCATGGCATGTGGGATCTTCCTGGACCAGGGCTTGAACCCATGTCCCCTGCATTGGCAGGCATATTCTTAACCACTGCGCCACCAGGGAAGCCCAAAAAATATTTTTAAAAATAAAAAATTTAAAAAGTAAGAAAAGAAAAGAAAGAAGAGAGCAACCAAACCAAAAAACAAATCCACCAATGATAACAAGAGCTAAAAACTATACTAAAAAAAAAAAAATGGACAGACAGAACCCTAGGACAAATGGTAAAAGCAAAGCTGTACAGACAAAATCACAGAAAAAAGCATACACATACACACTCACAAAAAGAGGAAGGAAAAATATATTAAAAAAATAGGAAGAGAGCAATCAAATCAATAAATCTACCAAAGATAATAAGCTCTAAATATTAAAGTAAGGTAAACATAAAACCAGAAACAGATGCAGAAATCAAACCCTAAATCTACAGTTGCTCACAACGTCCACCACCTCCCTTTTGGAATGATTTGTTGTCTATTCATGTATTCCACAGATGCAGGGTACATCAAGTTGATTGTGGGGATTTAATCCACTGCTTCTGAGGCTGCTGGGAGAGATTTCCCTTTCTCTTCTTTGTTCGCCCAGCTCCTGGGGTTCACCTTTGGATTTGGCCCCGCCTCTGCATGTAGGTCGCCGGAGGGCGTCTGTTCTTCGCTCAGACAGGACGGGGTTAAAGGAGCCGCTGCTTCTGGGGCTCTGGCTCACTCAGGCCGCGGGGAGGGAGGGGCTCGGAGTGCAGGGCGAGCCTGCGGCGGCAGAGGCCGGCATGACGTTGCACCAGCCTGAGGCACGCCGTGCGTTCTCCCGGGGAAGTTGTCCCTGGATTACGGGACGCTGGCAGTGGCGGGCTGCACAGGCTCCCGGGAGGGTAGGTGTGAACAGTGACCTGTGCTTGCACACAGGCTTCTTGGTGGCGGCAGCAGCAGCCTTAGCGTCTCATGCCCGTCTCTGGGGTCCGCGCTTTTAGCCGCGGCTCGCGCCCGTCTCTGGAGCTCGTTTAAGCAGCGCTCTTAATCCCCTCTCCTCGCGCACCAGGAAACAAAGAGGGAAGAAAAAGTCTCTTGCCTCTTCGGCAGGTCCAGACTTTTCCCCGGACTCCCTCCTGGCTAGCCGTGGTGCACTAACCCCCTGCAGGCTGTGTTCATGTCGCCAACCTCAGTCCTCTCTCGGCGCTCCGATCGAAGCCCGAGCCTCGGCTCCCAACCCCCGCCCTGGCGGGTGAGCAGACAAGCCTCTCGGGCTGGTGAGTGCTGGTCGGCACCGATCCTCTGTGCGGGAATCTCTCCGCTTTGCCCTCCGCACCCCTGTTGCTGTGCTCTCCTCCGTGGCTCTGAAGCTTACCCCGCCCCGCCACGCCCCATCTCCTCCAGTGAAGAGGCTTCCTAGTGTGTGGAAACTTTTCCTCCTTCACAGCTCCCTATCAGAGGTGCAGGTCCCATCCCTATTCTTTTGTGTCTGTTTTTTCTTTTTTCTTTTGCCTACCCAGGTACGTGGGGAGTTTCTTGCCTTTTGGGAGGTCTGAGGTCTTCTGCCAGCGTTCAGTAGGTGTTCTGTAGGCGTTCCACATGTAGATGTATTTTTGATGTATTTGTGGGGGGGAAGGTGATCCACGTCTTACTCCTCCCCCATCTTGAAGGTCTCTCTGTCTTTTATTTAGAAGATACAAAACTTCCTCTCATTCCCAGTTTACCAAGGTGCGTACAGCTAGGGTTATGAAAAGCCATATTCTTTCTTTCATCCTTGAACTGGATTCCTTAATTGATATAATTTATAATTCAAATTTCAGCTTATGATTATCTTAGTTTTCTTTCGGATCGATTCCACGCTCACTAATGAACTAGCATGTTGAGCAATGGGGAGCTATTCCCATAATCTGTTTTCCTCCAATTCCCCTTCAGCTGCTAATGAGAAGTACCATGGAGACATCAGCCATTAGTATACATGGGCTGGTATAAATCGTGGACTATGGGTCATTGAGCGTCTTTGTTGTAAAACAAATGGCCTGTGGTCAGTTAATCATACAAAGAAACATCTCTAGGGCCTCCTGGCTTTATTCGTAACCCTTAAATCAGTTTGCAGTTTTATAAACAGAACATCTGTTAAAATATGCAGAAATTACAGTCATAGTCATTAACAGAGAGCTAGAGAGCTTTGGCAGATTTTTTTTTTTAAGCTTTTGATGGTAATCTTCTCTCTCTGTGATTCACGCTTCTTTCCCATTCTTGCTGAATCTCTTTTGTTCCCCTCTGTTCTTTTGGGTTACAGCACTTTTAACCCAAGACAGAAAAGTAGACATGTGTTGTCCCAGGCTAGTTTGGCACCGTGCCATTCTGCAGCCCAGAAATACTCTCTTGTAAAATCATATATTTTGGGTATGCAATATGCATAGCCTTAAGCAGCCAGAAGGTGAGAAACCCTAATTGGTTTCACACTTCTTTTATTGACCTTGGACTCATGCGGTACTGGCATTTAACCAAAAGTAAATAGAGCTCCCCACCAACACCACCCCAAATCTCTCATTCTCTCAAACTCTCTCTCTCTGAGTTGAAATTTTCACTGTGTTCCTATTTAAATTAGCCTGGTGCAATTCCCCTCCAAGACAAAGACCCGGAAAAATATGGTCATTGCCAGGTAACAAGATTTGATTGGCCCCCTCTTTGTTGAGTGAAAAAATCATTATTCTACCTAAGAACTGTGGAGTAGGTAAACTTTGTTTAGCCTTGGCTTTGTTCTGTCTGCCATGGAATGGAAATCAGCAGACATTCCCTACAGAAATTGTCAAGTCACCTCTCAGTCTTCAGGGTGTCCATCACCTATCCTTATCTGTATAAGGTTTTATGAAGTCTCAGACAAAGTGACTCTAGTTTTCACCCTAATAGATCTTTCTAAATGGGCCCACAAGGAAAAAGAAGACAATGCAATAAAGTTGCAAAGAGAGCACACTCTGGGGTCAGACAGACATGAACCCGAATCCCAGATCTGCCAGATGTTAGCTTCTGCCCCAGAGAAAGTGAACTCTCAAAGCTGCATTTCCCCATCTATAACATTAATGCCTTCATCATAAACTTATTGAGAGGGTTCAAAGAGAAAACCCAAGCAAAGCGCCTAGCCATATGCCTGGCACATTGGTAAGTGCTCAGTAAATCTTAGTTCCTAACTGTTGTTACTTTTTGTTTTTTGTTCTTAGGACCGACACATGATTAGTTATGTTAGGTGTTGATTTTAACATCAGTAGAACTTTGTTTTTTAAGGACTGAACTAACTTAAAGCATCCATTTGTCCAAGCATATTTTCTAAGCAGCTGCTCTCAGCTCAGTGCTCTGTGGAGTGCTGTATGGAGTGTGAACACTGATCCTCTGGCATATCTTCATCAATAAAGAGCTCATAGATAGGAACCCACACAGAATGTGTTATAGGGAAGGTCCAAACCAAGGACTGTGGAAGTTGTGGGTCAGAGAGGTATATTACCCCTGGGGAATGCTTCATCAGGGAGGTTAGGGGAAGCCAGGATTTGAGAGGCTTGACAAATCGCTCCAGCGATATGTTGGGAAAAGGGGAGGTTAAGTCTCACTGGAAGATGAAAAACAAGCAAAGTGAGGGAACAGAGTGTAAAAACTTGGAATAACATAGTCAAGGAACTGGCCAATTTGCGTTCTGGGGGAATCAAAAAGGATTGGAGGGTAAAAGCCAATTAGAGGATCAAAACCAGGCTCAGCAAAGCCCCTGAAGAACTGGGGGATAAAACGGAAAGCTCCTGAGAAGGAGACTAAAAATAAGACAAATGCCTGTCGAGGATGGAGTGGTTACGAAGGGTGACTCTGAAAGAAGATTAATGGCTTTTGTGTCAGTTTCCCAGCCTGCCCCAAAACAAGCTCCAGTTTTCTTCCATATTCATGGCATTTTCTGGCACTTGTGGCTGCACAGCTCCCTGCCAGCCTGTGAACTGCAGGAGCTAAACCAGGCGTCTTCAGGCAGCAGCTTTCTAAGCTTTCACAAGGAAAATTGCAGTTGTGCGTTGGAGTCCTCAGTGCCAATTAAAGTGTCAGGCTTTGAAACAAACAAATACGGGTAACAAAGAGGGGGATAATGTGTTAAAATTAGGTTCTCGGGAGTCCCCCCATTAATTTGGAGCTCACAAGACAGTTACTGCGTGTTCAATAAATACCGTTTGACGACAGGAACGGCTGGTTGCAGGAGATGGCCAGCAGATAGGTCTCTTTCAGCACCCGGTTACAAATATATCTTGTTATATCATACTCAGCATGGAGGCAGCATCTTTCAGCTTTACAGCTCTTACGAACATCAGTCCCTTCAGAGGCCAGAAAGACGGGTGTTATTGTCCTCCTGCTAAAAACAGAGAAAAGAAACAGCAAGAGAGCTGCTTTTAAAAATCAGGATGGAGAGTTCAGTATGCATGGACCCCCTGTTTAATGTTCAGTACGCACAAAACCAGTGCATAATTAAATAAACTGTGTAAATACCCAGAGGTGGTTAGTGGGGTAGCTTGTGGAAATGAAAAAATTAGCAATAGTGGCATGGATTTTTTAAAAAGCAATTATTTGCTTTACGTGATGACACAGATGGTGCATCAGGTTCCTGAGTGTCCTGAAAGCCTGTAACGCATGATTGTATTCACGTTATGAATAATACCCAGTGGGATGTGTATGTCAGAAGCCTTTATTCTTGATTGCAATGGGACAGTGCTTGCTTGTTTGTTTGTTTTTAATACACCTTTATTTTCCTTTTTGGCCACACTGTGCAGCATGTAGGATCTTTGTTCCCCGACTAGGGATCGAACCCATGCTCCCTGCAGTGGAAGTATGGAGTCTTAACCACTGGACTGCCAGGGAAGTCCCAGACAGAGCTTGTCATTGCATGGATCATGGTGGATCATCCCCGTGCTGTCAGAATACCGCAGGGGTGCCAAGAGCTAACGATGCATTAACTCCCAAAATTTTCAGAAGAGTTGAGCTGCTTTCCAGCTTCCACCTCGAAAGGTGGAGTTTCTATAGGATGGGAACATGGACTGGTGGAGTCAGATTGATTCTTCCTATTGCCAGTGCTTCCATACCAAGCCACTATCTCCGCTACAAAAGCCCAGAGTGGACCTTGAGTAATGGCAGTAAGCACAAGGTGTATGAACTCACTAAGATCCAATGGTCTGAGTGAAAGCTTGGGCTTTCTGGCCAGGTGTAGACAAAGAATGCCTTTTGGCAATGGTAGCTGCCAGCAGAGGCTTCCTAAATTTTGCTTAATTAGTTTTATTTTTTTACCCTGTGCATATATATGGGACTGCCCAAATTATACATTTACTTACTCATTCAGCAAACCTTTATTAAGCATCAGTTATGGGCTAGGTCTTCTGCTAGGCATTTGTTGGAGAAATAGTGTCTTCCACAGGTTATCATTACCTTGACTTCAGGGATCTCATTTTGCCCTGTTTCCCCCAAGGCACCTGGCACTGTGTATGGCACATAGGGGACACTCCATGCATGTAAATGGAAAGAAAAAGAACGGTCTGCCATTTGCAGCTACCAGAGCAGACGGGTGCCAGGGAAGTGGCTTTTTATCGCCTAATCACCTAAACCTATTCCTCAGTAAAAATTGCATTGCCCATGGTGAAAGCAGATGGGTAATTTCAAGTTCTGCTCACTCCATCCTTTATGATGACTCTTTTATAGTGACTCGGCTTTGGGACAGTTATGTATATAGACTTGGAATCATGGGAGCAGATCGCTTGCATGCACCCACTTCACCAGTACCTGTGGACCCATCATGAAGATGCCCTTTTTTTCTTTTTCATTCCTCAGTTTCATAAGAAGATGATGACACTGCCATTCTGAAATCCTCTTCAGATGGTAGATCATTGCAATGCCATTTTTTTTTTCTTTACCATCCTAACAATTTTTTTTTTTTTGCAGTGCCCTTCTTATGTGGTTGTTATCATCCGTTGGTGTCCCACTATTTGAGTCAGCAGCAAAAACCACTGAATGAAAGGCTACGGTGGAAGAGGTGAAGCAGAGATGCTTATTAGGCAGTAACTGGGCAGCTGCGTGCAATAGTGAAATGCATAGTGGCAGAAAGTAGGGCTTGCCTGTGTGTATGTTTATACCCAGATGAGCATGTGCATAGATAAAAACGATAATCACTAACAATGGAGAGCATTTATTGTGTGCCAGAAACTATGCTAGTAATTTTTTTTTTTTTTGCGGTACGCGGGCTTCTCACTGCTGTGGCCTCTCCCATTGCGGAGCACAGGCTCCAGACATGCAGGCTCAGTGGCCACGGCTCACGGGCCCAGCCGCTCCGCGGCATGTGGGATCTTCCCGGACCGGGTCTCGAACCCGCGTTCCCTGCATCGGCAGGCGGACTCTCAACCACTGCGCCACCAGGGAAGCCCTATGCTAGTAATTTTATGTGTCATCCCATTTAATCTTCCTAACAGTTCTTGTGAATTAGATACTTTCCCTAGCCCCGTTTATAGATGAAGAAACTGAAATGCTCATGACCATGCAACTAAGAGGCCATGATCTTCATCACCTCGCTATATTGCTATGTAAATGTTTAATACAACATGGTTAAAAGATTGAATTGTTAATGGGCAGTTGGTTGGATAGGAATGAGAAATTTTTCCTTCTTGCCACCATGTTTTCATTTGTATAAAAATGTGGAGGAGAGGTAGAGGCAGAAATCACTGTTGTCTTGGTTTTCCTGCTTTAGAAATTAGTTCAAATCCATTTGGTAGCCTCCCAATGAAACCAATAAATTGGATGAGTCAGTGGCTCTGAAAAAATTCTGAAATTAAATTAAACTACACCATATTAATATGGTGATTATTCACATCCCTAAAATAGAGACAATTTGTAAGGACTGTTTTCAAAATCCGAAGTAGAAACAGAAAGCAATCCGATGTGCAAACATTTGGCAATGGCATTTGGTTTGGAGGAAATCATTTGTGCAATTACCTTTAGAGTCTAACCAAATAGGGAACAAATATTAGCTATTATCCTCATGTTTTTCTGGGCTTACTCAGCTGCTGAATTATTGGAGTTATGTGCATTTCTGAGAAGCTCTGTATTTGTTTATTTAATCAGAACTAAAAAGGAAGTGGGCGTTGACACCAACCCACTTTGCTTATAGCTCTACCTTGGCAGGTTTTTTTTAATAAAGGACGGTTACTTTTTAGCTTAAGTTAAATGCTATTACACTTTGATTGCAACTGTCATTGGGTGAAGGTATCCAAGTGAGCTTGGGTCTCCACTGACAAATGCAAGGCATAAATTTCTCGCATATCTTGTCTTCTCAATGAGTATTTAGTAAAAACCCACCATTTGCTGTGCAAAGTTCAAGTGCCAATTTTATTTACTAATATGAATAAATAAAGAAGATCAATTTCAGATTAAGAAGTTGATTACCAGTTAACAAAAGATAAGTAAGAAGTTTATTACCAGTTAACAAAAGAAGACTAGCAATCTTTATGAAGAATATCAAACTATTTTTCCAAGCTAAGCTGTAGTCATTAGCTATGTACAAATATCTCCCTTCTGTTCCAATCCCATCTGTGAAGCTAAGTTGAATTGAAGTCCAATTTTATTTGCCTTTTTGGGTGGAGAGCTGCTGGATAGAGGTAAGCCAAAGTAGATTTCCTCTGGTTGTGTTTCTCAAAAAGGTGTTGAGAATTTCCTGAGACACATGTCAAAATGGAATTCCCACACTCCGTAGTATCTACTAGATCAGTGTCTAGGACAGTCATCGAGAAACCTGCAACTTTTAGCAGGATCCCCAAGTGCAGTTGATTCATACAGACTAAGTATGGGGACCACTGAGCAAACTGGTCTTCCTGTGTTTGGATACAGTAACTTCAGCTCTTACCTTTGTCTTGGCATTGTGTTTGCAGCCCAGTCTAGCTCTGGAGGCAGGAAACTGAATTCTTTTAGTTCAGTTGGCCACTATTTGGTCCTGTACACTCTCTTTATCACTAATCCTAAATATCTGTCAGTCAATTAAACAATTTCGTTTGGGAACAGGTGGCTAGATTGAGAAATAGTTAGGAGCACAGGCTCTGGAGCCAGACTGCCTGGGTTTCAGTCCCAGCTCAGCGACTTAACGTGTTTATACAGTTGAGTATGTATGTTCTTGGCCAAGTTGCCGTGTGATCTTAACTCCTCTAAGTTTTGATTTCTTCAACTATAAAATGAGGATAGTAATAATAAATGAGTTTATAAGGTTATTGTGGGGATTAAATGAGTTGATTAAATGAATTAAGTCCTTGGATCCTCTCTTCTTCTCATCTACAGTTACTCCCTTCATCCCACTTTGTGACTTGAAACACTATTTATATGCTGAGAACTCCCAAGTTCAGGTCTTTAGTCCATTCATCTCTCCTGAACTCCAGACTTATATGTCTAGCTTCTTCAGATCTCTACTTGGATGTTCAGTAAAACATCTCAGACTTAACATTTTCAAGCTGTGGACTGCGGATCGTCTCCTGAACAAACCTTTTCTGCCCGCAGCTTTCTTTGTCGATGGCAACTTCATCCTTCTGGTTCCTCAGGCCAGAAACCTTGGCCTTATCCTTGACTCACATTCCACATGTAGTGCATCAGGGAATCCTGTTGGCTCTATTTTTCAATCCTATCCATGATCCAATGTCTTTTTACCCCTTCCACTGCTACCTTACTGATCCAAGCCAGTATCTAGCAGGCGTTGTTGCAACAGTCCCTTGCTTCCACCCTTGCCTCTGAGCCCCAAATCTATTCTCCATGCAGTAGCCAGACTGATTCTTGTAAGAATTTAGGTCTGATCATGTCACTCCTCTGTTCAAAATCTTCCAGTGACTCTCCATCTTACTCAGTGAAAAAGGATCCTTGTGGTGGCCCTTCAGTTTCCTCTCTGACTTCACTCCTGTTGCTTTCTCCCTGTTCAACAGCCTTCTTGCCGCTGCTTGGACTCACCAGTCCTCAGGGCCCTAGCACTTGCTGTTTCTTCTGCCTGGACTGCTCTTCTCCCAGATACCTGCATAGCCAATTTCCTCACTTCCTTCAAGTCTTTGTTCAAGTATTGTCCTTTCAGTGAAGCCTATATTGACTACCTATTTGACATTGAAATCCCCTTCCACCTTTGGCTTTTCTGCTCTTCCTTAACCTATTCTATTGTTTCCTAATAGCAATATTCTAATATGCTATATACTTTATCATTTTATCATTGTTATTATTTGTTATATATCTCTTCCCACTAAAATCTGTGCTCCAAAAAAAAATTTGTTTGTTTTGTTCATTGCTATAATCTCTAACGTCCTAGAACAGTACTTGGCGTAGAATAAGTGTTCGAATATTTCTTGAGTGGATGAATGCATGAACAATTTGGAATTGACTTAGAATGTAGTTTAATTTCCCACAGGTTGGCTCTTGAGCTGTTTGACATTTTTTTGTTAGTCTGTTGGTCAGAAATCTTTTGGTTGAAGGGCTGAAAAAAATCCTACTGAAATTTTGCTTAATCTAGATTTTGGCACACACAAATTAGAAGTTCAAAAAACACTAGCTTCAGGTAAGACTTGATCCAGAGCTCAGCTATGTCCCTCTGTTGATAATCTCTCCGCTCTGCTTTCTGTGTAGACCCAGCAATTGTTCCAGGCTCTCTACTTGTGGTGGAAAGTTGGCTGCCATAGTGCGAGGCTTCCCATCTCCTTAAACCCTTAGGAAATATCTCCTCACATCTCATTAGGTCTGTTTGGATTCTGTGCTCATCTCTATACCTATTCCCTCTACTCAGTGAGATAGACTACCTGATGGACTTAAGCCAAATAGGGCCTAACTGATGTTGAGGGAGGAATCAGCACTGCCTAAATTTTACTTGAGGCTGAGAAAGAAAAAAGTCAGGGGATTGACTGTTGACAGAAGAATGGAAGAATGGTTGTTGTGGAAACAGCCAGTGGTCTGGTATAATAGTTGTCAGTAGAGGCTTATTAAGTTAAATATGATAGCATAAGGTTTGGGGGGATTCAAGCCAAAATAACATATGGAAGAACTGATAGATTTCCTCATTCAGTCAAGAAGTGGAATAGCATCTGAAAAAGCACAGAGGTATGAAAATGTTTGACATGTTTGGAGAGCTATGAGGGGTTGGCGTGAAGGGAGTGAGAGTAATATGTTGGGATCTTCTCAGTGTAGCAACAAAAGGTCTGGACCTAACCCTCATTGGTCCAAGTTGGATTTTCTTTTTATGCCCAATGCAATCACTATCGCGAGGGGGATAGACTATGCCAGTTAGCTCAGGCCTTAAAGATACACACACAGACATGCACAGACACGCACACACACAGCAGCTTAGACTGAGGAAAAGAAAAATTAGGATTTTCTTAAGAGAGGAAAGGAGAATTGATGCTGAGGAGGTACCAGAAGCAAAAAAAAACACCTGTAAATCATCTCGGAATAGACCAATGGACCAAGATGTATCAATATGATATTGACACAATTTTAAAGTTACATGACATTGAATCTGGTGATAAGGTGAGATATGGTGTGAAGATTGTAAAATTCCCTGCCACTGCTTTTCAAAAACACCCATCCGATTCCACTCATCAATTTTTGAGTTATATATTTGTCCCTCCAAAGAGCATGGGCAGAGAAACAAGTCCAGAAAGACAGGTGAGCAAGCAGACGTGAGTTCTGTCATTGCAGGCCGCCGTCTCTTCTTTTTCTTCTTCCTTTGGGGTTAGAGGATACTTTTATGAGTGGAGGAAAAGAAAATCTAAAAGTTAACTAATTTAAAGCATTGGTAATGAATTTTGTCCTTTGCTGCTCTGCCTGTGGATCTAATCAGGAAATTCAGGATTAAAATTGGAAGGCCTGACCCTTCTTCTAGTGTCCATTTTATTTAGCCCTGAAGCACCACTCTACATCCTTCTTGTCTTCAGTGCCAAGTGCAATGTGATATGAACGGTCCTAATAAAGTACTTTATTCTTTTTGGCATTGCCACATGTTTGGAGAAGAAAACATGGCTGCCTGATCGAGGGCGTTGGCAGTGAAAGACGTGGGAAGAGTAAGGATTGCCACCGGTGACTTTGTTCTTGGGAGGAATATTTGGGCAGGGCTCAGTGCAGGTGTACACGTGGGTGAAAATAGACATCGGGTGTCTTTCCACGCTTGCGGCACATCGTCAGCTCATCCCCCTTTTCCACGCTGCTCTCTGTTGCCTTGCTGGCGTAATTAAGCACTCCCAATGCTGCTGCCCCAGATTCTAGTCCATGGGTATGGAGAGCTGCCCTCACCAGTGCCAGCCCCCAGCATGTTCCCTTGTTAAATTATGCATATGCTAATGAAGTGTGAAAATCAGCCAAATAACCGCTCTTTCTAATCACTTAAGGTCCCGAGAGCAAAGGGGCTTTTTTTTTTCCTGTTCTTTTAATTTTGGGGTGGTTGTTATGATTTGCAAGCCAATTGGAAGCACAATTCTCTGGGTGTCTCTCTCCCGGTTCCCTTCCACAGAAATGAGGGTAATTGGCATTCTCACTTCTACCTCGAGTGAGAAGAGTCTTCTGGAAAACTAATGACCCACTGTGCCCTTTTCATTCGCATCTTAGGGCTGGATAATCCCTAGTTTTACATGTATACACAGAGCAGTCCCAAAGGGCAGTTAACTAGACTACATTATTTCCTGCCCCCTGGAGGGCCAGTGTTTGAGAACATCCCCCCAGAGACGGTACATGCCAAGGCCCTTGTGTTGTGATTACACTTTACCTTTGCGTCTTTCACTCAAGTCTCTGAGTCTTTGCAAGTCCATCCGTTACCCTTGCAGACCTAGTAATGCCCTGTGTCTTGCTAATCTGGCCCCCACCTGCCTCTCTGAGCATCTTCTACACGCCCCTCCCCGTCACTTGCCTAGTACCAGCTTGGTCCATTTGTATGCAGCTCTTCCCTCTTCTCGGAAAGCTTAACCCACAGATCTGCATATAGTGACTGACCTCTTCCCATCCTTCTTGTCTCGGCTCAATTGTCACCCTTCAGAGAGGCCAATCCTGACCACCTAATTAATGTTGAATCCCATCCATCCTCACAATATATCACCTCCATATTATTCCCTTCAAGCCCCCATTGCTGATACTGTCCCGTTCCTTAGATTTATTGCTTCTTTTTCCTTAAGCGCAGGGCACCTTGACTGTCTCCTTTGCCACCATATCTCCAGGCCCCAGCACATGCCTGGCACACAGTAACTGCAATAAATGTCTTTGCATAAATCGATAGTGTTTTGTATCTTTGAGCAGTTTCTCATATAGTAGTGGAAGATTTTCTTTCTCTGGCTGTCTCACCCTAGACTCTTTGCTCCTCCAAAGAAGGGACTTTGTTGTATTCGTATTTGTTTTCCCCATTGACCACATGTGCAAGTTACACTGTTAATACGGACTATTACTTGACTCCAAAATCATTGATGCTAGTGACTGTTTTTACTGAAGGTTTTATGGAGAGACTGAGGGGAAGGTTACATCACACAGCCCGCTATCTCTTTGCTCTCTCCCATGTCTTACCCACTTGCCCCCCAAGTTTCAGGTATTTTCTCCCTCCTCTTCAACCACACATCCCCTGTGAAATCCTCTTTTTCCTTCCTTTGTCCTGAGAAAATCAGCTGTTGCCCTCAGATTCTACCCTACACAGCAAAACAAAAGTTTCCTAGTGATCTGAAGAGCGGCCACCTTTTGTTCCTCAACCCCGCTCCTTGGGGACCTGAGCTCATTGCAACATATTTGAATGAATAAATCACAGCATAGATGTTATCTTGGTCCCAACTGATCTGAGCCCTTCTTTCATTTTATTCATTTATTCAGCAAACACTTATTAATGTTTGTGCCAGGTTCTGGGGATACAACAGTAAGCAAGTTTGATTTCCTGATGCTAAGGTCCCGGGGAGAAACTCAGGAGAATGAATGAATGCAGTAGTTTGTGTGAGTCTAAACCCCAGAGCAGAGAGATTTGCTTCTGTTATTGCAGGGGATCTCATTGTAAAGCAAAGGACTGTATTTCAAGAATACCCTGCACCGCAGATTTTTTTTTTTTTTTTTTTTTTTTGCGGTACGCGGGCCTCTCACTGCTGTGGCCTCTCCCGTTGCGGAGCACAGGCTCTGGACGCGCAGGCCCAGCGGCCATGGCCCACGGGCCCAGCCGCTCCGCGGCATGTGGGATCCTCCTGGACCGGGGCACGAACCCGCGTCCCCCGCATCGGCAGGCAGACTCTCAACCGCTGAGCCACCAGGGAAGCCCAGCACTGCAGATTTTAAAGGGCTTTTCCAAATTACCTAATGCTAAGATGGTAGATTAGTTTGCCCAAACTCCTCCTTCCTACTTTGGAAAACGATGATTTTTTTTTTAACCAGGGTGAGCTAAAGAGAAAAAGTGTTTAGTGAGTGTTGAAGTTGAAGCTGAACTGTATTTTTTAGAGTTTCAGGGGAATTTTTTTTTTCCTCCAAGACACCAAATCTAGCTAGACCCAGGGGAAGCCAGCATGTAGCTGAACCACATGAGAAAGCCGGAGGCAACTCCAGAGATGCTGACACAACAGCCTGGAGGGGAGAGAAGGACAAATTCCCATCACCAGCTGGAAAAGAGGGTTTCCACCAGTTCTAACGCTGCCTCCTGGAGCAGAGATGGGAAAGAGAGTTGGCCCCTCTACTCCTTACCACAGTGGCTAGAGGAAGAAAGAGATTTTATGGTTGGGTCAGAGATGTTTTGTGTTTCTGAAGCAGGATGGTATTATCACACCAGTCAAGGTTTGAAATCTAGGGGTTGGAAACTGGTGATCCATGAGCTGAATTTCACCTAAAGATGGCTTTTGTTTGGCCAGTATGGAGTTGACCCACTGTTTAAATATTTTTTAATAAGTTGCCAACATTTAAAAATCGGATGATTTGTTTAAATATCCTTATTTCCATCTTCCCTTGAAGACTCTCATCCTGTGGCCACAGTGAGCGCATAGATCCTTCATGGCCACAGCACGAGCGAGGCAGCGGTTACCCTCCCATAAATAATGCCTGAGAACTCCAGGCTGCCACAGTGCCCTCCCAGTCTGCTCCACTCATGGAAATTACCTGCCTGGCATCTGAGTGTGCGACCCCCAACACAGACCATGGGAAGGAAAATAACTGAGTGGTTATAAGCACTGTTTTTATTGGTTTGATTTTTGACCTAAAGTTCAATCGTAGATCTGCTACTAAAGAGCCCAGTGACCTTGGACAAATCCCTCTTCATCTGCAAAAGGGGAATTTGTTAGAATCACTACCTCATAAAGTTGCAAGGAGTGAACAAGATAAACCCTGCAAAGCGTTACACATTGGGCTGGGATTAGAATAAGCATAAAGTAAATAACACGTGTCATCATTAGCTTGGTCATAAAGAAAAGTTTCCTGAGAAGGTTGAATTAAAGGGAATTGTAGAGGTCCTATCCTTTTACTGCTTTCAGGAGTCTTTTCTCTTTCCCTGGAGACTGTTCTGTAATGAGAAGGAACTTGATAGGTTACATTATACTCAAATGTGTCTTCATTTTTTTTTTTTTCTCTGCCTGTTTGAGGGACTGCAGGGAGAGAGGGAGAATCAAACCAAAATCATCCCTCTCTGAATGATACTGAGAATGGGTGAAGGAATAAAACAGGTTGTAAAAAACTAAAACAAAACAGTAAAGAGTTAGAAACTAAGAGCTCAGTGAAAGCAGAGGGCAGTATAAACATCTTCAATTGCCTGTAAGTAACCTGGCCCCCAAGAACAGCACTTTGGTGGTAGTTACGGTGGTTATCAGTAGCTCCCCGGGTGTCCTGAGTGGTGTGGCAGCCAGGAGTTTCAGGAAATGGCAACGTCTTCCTTATCAGGATATGGGATAAACAGGAAGGTGCCAACTTCATAACTGGTACCTGGCTGACTATCTCAGGGCGCACTTAACTTGACAACCTGGTGAACCACAATAATGCATTTGAGGTAGTGTTTACTGAAGCGTGTGCCACAGAGAAGTAGAGAGAAAAGGCGCAGTGAGGCTGTTCTGGAGTCATCCTACAGCTCAGAAATGGCCCTGAAGAGGAGGTTCTTCTCAAAAGTATACACCCTTGGGGGGTTTTTGGTTTCTCTTTGCTTCTCTCTTTGCAGTCCTGGCTTCCACAAGTTGATTCTCCATCCCCTTTTGCTTGTTTCTGAATTGGTTTCTAACTCGTGTGTCCAGTCCTTAAATTTCATGATTGTGACTTGTTAGTATGTCTAAGGCTGAACTCATCAGGACCCTGGCATTCTGTAAAATTAAGGTAATGGAAACTTCTTTTGTGAGGTGGTGATATTTACCTCAATATAAACATAAGCAATGTTTTAATATCTATTTGGCAGTCATTCTTCTTAAGAGCTGAGATCTAGGAGAAAATAAATTGTGTTGATATGTTTGTCAATCTGATCTAGCATTTTTAATAGTAAATTTAAGACCAACATATAGTTACATTGTATGTATTTAGAATTCCAAATCTGAATTGATGTTAATTCTCATCTACCTTTACAAGAAGCTATGATACTTACTAAGATGTGAAGATAAATAAGACTGTAGTGGAGAAAATGTCCAATACTCCCAAAGAGTGGTGTCTTGAATCACCTTTCCACCAGTGTTACTGGTGCTAATATGTTTCTTACTTGATTAAAATAGGTCTGGAAGAATTTTCATTTATAGCAGTTTTTCAGGGTGATATGGAAAAACCCTTGACACAAAAGTAATGACTACGTTTCTTATACAGATACATCAAAATTCATTCTATTAGGAGACCAAGACTATACTTCTCATACTCTTAGTTTTAGTTACTGAGATTCCATATGGAATTCCAGATTGGTAGGTAGGTAGATGGAAAGATAGATCAGTCTTCATTGAGAAAACCTTCTTTGCACATAGCTCCATAATACAGACAAAACTAGAAGTTGGATGCAACTTTGGGGAAAAATTAGACTGGAACATACCATTTCCTTATTTCCATTTAAAGAGAGAAAGGATAAATTTTAACCAGCCTGTTGTTCCCAACATGGGAGGTTTTGAAGTATCCTCATCAACCTTCAGCATTGTAGAACTTCATCCTCCTTTGTGGGCCAAGTTCTGTAGATCCAGGAATTATCTGCTAAGCACACACCAAAGGGCACAGGCAGATGCACGTACATACTCCCATCTTATTTCTCCCTGATATCCTCCCCGTGTGATGTTACTCATGTGGTTCACAAAGGCAGAAACCTAACTTCTTGCTCCTCCTATCCTCCAACCAGATAATGACAAAATTACGGCAGAGCCCTGGGATGGAATTGACGCTTAGTGATTAACGTCCTTGGTCCTGAGAGACTTTGTCTCCTGTTCGTGGAAAATCATCACGGGCACTTGCACGTGTGTTATCTGCACTTCTGTGTCTGGTGACAGTTGCAGAGAAAGGCACCCGCCTTCAAGAAGTTTCTTTTGTGTTAGATGAGTGGTTTTTTTAAACTATTTATAGGATTTGACATTAATTATTTTTTAAATAGCATGGTTTTAACTAACTAGAAAAATTATGTGGACTGCGGAAAAATAGGAAAAAATGCAGGAAAGCATAAATGGAAGAATTTAAAATTATTTATGCTATTTAATCAATAATTGAAGAGAAAATGATAGCTCAGAGACAAGGGGTCCATAAAGCACCCAGAGATATGTCCTGTGTACGTTTTGGTGCAGATGTTTGTCTCTTTATTCCACCCATATACAATTTTAACAAAACGAGGGCCTATACACAACACCTTATACAGAGCCCATAACATTTCCAGCGGTAGCATCTGAAAATCTTCATTTCAGCCTAGTTGATTATTCAGTGAAACCTGAGTCATAAATTAAACCTGGGGATAAGACTCTGGCCATGTGTGCATCTGTCGTAGAAATAGATCACAAATATGTCACTGTCTTCTTCTATCCCTTGACTTTTTTATGTATAATCATCTACTTTATAAATGCACCTTGATTTATTTAACCTAGCTTCTATTCATAGATACTTGGCTATTTCCAGTTTTTCAATATCTTAATAATATTTACTATACCTACATAATTTTGCAAATTTGGGGGAAATTTCCTAAAAGGTCAATTTGAGTCAGAATATGTGACAGCAGTTTTAAGGAATTTTTTCTATATTAATAAATCATCCTATATCCATGTTCCTATCCACACTTCCCCCTCTTCTGTCTCTCTAGATCTCTTTCTTTCTTTCAACCTGCCTTACCCTCTCCCTCTCTCCCTCACCCCTCACAGACACACAGACACACACACACACACACACACACACACACACCATATCTCCTTGGTTAAGTCACGCATTTGATGTAGTGAAATAACCAAGAGGAGTTCAGAAACAAACGTGGTCACCACACATGAAGCACAGATTGGAAAACTACAAACCAACTCTATAAAAAAAAATGGGCAAGAAAGAAAACAACTATTGTGGTGTTAGGTTTGGAGGATATCATGCCTTTTGTTACCGTGTGTTTTGTGCAATGAGTGAAAGTCAAGAGAAAGAGGGAGCAAACCAAAACTTTGCTGAGAATTGGAGGAGTCGGGCAGTCACTGATAAGTCAGGCTGAAGTATTAATTACCGCGAGCCATCTGTTTGGACTCGGTAACTTTATAAGTCGGGGAGAGATCATGGGTATACCACAGAGGTAGCTGCTTTAGGGGAAACTTCTGCATCCTGAGCGTCCTAGATTAATACTGAAACTGAGATAGTCTAAATGTAAAGGGGTTCAGAATGGTATCTTTATTTTGACTTGAAGCAACTGTGTTAAGAACTTCAACATCCACAAGAGAGTTCAGGTTCTATTGTGGCCGTGGATGGGGAAGAATCTGGATTGGTCCAAAATTCACTTCATTCACAGCATCTTCCTTCTCACTTGATCTGAACCTCAGTTGGATTGGGTTCCAATGAACTCTTTTCATAAAGTATCGTTAGGGCAACACTGACTCTGGAATGCGATAGCTTGAAAGAAAAGTTTATTTTTCCACGGGTAATGATTAAGCACTATATACTTCTTGTCTAAAAGTTTTGCCTTGTTCTTCGTTTCAGATCTCTATGTTCTGTTTTCAGGGAAATGGCCTTCCTTGGGTTTACATGGAGCCAGGCACTCAGATAAAATCTGAAATGCTTGCTTGAGCATCCATTTTCCACATGTCCAGATGTCTGTGTTCATGCAGGCTAAATATCCAGGTGGTCGAGTGACTGCACACATTTGGGTAGTTGGATATCAGGCAGGTAACTGTAATGCCCAAGTGTTCTTTTTGAAGCATGTAGCTCATAGACATACTTTCACATCTGTTTATGATGAGTTGAGAAAGGAGAGGTAGAATAATACAGTGGTTAAGAGCAAAGTTTTAGACTTAGACCTGGGTTGGCATACTGATACTTCCATTATTAGCTGTGAAACTTGGGGACAAGTTTACTTAGTGTGTCTGTTTTAGTTTCCTCACCTGTAACAAGGGGATAATAATACGTAAACATGGTGTTGTTGCATGTGTGAGGTAATTCTATATAAGGAGCTTAGCACAGACCAGAGCCAATAGAGTTCTGTCCAGTTGTGTTAACAGCTCTCATCATCATCATCATCTGGGATATGGATGAGAATTGGAAGGAAGGTGGCTTGTTTGGGCACCAAAGACTATATCCTCACAAAGCCATAGATATTCCTATCCTTCCATGCAATTCAATCAACATATGCGATGCCTTAACCATTTTAAATGAGATGAGATATACGTGATCGAGTGAATGAATGAATGAATGAATGAAATGGGCAACAACAATACACAACTATGTTCTAGATGGTATTTGATGTAGGCTCTAGAGAACAGTTAGAGAGTTTTAAGGAATCAGCAACTAGGGAAGAACGTCTAACCAGAGAGAATGCCGACAACAAAAGGCATAGTGATTAATTCTCTTTTTATTTCATACATTCAACAGGCATTTGAGATTCTGTTCTGACCAGGCACTAGAGCAAAGCATGGGGTGCTTGGAGGAAATGAGGAGCGATCTAGTTTGGCTGTAGCCTAGGACAGGGAGGGGAATATGCCAAAGATAAAGGTAGAAGATGTCATACTTAGAGGTTGGGGTATTACTCTGGCAAGTTGAGGGAATCACTTTTGCTATTGGACAGTCAGCCTTTAAAGTCTGAACCAGGGCAGCATCCTTTGTATCCCCGGCACCCTAAGGTCTGGCAGTAGGCAGTGAGCAAACATTCGTTCTCAATTTTAGAAAGGTAGAGATGATCATTTTTAGTTGGTTTTATTGTTATTTTTCTGACTATATAAATTTTGTGCATGTTTTCAACAATTCAGAATATCCCACAATCAAATCATTGATTTATTCATGCAACAGATATTTTTTAAACATGTACTCTTTCCCAGATTTATGCTAGGCACTGATCCCAGAGATAATTACGACTTTTGTTTGTTTCCCCCAGAGCTCTACCAAGTAAGTGTTCAGCACATAATAGGTCCAAAATAAATGGTAGTTCCGTATTAAAGGAACAAGTGTTTTACTGTAGGAGAAAAAAATTCTACCCCCTTATTATATCATTCTTTGGGATTTTGTGTTTCTAAAAACAATGAGATTGAGCCACTCTATGAAATACAAGAAAGCCACTTAATTTAGTGTCCAGTCTCTCCAATTCTAACAGAAATTAAAATGCATCCCCTAGAACTCAGAGGCACACTTCACCTTCATACTCGGCTTTGTCCATAACGTGTATCAGTAACGCAGGAAATTATGCTGTCTGTTCAAGACGTTGGACTGAGCAGAGGGAGGGAGGCCCACACCTGCCTTATGCAGAGCCGTGACTTTCCAGCAGTGGCATGTGAAACTCTTCATTTCAGTCTAGCTAATTATGTAGGACAACCTGAGCCATAAATTGAAGCTGGGGATGAGACTATGACCAAGTGTGCATGTGTAATGTTTATGAGCTGTAAGGTCGTTGCAGAAAACAGCAAGGAACGTAGTTGTAATAGACTGTTGGCCTCTAAGGAAATTAGTAATTAAATTTTATCTTCTCCCTGGCATGCTTCAGTGCCACCACTATGAGTCTTTAGACCTGGGGAAACTGTACCTCGATAATAACTGGCCTTATCATCGGGCTGGCAGTCATTGAATATGCTCCTTTGTCTGACACCCATCATGAACTGCAGTGTGGGATGTCAGGGTTTCTGCAAATGCCAATCGCATGCCTCACTGTACATCAGGCCCAGGGTTCAGATCTCATGACAGGAAATCTAAGAGTCCACAGCAGGTGGAGTAATCCATTTTCTGGAAACGAGCTGTGGGCACAGTCCCATTTCCAGCACCCAGCCCATTCAGTTTCCAGTGTTATCTCCAAAAGAGCTAAAATCACTCTCAAAAGACCAAAGCAAAAGAGGTTCAAATGTCACTGTGTTGACACCATCTAGATGGAGTGCGATTTTTGAGTCCCTGGCTTAACCGTGCTGACTTGACTAGGAAAATCAGAGCTGGAAATGTCATTTCCAACTACTTTCTTTTAGAGATTTCCCAGACAGCTTGGCTCAGCCCACGAATCAAATGGCATTTTTGTTGTTGTTCGTAAGTGCTTGCTGTGTCAGCCAGCTGTGTTCCTCCTGCCCCACGCTGGATCCCCCGCGTTCAATGCTGTCTGATCAGCTGACAGCTATTCAAAGGACCCACAAAGCAGATTGGAGTCCAGCTCTGTTTTCCCATAGATGGGTGGCCCTGCCCCACTAATGGGGATTTAAGCATCTTCATTTCAGGCGAGACAGCAGGTCGAGAATATAAGGCACAGATGTGTTTGATTAGATTCGGAGTTTTCCAAATTGTTACTCAAACACGCCTTCTGGGGCCCAGCTCTCTATCTTGATGACTGGGCCATTTGCCCCTGCTTTAGGCGTTTCAGCCACTCACCCACCTTCTCCCTTCACTCCTCTTTGTTATAGAAAACTCAGGATAGAGAAAGTCTAGGAGAAGGGAAAATTTAACTTGAGAGGTCTTGACTGAATGCCGTCAGTAAGATCAAGAATGAATAAAACACAATCCCTAAAAGGAAGAAAACTAAGAAGTGACCACACTGACAGTAACCATGACAAGTTGTACTCAAATTGCCTCCGAGTAGGCTGCATATTTGAGGTTGGCGTCATGTGTGGACATGACATTCGCATCTTCATCATGACCCTCCTAATCATGTCACATTCTCTCTTTGGGAAGATTCTGGTGCAGACAGTTAGGGTTAGGAGAACTTTTATTTTCTACATTACAATTTCATAGAGGCATCTGGCCCGTTAAAGTGCATTCTGGAATTTTAAAACTATTTGAAGGTGATGTACTTTATGAAACCTTGATAAGTTCTCTGGACATTTTGGGCAGGAGATGGATAGCAAATAATATTTTCAGTGAATTCATCGCCAGACCAGGATAGGAAATTGTTACTAGTAGTGCTGGATGGAATGCAAAGGGTTGCTACAGCTTAAGGAAGAAAGAAATGGTTTAACCTTAGGAAGGTGCTGGTTGTGTACAATTCTCATAGAAGCTTAGACTCTTAAAAGTGGAAGGCAGTTTGGACCCTCATTTTGTCCAACATTCTGCCATTTGTATAATTGCTTCTAGGATCCCCCTGCTGAGTGATCATTCTATTTTTTATGAATAGCCTCAGTGCTGAAAAGTTCAATCCGTCATAGCAGTGCATTCATTTTTTTTATGTTTATATACTTTTATTTATATATTAGGCAGAACTAATAAAGGCAGTTTAATCAATTAGATTTTATTTGTTCTAGCTATATTAGCCAAAAATATATCGAAATTCCAACATGCAAAGAGTACTTTTTCTTTTCTAAATATGCATATAAAATTTGTGAACGGTATTGTGTATGTAATAGTATGGTGCTATTACTAATTTCAACAGCGAAATTGCCTTTTTTATTGGGATAAAATACATGTAACATAAAATTTACCATTTTAACCATTTTAAGTGACATTAATTACAAGCAGAGTGTTGTGCTTCCATCTCCACTATTTTCCAAAAATTTTCATCACCCCAAACAGAAACTTTGTACCCAGTAAGTAATGATTTCTCATTTCTTCCTCCCCCTTGTCCCTGGTAACCTCTAATCTTTTTTCTGTCTCTATGAATTTGCCTATTCTAGATATTTCATATAAGTGGAATCATATAATTGTCAATTGTGTCTGACTTCATTCACTTAGCTTAATGTTTCCAAGGTTTATCCATGTTGTAGCGTGTATCAGAACTTCATTCCTGTTTATGGCTGAATAATATTCCATCAAATGTATATACTACGTTTTGTTTTTCCACTCATCTGTTTATAGACACTTAGGTTGTTTCTACCTCTTGGCTATTGCGAAAAATTCTATGTGAAAGTTGGTGAACAGGTAGCTGATTCCCTACTTTCTATTCCTTCAGGTATATACACCTAGCAGTGGAATTGCTGAGTCATATATTTATATGGATATACAGTTTCCCCAACACCGTTGTTGAAGAGACTATCTTTTCTCCATTGTGTGTTCTTGGTATCTTTATACGTGTGTGGGTTTAACTCTGGGCTCTTGTTCTGTTCCATTGGTCTATGTGTCTGTCACTATGCCAGTATCATACTGTTTACTATAGCTTTGTATAATATTTTGGTACTGTGATGCCTCCAGCTTTGTTCTTCTTTCTTAAGAGAGCTTTGGCTCTTCTGGGTCTTTTGTGGTTCCATATGAATTTTTGGATTGTTTTTTCTATTTCTGTAAAAAATGCCACTGGGATTTTGATGAGGATAGCATTGAATCTGTAATCTCCATGGTTAGGTCTTTTCCTAAGTATGTTTTTTAATACTATTGTAAAAGGGATTGTTTTCTTAATTTCTTTTTTGGATTGTTCCTTGCTAGTGTATAGAAATACAATTGATTTCTGTGTGTTGATCTTGCATCTTGCAACTTTGCTGAATTCATTTATTAACTGTAAAGGGCTTTTTGTCAGCCCCTTTTAGGTAGAAGATCATATTATCTGTGGATAGAGATAGTTTGGCTTCTTCCTTTCTGATCTGGCTACATTTTCTTTTTCTTTCCTAATTGCTCTAGCTAGGACTCCCAGTACTATGTTGATAGAAGTGGTGGGTGGGCATTCTTGTCTTGTTCCTGGTCTTAGACGAAAAGTTTTCAAATTTTCACCATTGAGTGTGATGTTAGCTGTGGGCTTTTAATAAAACTTGAACAGTCCATATGAATCTTAAATCAATTTTTAAATTTCTACCCAAAAAAATGCCATTAGAATTTTGATAGCAATTACATTGAATTTGTGTATGACTTTGGGTATGTCTACCACATTTGGTAGTGTTATCGTCTTAACAATATTGTGTTTCTGTTTATGAACATTGAATATCTTCCCGTTTATTTTGGTCTTTAATTTCTCTCAGCCATGTTTTGTAGTTTTCAGTGTGCAGTCTTATATCTCCTTGGTTAAATTTATTCCTAAATATTTTACTATTTTTATGCTGTTGTAAATGGAATTATTTTCTTAATTTCCTTTTTGGATTGCTTGTTGCTAATGTAGAGGGGAAAAAAACTGATTTTTGTGTATTGATTTTGTATCCTGCAACTTTGCTGAATTCATTTATTAGCTATAACAGGTTTTTTTCTGAATTCCTTAGGGTTTTTTAGTTATAAGATCATGTCATCTATGGATGGAGATAGTTTTACTTCCAATTTACTTTCCAAATTGGATGCCTTTTATTTCTTCTTCTTACCTAATTGCTCTGGCTACAACTTTCAGTACCATGTCAAAAGTGATAAAGCAGATATTTTTGTCTTGTTCCTGATCTTAGGGGAAAAGCTTTCAGTCTTTCACCAGCGAGTAGGATGTTAGTTAAGGGTTTTTCATAAATGACCTTTATTGAGTTCAGGAAGTTTTATATCTTCTATTCCAAGTTTATTGAGTATTTTTATCTTGAAATGGTGTTAGATTTTGTCAGAAGCTTTTGTCTGTATTAACTGAGATGATCATGTGTTTTTTCCTTCATTCTATTAATGTGGTGTAGTGTATTGATTGATTTTCAGGCCCCGAACCACGCTTGAAATCCTAGAATAAATTCCACTTGGTCAGGGTGTATCATCTTTGTAATAGGCTGCTGAGTTTCTTTTCCTAATGTATTGTTGAGGATTTTTGCATCAATATTCATAAGGAATATTGGTCTATAGTTTTCTTGTAATGTCTTTGTCTGGCTTTGGTATCATAGTAATGCAGGCCTCATAGAATAAGTAAAGAAGTGTACCTTCCTCTTCAGTGTTTTTGGAAGAGTTTGAGAAGGATTGGTATTAATTCTTCTTTAAATGTTTGGTAGAATTCACAGTGATTACATCTGGTCCTGGGCTTTTCTTTGTTTCATTACTGATTCAGTCTCTTTGTATGGGTCTATTCAGATTTTCTGTTTCTTCTTGAGTCAGTTTTGGTAATTTGTGTGTTATCTAGAAATTTGTCCAGTTCATCTAGGTTATCCAGTTTTTGATTTACAGTTGTTCATAGCACTCTCTTATAATCCTTTGTATATCTGTAAGGTTGGTAGTAATGTTAATGCATTCGTTTTTTATATTTGCCATCAGTAGGGTGTTTTCACCTGATTTTTACTAAAATCTGGATCCAAGAAGCTCTTTACTATTTGGTCCTAGATCTCACTGTATTTTCTTTATTTAGTTTAAGATAGAAATGTACTGCTGGTAGTGATAACAATAGCATCAATAATAGCTACCATTTAGTAAATGCTTTCCATGTGCCAGGTACCGTGTGTGAAACAGTTTACAAATGTCATCTTACTTAACTCTTATAACAACCCATGGGATAGGTATTACCATCCGGTTCTGTCTGTTTTTAGGAAAACTAAAACACCGTGCAGTTGAGTCATTCACCAAGTTAGAGTATCCAAAGATCTCAGAGCATGACAAAAAACAGATTGCATCTTGCTTGGATTAGTCCTTTGCTTAGGAGTCCACAGAATTCACCAAGCCTACAAAATGTACATTTTTCTCTTATGTTTTGCCTATAAGTACTAAGATATTTTATTTCTTTTTGTGTCTGACATTACCCATTAGTACAGTTACTACAGGATTGTCTTGGGGTTGGGGAAGGGGGAATGTGGAAGGATAAAGTATTTGGAGGAAGAGATGATCTTTGAGGATACCCTGTCACTGAGAGCTAGAGAAACAGATTATCTGGATAATTCACATTAAAACAAAAACTCGGGGAATTCCCTGGTGGTCCAATTGTTAGGACTCCATGCGGTCAGGGAACGAAGATCCTGCAAGTTGTGTGGCATAGCCAAGAACAAAACAAAACAAAACTCACAGCAATGAAAATTGGCCTCTATGGTGGGACTGACATGTACACACTACTATATTTAAAATGGTTAACCAATAAGGACCTACTGTTGAGCACAGAGAACTCTGCTCAATATTATGTAGCAACCTAAATGGGACAAGAATTTGAAAAAGAATAGATACGTGTATACGTATAACTGAAGCTAATGTTCACCCGAAACTATCACGACATTGTTAATCAACTATACTCCAATATAAAATAAAAAAAAGATATTTCAGGCAAAGCTGGATCAATGGGGAGACACTTTTCCCTAAAATAGCTGTTTAGTTGCTTTATTTTGTATATACAAAACAAAACTTAGAAGACACCACCCAAATGTAGAGCAAACTGAAAGGGTATAAAAGAAAGAACGAACAGACTTTGAATACCTTGGGGTTCTGTGTGTCATTCAGTTCACTTACTCTGTTCCTTGAGACAACATTTATTTTAGTAGGTAGGCCGTAATTCATGATTTCGGTGGATGTGCTAATATAAGGGAGAATGTACTCTGTTTCCCTAGTCAACCAGACACTAATGAGGAAATGCAGAAACGGGAGACCATTTCCACTGCTTTCATTCAAATCCGGATCATGTAAACCACAGTCTGAAAGAAGAGCATGAAGCTTGGTTCTGCTGTGTGCAGCCCTTTTGAAAAGATAAAATGAGAAGTTCAGGGAGAAAAAATACCACCTTCCCAGAATTATATCAGACACATTAATCATGGAAGGTCCAAAAAGAGTCCCTGGAACACGAACGATAGAGCACATCATGGTCACGTCCCATAACCCACTATGTTTTCCAAGTCACTCTTCATCAGCTGGATAATACTGTTTAATCCCTTATGCTGATTTAAAATTCCATCAGAGGGAGGTAATGTGTTTCTGTTCTGGAGGTTTACTATGGTAAATGCATTACTGGATTAACTTTATCTTCACTACCACAGGGGTCTTTTAGGTGCTAATACAATTTTAAAATAAAACAAAAACTCTTCTATTTGAAAGTGTGCTTTTCACATCTGAACTCATTTGTGATGCTTATTGAGTACCATTTGACATTTGAAAAGCTCAAATCTTGTCCTTTACAGGCAGAGGAGCCTTAGCGATAAAAGAATTGGACAGTCAAACCCTTAAATGATCTGGGATCAGTCTAGTATTAGGCCCAAATGAGGTTTTTTCATCCTTACTCCTTTGTGTATTTTAATTTTAACAGCCAACAGCAAGGTTGGCTGTTCTTAAACTTTGTTGCCACAGAAGTCTTTGATCAAAAGAAATCTCATTTGTGGGTATAAATAAGTAAAGCAGATGAAGGTGCTTGTCAAAGAAGGAGGAAAAATGTCTCACTCTTCTCCATAGACGCCCTTGAGGGGTTCCAAGGAGGACTTTACAGAGTAGTTTTTTGGTTCCATTATTGAAAAGCATTCCATTGAAAGGAATTCAAATGCACAAATGCATTCCTATGATAATAATTCAAACAACTTAGAAGAATGTAGACCAAAAAGTTCCTCTTCCCCGCTTCAACATCCACTCCCCTGTCCAGAGGTCATTGCCATGAACAATTTTGTGGGTATCATTATGGATCTTTTTTCTGTGTTCAGAAATAAATATATATATTGCTAATTAATGTATAGTTTTAGGATTTTAAAATATACATTCTGTGTGCATTTAAGTTCCATAAGAGTTTTGTCTGTGTTGTTCACAGTTTTTATCATGTCTAGAACAGAGCCTGACATAAACCATCAATAAATGTTTGCTGGATTAGGGACTGAATTATCCTGCAACTTGCTTTCTGTGTTCAGCAATAGGTCTTAGAGTTCTTTCCATGTCAGTACATATAGAGCCATCTTATCTTTTTTAAAGATTGCATTGTATTTTATAGTATGGATGTTCCAGAATTTATTTAACTCCTTTCCTATGGATGTATTTCTAGTTGTTTCTAATTTTCTACTGTAAGCATTGCTACAGCAAATGTCTGTATTGACGACTCTTTGTCATTTGTCATGGACATGTGCAAGTGCTTCTATATGATAGCTTCCTTGAAGTAGGGTTTCTGACTCAAAGTGTGTACACATCCTGACTTCCTATAGGTAGGTCCCTGGATTTCTTTCTCTTCTCCTATCAAGTGGCAACAGAGATAGAATTTTGGGAGATTTTTATGGGCCAGCATATGGGATATATCATCTCCACCCACAATCCATTGGCTAAAACCCAGTCACATGGCCTCTCTTAAGTGCAAGGGAGAGTGGGAAATATTGTTAGCTGTGTGCCCAAGAGAAGTGAAAAGATAGCTTAGTGAGCTTCTAGCTTGTCTGCCACAGCAAGGGACGCTGGAAAATGCTGTTTCTTCATAATTACGTGCCCAGCTAAAAGTTGATTCCTGTGGAAGAAGGGAAGTACTGATTTTGGAAGACAACTCATCATGTGCCACTGCTGTGTTGACATTTAAGTTCGTAACCTCTGCTATAAATCATCTACAGGGCAATCCCCTCTATTTAAACCACATGGACCTTGCCCAAAATTTATATTTCACTGAATTTTAGGTAAATCTAAGTATGCTTGAGGTCAACAGGTTCTCATGTAATTGACCTGACAATGATTTACAGCACAAGATAGGTCTTTTAAAAAAAATTAGTAGCACCTGTTTGCAATGTCCTTATTGTGTTTAGTGATCAGAAGCCCAGAACTTATCATCTGTCTCCAGGTTGTCAAGCCACTTATCGTGGCCTTTGAAATTTCTATATTGGTGCTGAGCGATGAATGAACATCAAAGAGGTGTTTTACTGCTCTTTCAGTCATCTTGGCCATTGACGATGGCCAGACCACAGGATTAGGCCTGCCTCTAGAATTCTGGCACTGGGAGCTTTAGGCCTAAGATAGAAGGATATTTTTGAATGTCCTCCTCCATCTGATGTTATCTCAGAATAATCCAGCCAGAGTGAAACCTCAGTACGATTTCTATTTATTTGTATTGTCCTTTACACAATGGGAAAGCCGTCTGTGGCTTTCAAAACACTGAGAAGAGAGCCCTGTGGAGCATGGATGGCCCATCATGCATAAGTAAACTCTGGTTTTGATTAATAAAGAATGCCGCTGTCCATATGGGGCTTTGCTTTTCTGTGTGAAGGTAAACAGATTGCTCTCTGTAGGCTAAATTTGGTAGAAAGCTACAAATTCCCTGTACAACTGCTTCTGCCTTGCTGAGCTGTTTCTTGTGCCCCAAACACACTCTACTTTCCTGACTCCTGCTTGTGCTGACACCTCTTCCTGACACCAGGTCCCATGCGTCCTCAAGTCCCAGCTCAAATGACACCTCCTCTGTGTTGATACCCTCCATTCCACACAGCTGGTTTACTTGCCCCCTCTACTCTGACCCATTGCCCTTGACATTTTTCTCTATAATGGTACATTTTAATTTGGAACTACAGGGAAACATACAAGGAGGAAAATTAAATTCCCTGTTACCACACCACCTAGTAACTTCTCTTAATATTTTGGTATGCACCTTTCCAATATATTTAAGTATGTTTCTGTGTTTAATATATTAAGTATGTTTCTATACAAATATATATATTTATATATTTGTATATAAATGTAAATACATATATAGCATATACACTGTACAAAACTATATTTTATACAGTTTTTTACTTAACAGTATATTGTGAACGATTTCATATGTCATTAAGAATTTTTCTAAATTACAATAAGTTTTTCAGTATTCTATCTTATACCTAGGATAATTTTTAAATTATTCTCCATACTTTTACATCTAGGTTGCTTCTTCTTCTTCTTCTTTTTTTTTTGGCTAGTATACATAATGCTAAACTGAGACCTGAAGGATGGGGGGGAGGGGTATAATGTCTCAGAAACCATATTTCAGGCTGAGGCAAGAGCAGACGTCCAGCCAGACACGGGAAGGGCTTGGCTCGTTTAGGAGCTGGGAGGAGGCCGATGGGGCTGGGAGGTACTGAGGAAGAGATGATGAAAGCTGACGTCAGAGGGCTAGTCTCAGCACCAGATGATGTCAGGCCTTAGAGGCCATGGGAAGGAGTTTGGATCTTACCTTAATGCCAACAATCCTTGGAAAGCCAACAAGGATTCTGAGCAGAGAAGGAAAGAGATGCTGTTCATATTTTAAGGAGATCACTGTTGAGAGGAAGAAGGTTGGAAAGTTAGCAGGAGTGGTGTGAAGGGACCACATTTGGAGGCCATGACCGTGGACCTGGGTGAGAGATGAGGTCGGTTTGACCTAGGGAGTGACAGTGGAGATAATAAGGAAGGAATGAAGCTCTGTTGCAGCCACAAAAATGTTTGGGAAGCATTGGCTCCGGCAAATTTAGAATCTATTTTCAACTGCTGGACTTTTCAGAGCCTTTACAATGGAAATGTTCATTGTGAATCCCTAGTGAGATATTTTTCCCCAGAGCTCTTCAGGTAATTAAAATGTCATTGGGAGGTAATAGTTGAAACTTCTGCCATTTCAAAGGCTCTGGCCCTCTATTGGCCTCAGTAGCAGAGTCATCCGATCCGGTAGGAAGATTCACTCTTCCTTCACATCCCACGTAAGAATGAGCTGCAGAGCAGGGCAGTGGGCAGTCGTCATTCTCTTAGCTAAGGTTGGAGACAGTCTCGCGAGCATGATGCCATGAACCGCTGGCCCCAGGCGAAATGTGAAGTAAATGAAATGTGCTTACAGCTTAGATGACTAAAGAGTCTGTGCGTTCTTTAGATTCCTTAAGCAGGTAAGAATGGGGGTGGGGCATGTGAACCCAGTTTTGAGGATGTGAGACTCTTGCATACACTCTCACCTATGTCTGTTTTGTGGTTGCCTCATCAACCTAACCCTTTAGTGAAGTCTTGACACATGCGAGGAGGAACTCAAGAATTCTACCTGAGATGTTCTGTCCTGTTACTGTTTCTGCTGAGCTCTTCATACGTGTGATGGAGCCAGGGAGAGGGATGGGAACTTTCGCCAGGTGGGAGTTACTCTACAACTTACCCTGTGTGAGTGTGTGTGTGTGTGTGTGTGTGAGTGAGAGAGAGAGAGAGAGAGAGAGAGAGAGAGAGAGAGAGAGAGAGAGAGAGAGAGAGAGACTTTGAGGCTTGAACCTCTGTGAGCCTCAGCTTTGTCATTCAAAAATGGAAATAACAGAACTCATCTCAGGAAGTACTTATGAGGATCAATGAAGTCATTCAGATAAAGAACTTAACACAATATTAGCTATAGTAATAGTTGCTACTCTTATTAGAAGGAATTAGGTGTTTTCCACTTCAGTTTTGGTCAGATGTTAGCTTGGCCCTTTCTGGCTGCCTGAAGCCCCAGAACACCGGCTTCCCTCTTTCCCAGGTTCATTCACAGTTCTTCCTACATGAGGTGGTCAGAGCGATATCTCTGAAAAATGGCCTTTCCTCTAACGACATGTTAATTTAGAGAACTTTTCTCTTACGTTTTTTCCCAGGCATCTCATTTAAAAGTATTGGAGTGAATTTTCTCTTTTGGAATGGAACTTGATTATTTCTTTATCATCAGCAAAATACATCAAAGATGACTGAATATGTGGTAGAGCAACTTTTCATGAGCTGATAGAGTTAGCAATAAGCGAGGCACACATTTCAGAAAGTAGAATGAGGGCTCTTCAGGACACTCCATTGGTTCACTCTTTTTTTCCTCATTATTAGTGACTTAATAATAATCATTTTCTTTAAAAAGAACATGTTTAGATACCACCATCTTAAAATAATTCTTTAATCACCAGTTTATGACAAGTGGAGAATCTGAAAAGATCTGTCCCAAACAGATGGTCTGAACACTTTCCCAAGGTGACTCTCTGCTGGACTTGTAAGTTATAACATAAGAAATGGTGTGTGTCAGGGTGACTTAATTAGGTGACTTAATTAAAGCCTTTCTGATGTCTATTTGGGAGAACTAATGAGTTTCTTTTATCAAGGTTATTCCAAGCACTTCCTGAGATGCAAAATCTGAATTAACTATCTTCTCTGTAAATCTGACGGGGAAACCAAGTTCTAAAAATAATGTGTGCAGTGCTGGAAGGATCTGGATGAAAGCATAGAAGCTAGCCTAGTGGATGTCAAGAAAGAATGTATGGTCTTGTTTTCAAGTTGGGCTCCATCTAAATATTTTTTGCAATTTAGAGCAGTACAGATGTCATCAATCATAAGTCAGATGCCAACATAAAGGGCTGGGGTCACTTCCCACTGTGGAAAGTATATGCTGTTCCCTCCATGCTCTGCGTACTGCTCTTTGTTTTTAATTTTCTTATCATTTAATCTTTTTTAAATTTCCCTTGTTACAAAGAACTTGAATTATAAGTGTGCTTTAAAAAAGTAACAATGGAAATTTACAAGAAAAAAATATATATTGTGTGTTTAACTACATTTCATAGAATTATTATCCCTGAATCATAATTCTGTTAGTACACCAGTATAGAGATTGTTTCTTAATATCTAGGTGAGAACCATTTCCTTCTGTTTTTGAGAATATTTCTGTAAACTCATTTCCAGTAATGGCACTCTTCCCCAAATAAAGATTTAACAAGGGAGATGCAAACAGAATAATCATGAAAACACAAAGCAATACAACAGCAACAAAAAATTTCTAATTTCCAAAAACAGCTCAGTTTAGAAGAGGGTTTATATCTTCAGAACAAAAGCATGCCTCCTTGACTTTCTAACCAGTCAAAATCTGTGTATCCTACAGAAAATCTGTGATGTTATTCCCATAAGACTACCCTTTACTGCTTCTGCCTCCATTAGATTTCCAAAGCACTAGTGTTTTAATGTACAGGTTAAAAACAAAATCCTAATGTGATTTATTTATAATGTGTGTGTTCTTTGTGGGTACTGCCCTTTGAATACAGGTCTGACCTTAAAAGTCAGGGGAATAAAGAATAGAGAGTAAATTTACCTTATTTCTCTTATGCTGTTAAACCTCTTATGAAGTTTTTCTTACCAGAATGGTAGTAATTCTAAAAATTATCCCAGTACGATGTAGGAACAAACACAATGCCTAGACATGGGTTTCCTGTGCTCACTCCTGCTAAGGAATGTAAAAGCTTTCAGATGTCATACAAAAATCATCTTTTAATTTATCAATGTGGACATTAGCGGGTGAACTGTGATAATTATTTACAACTGTGAGTCTGAGTGGCCTTTTTAAAATTAATATTAAATTTTCTACAACATATAAAAAATTCTTACCTATTTGGAACTTTAGAAGGATATAAAATTTGCTCTAGAATAGCATATATGACACACTTTTGATAAAATCTACTTACTCCTTCTGAAACCTCTATTTCCAACTCTGCATTCTCTACCAAAAGTTCAATAAGATGACTTTATTAGCTCGTCTTACCTCTGAGAAGAATGGAATTCTTAATTGTGTTACAATGAAATATGTGGCTAAAGTGTTTATTAATACTTTACTAATAACTATGATAATCTACTAGGATGGTTTAACTAAGGCAGAGTACAAAACACGCAGACATATAAATGTTTGTTTGTGGGTTTTTCTCTCTTTCTTTAGAGGGATGGAGATGATCTAATCTGTTACAAAAACAAAATCCAACTGAGTACATTTTAAAGGTTTTATTGCCTTTATTTAATGACTCAAGAATCGGGCAGGTAGAAAAGAATTCCAAAGAGCTATACCAAATGGAAGGCTGTTATAGGCAGAGGGGGCAGGAGTAGGAAATAGTAGATTATGTCTTCTCTCTTTGGGGGACAGAAAGGGTCTATCAGGCAGATTACCTCACTGGTGCTGACCAGGAACTTTCCAGACTGACCAGTAAAGATTATATTCCTGGGAGAGGTGGAAACTGCAGTTAGGTTAGGTATTAAGTCTTAGTTTGGTGACAAGGGCTTAACATAAGTGACTCCACTGGGGGCCTGTTGGCTCTTTTTAAACACTTAGCTCCTTTCCATCAGACTCTCAGCTTAACTGAGAGACGTGATCAAAAATTAAGGCATTAGTGCCCTTCTCAGCTACCCCTCTGTAGTTCTCACAGCTTTTACTGATCCTCAGTGTGATATTCACAGGTCATGGTACTTTTTGGCCGAATCTCTATGGTATTCACAGGTCATGACTTTTAGGCTCACAGTTCTTTAGTAGATCGTTTTCTTCATTCCTTTCCTGGCATTCTGGTCTTAAGGAGATCATTTTCTTGGTGGTTAGCAGCTACAAAGATGCATTTAAAGCTTTTGACAGAATACAGCCTGCCAGGGAGATGACTATGACTATTATTAAGTAGGATAATTCCCAATGTTCGAAGTGTATACTTCACAGCCATGGTCCCCAAGACCCAAACCAATCTAAATCAAGTAAGTCAGAGAAAGATCTCATTGGAGGAGTTACCTTTTCAAGCCAAGTTGAACTGAGTTTCAGCTTCCTCTGAAGTGTTAATGCAGGGCACTTCCCTGGCAGTCCAGTGCTTAAGACTTTGCCTTCCAATGCAGGGCGTGCAGGTTCGATCCCTGACCCGGGAGCTAAGATCCCACATGCCTTGGGGCCAAAAAACCAAAACATAAAACAGAAGCAATATTGTAACAAATTCAATGAAGACTTTAAAAATGGTCCACATGAAAACATCTTAAAAAAAAAATTTTTTTTTTAAGTGTTAATCCGGGTGCAGCAGGTGGTGTTGGCTGCAGCACAGACACCCCCTTGCTTGGCTAAAAGATAATCAAGGGCTATCCTATTATCCAGATCAAGTTTGGCTGGAGCGTCTAGGGATTTTCATTGGGCAATTATCGCTTTAGCAGCAGATTCTGCAGCATCTTTAAGAGTTAAGGAGAGGTTCCTGATCACGTGACCATTTACTCCTAACCAGGGAAGTAGAGACCTGTCAAAGGAAGCAAATCCTGAATCATGAAAGCTTCCTGGTAGGTTCCTTCTAACTCAGTGATGCAAATTCAGGGAAGTTGACCAGGGAAGTGTCTCCGTTTTTTTGGTGAAGATCTACGGGCACAGTTAGATAACCTAAGACGCATCACCTGGTTATGTGCCAGCCATCTAGGCATTCCTAAGCCCAAGGGGAGTGATAACCAGCACAGACAAAGGTAAATCCTGTCAGGGCACAAACCATTCCCGCTCAGGTGGCACTGTTAATGGACAGATCAGACTTTCTGATGACAAATCTACCAGTCTGAAAGGTTACCCCCCTTGTCAGTGGCCTAGGAGATATGCATGATGGCATTATCTTTCCAGGCCAAGGCCAGAGTAGTGGAGAGAAAGGGAGGAAAAAACGTTTCGCTAAAGTACGAAGTCTTGATCGTGCATCTTAGGAGGAAGCAGTCTACCTCAGTGTTGGCGACTTGTTTCCCTTGTCAGTTAGATTTGGGGATCTCCAGCATTTGCATAGTGTCAGGTGGAGCCTTCTTCAGCCGTGAGATGTGTCCCCACAGTTCAAGTCCCTGAAGTTTGGCTGCCATCTAGGCAGTGAGGAGAATCGATTATAGTCCCTTCCAAAGAGATTCAAGGGCAGTCTTTGTTCTTAGTGATTCCAAATCAGAAGGGTGGGAGAAAATTGGAAACACTAGTTTGGCGAGTCAGATAGATATTTAAGAAAACTAGAAGGGTCAGGATTCAGTCCAGTTTACAGGCATATATAGCAATGCCTTGAAGACAGTTAACAAGACTAGAATCTAATATCTACAAAGGTACAGACATAATCTTCCTCTCTATAATTGCCTCCATTTTCTTTAAAAGATAATCACAGTAAAACTAATATGTTTGCGTTAAACCTGCCGGATTATTTATGTAAGTGCAGCAAGAAGAGTGATTGACCCTATAAGCTCTGGCCACAGCTGAGTCTATGCATGTCTCTCTCAAATACAACATACCAAAGTCTTGGTAATACACCAGTGCTTCCAGTTGTGTTCTGTTACAAGGAGAACAGATTCTATTTGAACTTAAGCAAATAACTACATTGGCATGATAGAATACTCAAGCATTTTTGAATTCTGGAGGAATCAGATAAGGAGAAAAAGTAAATGTTTCATCGTTGTTTACAAAGGTATACTTTACCAAATTGCTGCACAACACAGATAGCTTAAGAGAAAATGTTTCCTTAAATCTGGAAGAAAACAAAACATTAAGGAATGTTTTAATATTTCAAACAAAAAGACACTAAAAAAATTATAATCCTCCTCAGCACATTCAGTGCCATGTAATTAATACTTGCTTTATTTGAACTCACTTTTTCCATTAGCTCTGGAAGTTCTTACCCATTGCAGTTTTACGATCTTAAACTTATCAGAAATCTGTATTTGTCAAAGTCCTTTCCATGAATCTCCTTGAAGATTGAACACTATTGCAGGAACACTTTTGCAAAAGCAACAGAGTAAAACAGTAACTCTGCAAATGACAAAAGGCTTTAAAAATGGCCATGGTTAAAGATCTGATGAGAGTTCATTACAATGTAGTTGATGAGGAAATTGGGATATTTCTGTGACACACATATTTTCAGATAATAACTAAAACTGTGATTGATAACATTATACTAGGACATACATTTCCAGGAATTTCCCACAATTTCTGGAACACTTATTACATATACCTATACAAATACATCATAGAGAAGGCTTAATATTACTTCTTATTTGACAGCACTTCCCATGTCATTTAATATATCAAATAAGCCTAACTGGTTTAACATCTCCCTTTTTATAGAGAGAAAACAAATCTTTTGCAATTTTTAGGGAACCCTCTGGAAAATCCCAAAATTAGTTCTAAGTCAAAAAGACTATTTAGGGGCTTCCTTGGAGGCGCAGTGGTTGAGAGTCTGCCTGCCGATGCAGGGGACACGGGTTCGTGCCCCGGTCCAGGAAGATCCCACATGCCGCGGAGCGGCTGGGCCCGTGAGCCATGGCCGCTGAGCCTGCGCGTCCGGAGCCTGTGCTCCGCAACGGGAGAGGCCACAACAGTGAGAAGCCCGCGTACCGCAAAAAAAAAAAAAGACTATTTAGAATTTGATTTGGGGAAATTTGTCAAAAATACCAAAAGATTTAAAAACACTTGGTCAAATAGGATCCTAGGTCACTGTGAAACAATACTTACTAATCCATTTAACCATGGCGGCAACTATAGTAAATTTTTCAGTGTGGCACAAAACATTATTTACTAAGAGAACCAGATATCTTTAGTTTCTCTGTAAAAGGAGGCAAAAAGTAGATAAAATTGTGTTCAGTAATTGATGTTTCAGCGTACTCTCTTATATGGAGATGACTGAAATCTTTGATGACTACCCATCATTTAATTTAACTTAGCAAAAGTTTAATGTTTCAGGTTACTAAAAAGATCCGAGGAAACTATTTAAAAAGTGCACCTACAAACTTTTATCCTGTTTACATCTATTTAATTCACTTATTCTCAGTAATTACATTTAGAGTACTCACAAAAATTTCATGAGATATTAGACAAATCCAGCCATCATCCCAAGCTATTTTTCTTGCTCACAGATTTCATAACAGATGATATGTACTTACATGACCAGTAAACCCAAGTAGAATAAAGTTGTACATCTGCATTATTTTTAATGCTCATAATTCTGAAGACATACCTATTCTAATTAATCCAAAAAACCTTAACCAGTTTTTCTTTACCACAGATTATCTCATATCACATGAATCTGAAAGGCGTTGGAGTTAGTTTCTGTTATGTTTCTGAGAGTTTTAGGAGTCCTTAATTCACATAAGTGCTTATTTCTCTTCAAGCCAATTAAATAGAGCTCTTTTACAAATTAATTTTGGTAATAGTATCCACAGGTAGAAAATATCTCACATCTATAACATATATATAGACACACGTAAATATATAGACAGATGCAAACAAAGACCTTATAGCTTCTGTTTTAAAATTATTGTCATGAATCAGGTGCAGTAATTCAAAACTCATTAGTTATAAAAGAAGTATCTGAGTTGTTTTCTGTAGATGAAATAAGATTACTTGCTGAGATTGGTAAAGCTTTTTACTAATATTTGTGGAAAAGACATTTCAAATATTTTTCATTCACCTGAGTTTTAAAAGACCTTTCCACCTCCCCTTTTTGTTTGTTTGTTTCTGATGAGAATTACCTCCCTGAAGTTGGCATTTTAAAGAGATGAGCTATATAGGAGCATTTCTGGTTTGGCAAAAGATTTGTAAGGTAAGGACAATTGCTTTTAATTCCTGAAGGAATTGGGTTGCAACTTAAATGACATCATAGGTTGATCCATCCATAAATCTCTTACAAGGGCTTTAGAAGTTTGTTGGTTTCTTTCTTTCCCTCTGGGTACATAGTTTTATTTAAGCTTGGGGGAGGATGCCTAAAAACAAATTTCCATCCGGCTCTGAATATCAGCTTCTGATTTGGCCAGTTTCTGACTACAGAGCTGCTTAAAAACCCTCTTAAATATTTGTCAGTCTTCAGCGGGTACAAAACAGTAAATATTTCTGGCGGTTTGAATAACCTCTTGGACTTGAGAGGCATCCCCAAAGAGTGCAAAAGATTTTGTTTTCTCTCTCTCTTTGTTGGATACTGCACACAGAGATCCAGGAGACCTGACTCTGGTAAGAATTTTCACCCTGAGCTGGCTTCTGCCAGTTTTTCCAGGACCCCGTCTGCAGGCTCCAAGTGGGGTTTAAAGTAGAGGGTGTAACTCCAGTACAGACCAAAATTTGACAAGGTTTTTCATTCATTTTAGTTTCCCTTAGCTGTTTAATGAAATAATGTAGCGATTTACCAGAAGATTTCTTGGAGTCCCATTGATGCCGAAAACTCGGCCTCTGTACACTGGTGCCAAATCGAATCTCAGAGACAGAATTTGGGGTGAAGCAGAAAAGAACGGTTTTATTGCTTTGCCAGGCAAAGGGGGACACAGCGGGCTTATTCTGCTCAAAACTGTGTGTCCCAACCTGGGAGGATTTGGCGAGGAGTTTTAGAGCAAAGCTTCAAGGGCAGGGTTGCTGATAAGGATCAGGGTGTGCGCAGGGCCTGCGCTCCTTTAATCTGGTCTCAGGTGGTCTCCTGATGAGCTGCTCCGGTTATAAACTGTGATCTCTGGAATGAAGAATGCTAACCTCTTCCATCTGTTGGCGGTTTTAGTTCTGTAAAGAGCTTAAAGATAGCTGCACTGTTGTTTCTGGACTGCTCCTCCCTTGTCTCTGCATCCCCTCCCTTCCCTGATTAGCAACTCTTTGACAGACTTCCGTGCCCAGGAGCCTCACAGGGTCCTGCTCCGTTTCACCAGCAGTTCTGAGAGGAGCCGGGGCCCTCCTTTGGGCGCATATATGCAGGTATTTGAGGTAATGCAGAAGAATTCACATAAAATTTCGAGGACGGTCTTTGGCCAGTGCCCCAGTTGATTCGAAATGAGACTTGAGCCTTAGGTCAGCTTTTTGGTGATGGACCCCTAGGAGGATGTAATGGAGTTCTAAGTGTTGTTTTAGATGCCTAGCCCTGTAGCTCTTGTAGCTGTGAGAACAATAGCTTGGTAGATTTTGTTTACAGTCTTACTCCAAAGTCTTATCAATGTGCTCAGCTCTGGTCACAAGTTCAGTCAAACTGGTAACTTCCGTCCTACTTTGTGTCCTTTTATCAATCCCCTAATCTCAGAAGATAATCCATTTACAAATAGGGCAGCTAGAACAGGTTGGGTGACGTTATCTAGTATATGAAACCCAGAATGCCCTAGGAAGAGAGCTTCCAGATGGACTTTAAAGTCAGATTCATCCTTCTCTTAAGCAATAGACCAACTAGCATGGGCAGTGAAAACTAGGACTGGCTCTTGTAAGATCAGTTGCTAGTTTTCGAGCTTTTCTTTGGTCCATGAGGGGACTATGTTGAAGATTGAGGATCTTAAGTATCACCCTTGGGGTTTTGCCATTTTGTTTCCTTCATCCATGTTTTAGCTTCACCAGGTCCTTCCAGCAGGTGCCCGAGCTGACAAAGATCTGGCCGTAGGCCCCTATAATGACTCTAAATGATTCCGAATCTTTTGGGAATCCTCCCTGGGTTTAGGAGATTGTTTAACTATGGCCCTTAGATCGGTCTTTGACCAAGGAGTGAAAGATACCGAGAAGGATTGCCTGCAACCTGGGGTGGTTTTACCTTAAAAGGTAACTGTTTAATCGTCTCTTCAAAATGGAAAGGCAGTCGAGATAGAGAATGAGTAGAACGCGAGCAGTCAGGTAAAGGAGTATGCAGGGGAGCTGTAGGAGTCACGTCAGTCTTCTTGTCTTTTGTATTAGGTACCTCTTGTGTCTTTAATTTTTCATTAGCCTTTTGCAGTAAATCTTTCAATGAAGCTATTTTGGAATCTTGAAGCCTTATTGGAAGCTTCTGCATACCAATTAAAATAGGCATCCCATGCTGTGTGGTTAATTTGGGAACACTTGCTTTCAAGTATACTTCTTAAGTAAATGATCTTGTCTAATTGGAACATTCCCCATAATGGTCATTGTAATTTTAGGTTGTTTTTAGTAAGATTTTGCCAGTTTTGTAGATAACTATAGTTCCCGGGACTATTGTTCTGAGATTTGAAATAAGCAGGTGTGCTGGAAGGTGGCACACTTAATTCTTCAGGATTTAAGTGGATCCCATTATTATTATTATTATTATTTTATTTATTTTTTAGCTAAGACTTTGGGTCTCTCATAGCCAAGCAAACACCTAAAAGGGATATGCCGCTGGGCTAGGAATTGTGGGGTGTTTTACAGTATATCCCATTGCACAGAAATTTTCTTGATGTTGACAGGTGACCTAGTGTCAATCTAACCCATTCCATGACCAACTTATCCTAACACAGGAGTCTTAGAGTTAGGTAGTGAATGCTCTAACAGCTTTTAAGTGTTCGATCCACACGCACCAATTTTTGTGCCTTTTTGGTTTCAATCCCCATCAGCAATAGCCTTTATCTCCACAAAACAACACAAACAAACGTGCACCTTAACAAACCACAGTAACAAAGAGACGTTACTGTGGACTGGCTGGTAGAAGGCCTAGTGTGCACCGCCAGCAATTCCCAATGTGGAAATGGGGTCTGAGGAGAGAATTGAACTAGCAAACCCCAAAGAATGGAGGCTTCAGAATGATTCCAAACAAATGGGAAACTGCAGCAGTTTTCGACATGGAATCTGGGGACAGAACCAAGGGCTGGGATTTCCAATCAAATAGGGAATTGTGGACTGAACCAAGGGCTAGGGGCTTGTGTTCCAGCTGGAACCATCTGCTGACTCCAGCTACCCTGCCCTGGACTGAAAAGCCAATTAGATTGGGAGCTCGATGCAAAGAGAACAGAACTTGGAACTTATGACTTTCAGAAACAGCGAGAAAGAGAACTCAAAGGGTTCAAAGGCGCCATGTTTCTCTTCGCTCCCTAAGGCGTTAGAAGATTCCTTTGGATCCTGTTACTGCCACCAAATCCGTTAAAAAAACAAAATTCAACTGAGTAAACTTTAAAGAGCTTATTGTCTTTATTTAATGATTCATGAATCGTGCAGCATCCCATCTAGCAGATAGAAAGAAGTGCTGAGGATCTGTACGAAAGGGTTGGTTGTGATAGGCAGAAGGGGAACAAGGAAAGCAGATTACCTCATCTTTCTTTGGGGGATGGAAGGGGGTCTGTCAAACAGATCACCTCACTACTGCTGTGACTAAGAAATTCCAGACTAACTGGTTAAGATTACATTACTGCAGGAGGTTGAAACTACAGTTTGGTTAGGTATTAAGTCTCTAGTTTGGTGACATGGGTTTAGCATAAGCAACTCCATTTTGGGCCTGTTGTCTCCTGCTTAACAATATAGACATCTTTCAGCTGGTTCAATTGATCAGCTCTTGAGATCAGAGGGACTTTAGTTATCTTAACCAAAAGGGCTAGAACCTGTCACCTCCACATCGAGGTGACTTTCAACTAAGTGGAAGTGCCTAATGGAGGGTAATGAACTCAATCCTGCAGACGCAGCTGAAGTGGACAAATATGTGATCAAGGAACCAGGGACTCTGAGGGAACCGGGAGCATGAGAGCCAAGAGGAGCCTGCGTGAAACAGTTTATCCATTAGGGAATGATTACGTGTGCAGAAGACATACTTGGTTGTATAATGACCAACCTGGGATACCCACAAGAGGCTATGAACTTGCTTATTTGCCTGAATTGGGAGAGAATGAAGAAGTACACCCTAAACACTCATGATATAGTAGCTCTTCCTTTTCCTCCCTGGAGCCAGCAATGTGTCCCAATGCAAATCCATTCTTCCTTAAAGACTCACATCTTTCCAGGGAACATTCCGTCAAAAGGGGACCCACAAGGCTTCCGTCCCCTGCTCCAGCCCACAGCCTCAGATCCCTGCATCCCACACACCCCATGGTATTCCAGGCCTGTCTGTCTTCCATGCTGCTCCATTAACCTGGGAGGCCAGGTCTGCCTTTCCTCATAAGGCTGACTTTGTTTATCCTTTATACGCAAGTCACCTTCCATCCTCTCCATGTTGAACTAGTTGCCCCTCTCTGTGCCTTCTGTCACCTTGTACATTCTCTCTTCTACGAAGTCTCTCCTAAGAGTTATGTTAAAATGATTTATGTCCTTGTAGGGAAGGGCCCTTGTCTTATTCACCTTTGGGTCCCCAGCCCTTAATGGAGTCTGTCACATATGTAGGTGTATAGTAAGATATTCTTTGCACAGAACTACGGAAACCTACATTGTTAGAGCGTTTACCACTTGGGTGGTTAGTAAATCATGTTCACTGCCTTTGGCCTTGCTCACTTCCCTAGGAGCAGCAGAAAAGCTGGTTAATAAGCTACCATTTATTGAACAGCATTCAAGAGCCAGGCTGTGTGCTGGGCGCTTTACAGGCATTGATGCTCACTGAATTGCCCAAACAGTCTCACCACTCTTAGTGCTCATGCTTTCCAAATGAGATACCTGAGCCTCCAAGAGGTTGTGAAAATTCCTAAGGATCCACAGAGGGCATTCAAACAGGCTGCGTTCTTTTCACTCCTCCACCCTGGGAAGCTGTCACGGTGTGTATCCCCGTTTATAACAGCACATTTCCCTCCCGTGCCCTGGAGCCATTTCCATTTCCTCCCTTGTGTTTGCTTACTAGACTGAGCAGATCGTGCTGCAAAAGCACTTTGGATGTTAGTGACAAGGGGGTGATTGCAGAGTTGAAGGCTGATGTTTTAAGTGTGCGTTCTGTTCAGGCTGTATTGATTTCTCCCCTGCACTTTGTTACAGCCAAGTGCTCTGGGCAGAAATCCAACACAACAGGCTCAGAGAACTGTTCCTGGGGTCGGAAGGGTCACAGGTCTCTGCACTGATGTGTGGGAACATTAACCAAATGACAGAGGCTCAGCTAGAAGACTCTAAGTGACTACAGTCAGTTGCTGGTGTATTCTACACCTGTGGCTTAGTACCTGCCAGCCTGAGGCCGGGCAGACCTGAACTTGATCTGGTTTGCCTCCAGGACAATGAGGTAGTCACCCGAGCCTTCTGTGAACCCAGAGCCCCTTGATCACAACTCCGCTGCATTGTAATTTCTTGTCCACGTGTCTCTCTTCCCACCTCTGAGTTTCTTAAGCACAAGGATTGGATCTTATGCACCCATTCATTCATTCCAGTCACAACTATTAAGCAACACTGTGCTTCCGTTCTGTGCCTGACTCTGGACAGATAGAGATGGATAGAATGGATTAGACCAGAACTCTGTCTAAAAAGAGTTTGCAGACATCTAAGAAACAACTACTAAAAACTGCTATGAGAACTCTTAGGTATTTTATTCATCTCAGTAGCCCCAAATCTTAACCTAGCCCCTAGAATAACAAGAGTGCTAAGTGTTTCTTGAGTCCTAACTATGTGCCTGGCACGAGGCTAAGTGCTTTATATTCATGGCCTTATTTAATCCTCACAACTCTTTATATAGAGCTGTCAGTACTATTATTGTCCTCACTTAACAGGTGGGGAGAATGAAGCATCCAGGAGATGTGTGAGTGAATTTAGGAATAGTCATACCCTTGAGCCCACATTGTTCAGTCTTATTGTCTCTTTTTAAAATCTCTCATATGAAAGATTATTCAGTATCCTGCAGTAAACCATTCTTGTGTTTTAGCCAACATCATTAACTTTTTCTCTTTAACATGTTATCCATTCAGGGAATTCTACCAGTCCCAAGAGCATGTCGTATGAAATCATACCATTCCATATGTTTAAGTGGCCATTTGGAGTCAGAGCTGTTTAAAAAGAGCCATCAGTCTAAGATGGCTTTAGACTAGAAGGTTTAAGTCCCAAGATAAATGGAAAATGTAGTGCTTGTATTCTCCTCCTCTGCCCCTTCCCTGCCACAGATCCTGCAGAGAGCTCAGAGAAGTTTGCTGTCTGACAGATATCTTAGATCAGTGATTCCCACCTTTTTCTCCCGCATCAGGCCAGACAAATACTACTAATATTAACTGTCATGCCCTGAACATTCACTACACCCCAGGCAATGCGCTAAGGGCTTTCCATACAGTTTCTCATTACTGTAATTATTATTTCTCATTTTATGGATGGGAAAACTGAGGTCCAGAGAGAGACTGGATGGGACTTCCCTGGCAGTCCAGTGGTTAAGACTGCACACTTCCAGTGCAGGGGTCACAGGTTCGATCCTTGGTTGGGGAACTAAGATCCTGCATGCTGCTCAGCGTGACCAAAAACAAAGAGAGACTGGGCATGGTCCAAATTTGAACGTAGACAATCTGACTGCAGAGTCAAGACTCACAATACTACCCTCTAATTATTTCTATCAATACCAAGGGCAGACTTCAATAGTAATGCTTCAAGTATGTGTGCTAAGGGTGAGAAGCAAAGTTTAGAAAGCCCCGCCCCCGGTAGTTCCAGTGCATTCCACACACACAAAATCACAGCCGAGTATGTAGACCATATGGATAGGTCCAGATGCAGCTCAAGTTCTGAAGTCTCTCCTGACCCCTCCAGCCCCTTCTTTCTTTAAACCCAGAGCATATTTAGATTAAAAACTTAAATGGCAGTTCACCATGTACTGTTTTATAATAGCCTCTCATCTTCTACTTGGGTATCTTGCCTGTCCTTTCCAGCTAGACCAGCAGTTGCTGGAGGGCAGAGCGTTCATTTCATCTATAGCACAACTGCCTAACACATTGTGGGGCACACGAGCACTTAATAAATGCCACTTATTTGCTTCAAAAGAGGCAGGATAGCTTATTGGGCTCTGGAGGTTACTAGACCCAGTTTTCCACTTACTATGAGTAGCTATGAGACCCAGTGAGAAATTACATAAATTCCATATATTCCATCTGCAAAATATGATTAGAACCGTACCTCATACAGTCGTTGGGAATGTTAAGAGGGTACATACGCAGCACTTGGCGTAGTTCCTGGCACTTAATAAGCACTCAATAAATAGTAATTATTAGTGTTGTTGTTATTACAGAATAGCCGAATTCCTTGGGTGTTTGCTGTGTGTCCCATGCTGGGCTAAATGCTTCGTATGCAATGGTCTCATTTAATTTTTTTCTATAGGTAATATAGAAAAGGTTTGTCCGCTTCAAAAAAAATACCTTTCCTGTTACCCCTTAGCTACTTAAGAACACCGGCTGCTCTCACTGTCTTCAGAGTCACATTGCACGCCAGCCAGGCACAAGTGTGCTATCGTAACACACTGTTGGTACGTCACAGTAATCGTTAGACTTCTCACAATCATTAACTGCTAACAGCTAAAGCACTGGAGCTGACAAATGTTTTGCTTTTTTATATACATTAGAGTGGATTCAGGATAATTATGATACTCTCCCTCCCTCTCAATTCTGCCCCTGTGCCCTCCCTCTCAAGTGAAAGAGAAAAGAAAGAAAGGAGAAATGGGTCATTAATCAGAGCATCCCACACGGACGCTTCATTCATGTGTGTTGCTGTACAAAATAGGATGAGAGCTGCTGGTCCAGGCTCTATGTGTAGCACCGTGGACCTTGGAACACTTGTAAGGCAAACAGAAGAGATGTTGTTTCATTCACTGTGATCTAGACCAGTATGAGCCATAAGTTCTTCAGTTCGCCGGTCTGTGTACTTTACAGAGAAATTAGAACAGGTTGCATTGCCCTGTTTTATTTTGTTTTGTTTTATCAATTTGGTGCTAAATTATAAGCTAAGAGTTTTCTGACCATGCTATAGAAAGTGTGCTTTGGTGATTTCTGTGCGGAGCACAGAACATTTGGGGGGCAATGAAACTACTATGATACTGCAGTGGTGGAGACATGTCATTGTGCATTTGTCCAGGCCATCTCTGTACCTTCTGCTCAATTTTTCTGTGGCCCTAAAACTTACAAAACTGCTCAAAAAAAAACAAAGTCTATTAAAAACCAAAACAGGAATCCAACCCTGTTAAACAAACAACGAATCGAACATCTGCTATGTGCTAGACTATGGGATACATTGGGGGGACACCAAAATAATTAATTTTGCATTTACTGCATGTCCTGGGTGAGAAAAATGAGTGCATATCCTCAGTAAACTGAAGTCTGGGCAGAGAGATAAGAAAAAATACAAACTGCAAAACTTTTAATAAGGGTTGTATGAAGACACATACAATAGATTAGAAAGGAGGTGGGAGGCACCTAACTGGACCTGGCAGGTGAAGTAAGGGAAGCTTCCTGGAGTAGGTGATAACCGAGCAGAGTCTTGTAGGATGAATAGGAATTTTCCAAGCCCGCAGGCATAAAGGTATAGACAGGTCTTTGATAGAATAGAACAGATGTAATTCTGTTGCTTATTGACTGACTCTATGTTGCTAAGGTGACTTTAAACTCAGTTTTAGTTTTCTGCAGTGGATAATTCCTTCCTCCTGGAGTGTAATGAGATTGGCTTAATTAATGTCTGTAAAGCTTTCAGTAATCTTTGGGTAAAAGGCGAGGTAGAACAGAGAAGTCCATTACCTATTATCATGGCTTTGCCAGCATCTGATCACATAGGGAAAAATCCCTGAAAGGTCGTTTCTAAGAAGCAGTATTAGTCTGGTGGCTCTTAAGCCTTATGTAACTTCCTGGAACAATGAAATAGCAAGGGAAAAGAAAATGACATCAACATGGAGATAATAATGAATTTAAATCATAGGCCTTATTGCCTTACTGCAGCTGCTAAGGATGAGACAAGCTGGAAGCTTCTAAACTTAACTCCACCACTGCCTGGAAGCTTCTAATTAAAAGTTTTCAAATAAAATCAATAAGTTTTGACATAAAGGAGCAGATGGCTTAAGGAAGAGAACTGAAAGACTGCAATAACAAAGCAGGGGGCTTTAACTCCATTGGAAAAAACATTCCAAGTAAGAGAAAGCAGGGACCGGAAGTAGACCAATTTAGGATGCTGGAGGGGCAGGATTAGGCCCTGTTCCACCGGAAATTTTAGTTTGTGGCACCAGTAAACCTTTCTGTGGCCGGAATCCGTACTGGTGAAATGGGAATGATATTCTCTGTCTCCCCACAAAGGGATGGTCACCCTTCCCTAGAGTGGTTTTGTTCATTCTTCCTTCTTCCATTCAGCACTTGTATATCGTGCGCCTATGAAGTTCTGGTGCTTTGCTGGGGAGCAAAAATCAGACAAGATTTTTTGCCTCTCAAAGAGCCACCTTAGTGCCGACCTCATTAGTTGGCTAATTAAATACAGCAAATGAAAATAGTTAAACATTGTTCAATACTGTGTAAGCCTTTGATGTTATTTGACAGTATTGATGATAGTCCTGTACTTGTATTTTACGAATTTGATAAAATACCTTGTCGTGCTTTATAGTTGATCCTCGTGACAAATCTTTGAGGTAGATGTTGGCAACTTTCAACCCAGAGGAAAGTGAAATTCAAAGGATACGGGTTCTTGCCCAGAATCCCAAAGCTGGTTAACGGCAGAGCCAAGACTTGAATCCGAGGCTAGTTGGCACGTTCTTTCGCCGCTGCAGGTCGCACCTTTGGGGCAGTCGTTTGGAATTTCCGTCATATGACCATCGTAAACCTCTGATCCAAAGAGAATGCTTGTATGAGCAACTCCAGGGAATGCTGACGTCACGGATGTGCAAACTGAGAGGGGGGGCTGGCCCACCAGGAGGAAATATGGCATAAACAAAACTATGATGTGGACAAAACACATCCAAGAGTGGTGTCGCCATACGAGGTCTCTGGACAGGTCTAGGTAGTGATCACTGGAAGCTCCGTGGCCTTCCTGGGTCGTTTTCGTTTGGATATCGGTCTGCCTGTGTTTATTCAGCTTCAGTTCAGGGCAAGGAAGGGTTCCCTTTAACCTCAGTGCCTGGTGGAAGATGCAAGTCAGGCTCTATAGGTTTCCTTGGCCTTCAGAAGCCAGGGCAAGGGCAAGGCAATGAGTTCCACTTGGGTGCAGATCAAGTCATGGTTATGTCAGGAACATCCTTGCCATTGCGTTCTACAGGGTAGTAATTTGGGATACAAGAAATACACCAACATTCCCTCCCCCAGATCACACCTGTTTGCAGATTTCCAAGATCCGCACGGTAAATTTGGGACACTGCGAGGGAAGATCTGTATGACCTCTTTGCAAGACATACAACAATTTGTGACGCCATCTGTGTTTTCCAGACACCCCCGCATGTCCAAAAGCAATGTCCTCTTCAAGGTCACCTCAGACAGTGCTCCCTTCTGTGCTTCTCCACATCTTACCTATGAACACCACTGGCACTTTTCTGCTGGCAAGTGTCCCTTCAGTTATTATGTTCCTACCCTAGTCACCCCACTCCGCAATCCTCACCCCACATGACAGCCAGTACTATCTCTAAATACAATATATGTGTATGTGTGCGTGTAATAGATATTTATCTATAGTACAATTTTATATGTTTTAAATTTGTACTAAATGCCATATATTTAAATAATCTCTATGAAATCATATTACCTCTCTGCATCACACAGGACAAAACCGTAGTACTTGGCCATGGCCAGAACACACCCAGTTCACCTCTCCATCACCTCCCTGAACCTGCCAAACTCCTTCCTCCTTCATGGCTCTCACTCATCTATTCCCTCCACTGGGACTGTCCTTCCTCCCATGTTTTGAAAGACTGGATTTCACATCCTAAAATCAAAGAATACCTGTTCTCACTCATCCTGTAACTCAGCTTCCCATTCATAACCCTCCTACCACTTTGCTTTTCATTTTGTTTGGGTCTGACTCCACCAGAATGCAGACCTCCTGAGGAGAGGGACCCACCTGATACATCATCAGAGCTGGGCACTTTGCCCAGCAGACAGCTGCTCAATAATTCCTCGAATGAATGAATGATGGATGTGTCTTGTGATCCATCCCACCTAAGATGCAGCTTATTGTACTTAAAGTAACAAGTAGCAATGTTTACCAAGCGTTGGTGATGCCCCAGCCACTTTTCTAGCATTCTGCACAAATTCAGCCGTTTATTTCTCATAAAAACCCTATGAGGTTTGTGCGATTATTACCAGCCCCATTTTTCAGATGAGAAAACTGAGAAGTTCAGTGATTTGAAATATTTAACAGATAATTTGCCGAAGACTGTGAAGCTAGAAAATGACAGAGCCTGGATTCCAGCCCAGGCATCGAGGCTCTGAAGCCCCTGCAGTTACCGTCTCACCTTCCTGTCTTCCTGTAGCGAAGAGTCACATATACATTTGAGTTCATTGAAAGAAGCTAGAAACATGCTGCAGCACGGGGAAATTAACCAATCTCACACCTGCTACAGTTTACTCTTTCCCAGCCTGGGGAGTCTAGAGCCCCGGATCATTATTTCTTTAGTGTGTCCGTATGAAAAGAAAACCAGAGTAATCTCTGCAGATGCTGGGATTGAAAGAATCATTGTCCCCTCATCAGAAAGCATAATTAAGAGCCTCTCTGCCCGTTAAATGAGGCAATGAATGCTAACGCACTTCGTAGAGTGTAAAACGCTCTATAAATGTTAGCTATTCTTATTCCCAAACTCTGTGAGACAGCGGCTTACGTTACAGAACTGCTGGTTCAGAATCTTTCAGAAGTACTAAATCTACCCAGTAGTCAAGGGAAGGAAATGCCTCTCTGGTTTATTCCCTTCCATCATCCTGAAAACTAAACAGAAATTCATTCTTCTGTGGTTCCAAAATCCAGGGTCAGAGATATGCAAATTTAAATACGCAGGCTGCTTCTAAATGATACATGAAAGGGATTTTTGAAATGAATGTGCTGTGATTGAATTTCTGGTCAGTCACCCAGAAGGCATTTTGCAGTAAGCTCTGGACCCAATTCCACTGAAAATGCATGAAGCTTTGGTGCCTGCAGCCAGTCTAGCCACAGACGGAGATCAGGGTCCTTGCCACGGAACTTTCCTTAAACGATACAGAGCCCCCCACGCTCAAAGTTGAAAAACAAATTAGCACAAGCCTGAAAGAAATCCAACACAAAGTTACTTTCAAAATACCTTTTCCATAACCTTAGCCTGATGACATAACCTCTTTGATCTTAAACTACTTGATAAGAACAGTGTGCATTGATATATAACATAGTTTTTTCAAAGGAGGTATCTTTGTCACCTTCAAAAGAATTTGGCTACTCCCTGGGAGCAAAAATATTGCCAATCAGTGTTGTTCGAATAAGGGTCTCTTTGACCTGCTTTACCAATAGATAAGAGCATGGATAAAAAGAATCACTTATTGTTTATGACCTAGGCTGGGGTGATTTGTAAGAGTAACTGACATGGGTTTCTTAAGTAGGTTGGAGAGCTCCACTAATCACCTTGCTTATTATTAAACAAGTTTGCTAAGCAACCTTCTTTCTTAGAGATGATCAAAGGTAAGCTTCCGCCTTACCTGACTTCCCATGAAATTCCAAAGTAGGGGAATTTTCAATTACATTTCCTTCCTTTTACTATTTTTAAAAATTATGCCAGTAATACATGTGTAGAGTCTTGTACGACAAAAATAGAGACAATAGGTTAAGCTAATTTCACCTCCACTCTCCCAGTCCCACTCTTCAAGGGTAACCTCTTGTATCACTTTGGTGTATCTCCTTCCAGACCTTTCTCTACACGTTTGTCTCCATGTGTGTATATTAAATTTTTTAAAATTTGTGTTTATATAAATGGCATGGTAGTTATTGATTGCTGTCACAAAACTTAGTGGTTTGAAATAACATACCTTTCCTAGCTGAAACCTGTATTATTCTAAGAGTGAGGAACCTATGGACGACTATACTGGGGGGTTTTGGCTTATGGCCTCTCATGAAGTTGTAGTCAGGAGGTAAGCCAGGACTGCAGTTATCTGAAGACTGGACTGTGGCTGGAGGAACTGCTTTCCTGACGGCTCACTCATGGCTGTTGGCTGGAGGCCTCAGTCCCTCACTGGCTGTTGGCAGAAGGCTACCACCTGGTCTATTCCATTCAAGGGCTTCTTGAGTGTTCTTACAAGATGGCATCTGGCTTCCTCTTAAGCAAGTGATAAGAGAGTGAGAGAGCAAAAGAGATCAAGGAGGAAGCCACAATGCCTTTTTCTGAGCTAGTCTTGGAAGTGACACATTGTCATTTCTGCCATGTTCTGTTCATTGGAAATGAGTCACTATGGCTGGCCCACATGCAAGGGAAGGCTGATCAGGTTCCACTTGCTAAGAGAAGAGAATCAAATAATTTCTGGACACATTTTAAAACCACCACATGTGTCATACAGCACATAGGATTCTGTAGTTTGCTTTTGTCATTTAATAATCTATTTTATGACGGGCATATTAGATGTGCTATTATATTATGTACTGGCTTATTCTTTTAACTGCTGCATACTATTCCACTCTTTATTGAATCATTCTCCTCTTGCTAGGTACACCTTGAGATTGATCTCAGATTTTCACAGATAACACGGCAATGAGGGTGCTTGCTTATGTCTCTTTAGCACGTGTACCAGGATTTCTCTAGTAAAAATGCACTGAAGTGGAACTGCCGAGTTGAAGGATTTTATCATAACACTTACTGTCAAATTGCCCTCCAAAATGGCTGTTCTAATTTTCAACCATTCATTCATCCCTCATCCCTCACGTGACACTTGGCGGGGCAGGGGGGACTTGTGGTAGAACCTTATTAGGTAAAATGTCTTAGGGAACCAGGAGATAATTTGGGCCCTTTTCAAGTCTAGACTTGTGAGGGGCCTGAGAATGATCCCTTTTGACACCCACCTTGCTCATGTTTATAGCCTTTCTGCTTCCGCTCTTCTTGGTATAAGCAAACATCCAGGGGCTCCTACTTTGGGAGACAGGGAGGCTTCACTGTTGTTTACAAAGTACTCAGAGGTTCTCAGGTACGAGGGGCCCCCGGAGGGCCGAGCTGATTAGTGTTCATTCAAAACTACTTCCTGGATTCTGATAGCAGCTGAGAAATCACATGCCCCGATCTAGCGTGTGGATTTCAGTGCAAAGGAAATGCCATTTTAGTAGCAACTATTTCTGGACTCTGGCTGCACCTTCCTATTGCAAGTTACTGATGCATAAAATCACTGAATCTTCTGGGCCCTCCCACCGTATAACTTATCCTTACTTTAAAACCAATGAGCAGACTGATTTCCTTCTATTTAAACTGCCCAGTGTCCTTGGCTGGCAAGAATCATTAACAGCAGCTACCAACCCTGCGACAGCTGAACAACACAAAAGGGTTTTGCCTGATTTATTTCTGTTTATTTACTGTGCCCATCATCCCCAGCGAGCATGGTTGGCCAGATGCAAAATAGCGTGTTCTTGTTGCAACCCAACATTCATTCATTCAGCGTGTATTTATTGAGCCCCTACTGTGTGTAAAGTACTGTGTTGTTTGGCGTATATGTGTGGGAAGAGTATGAACATGATTAATCCCCTCAAGAATTTGAAATCTAATGGTAATTATTACCAGCTGTTTAGTGCTTCTTATGTACCAGGCACTGCGCTAAGTGCTTTAAAACATCAATACCTTTCATTCTTACAGCAGTTCTGTTTAAGTAGGTAACGTTGCCATTTTGCAGATGTGTCATGATACACGCAGAACCCTAGTTTTGTCATGAACCAACTGCTCACGTTCGTCCGAGGTCCTAACCCAGCTGAGCCCCAGCGCCTGAGAAGGCTGGACTAGTTCAGCTTTTGCCAAAATGTGTTTCCTCTCACAAGAAGTTCCATGAAATTGGGACCTATAGTCACAGCGTACACCCTGCTCAGAGACCCCTGAGGCCCACGCTGATTTCTCCTGTGGATCTCAGCTCAGAGCCACTCTCCCTGTGGTTACCTCACAAGGTTGGTTCCCCAGATCCCATGCTGTCATAGCTCTGGGTACCTTCCCTTCTGAATTCTTAGCACAGTGGAAGCGTGTGTGTGTGCGAGATGATTTACTGCACCTCCACCAGGGTGCTGTAAACCCCATGGGGGTGTGCACTGTGCCTTTTGTGCTCACTTCTGTTTCCTCAGACTGTGGCACAGAGCTTGGACCAGATAATCAATATTATTTAGTCCATTAACTAATTGCTTTATTAAAGGTTCTGAAAAGAACCACCCTAAGGAACCTGCAGCCTTGTTTAACCTGTCTCACACCATCCAAGCCTCATTCAACAAATATTGATTGACCATGTCCTATGATCCAGGCACTGAATTAGGTTCTGAGGATATAGCCATAAACTAAGTAGACATGGTCCTTATTCTCTTGGGGGCTTGCATTTCCAGTGGGGAAATCCAGATGATCAATTAGTCAAGTAAAACGAATAAGAGAATTTCAGGTATTTGTTAAGTCCCGAGAAAAAAAATTAAACTGAGACCTCCTAACCGGATGAGGGGTGGTCAGGAAAGACGCTCCAGAGAGGGGACGTTGGCCTGAAGTGGAAATCGTGAGGAGCCAGCCTTGTGAAGTTGTAGGCACAGAATGTTCTCGATGCCAGTACATGTGCCAGCTGCTCAGGGCGACACCCTTAACGTCAACCTCGACTCCTTCCGCTTGCACGCCTGCCGCCTCCATGTCCAGAGCGTCTCATCTCGGCCAGCCCCTGCCTGCCCTCATGGCTACCACACTAGTCCAAGCTGCCGCGATCTCCCACCAGGACTATCGTGATAACCTCCTAACAGTTTCCTGTGCCTGCACGTCCCCACCCACTGTCTGCTCTCTGTAAGTCAGATCATGTCACTGACCCGCTCAAATCCTTCAACGGCTTCTCCTTACACTGAGGGTAACATCCCAGTGTGAGCCAGGCCCACAGAATCTCACATGATCTGGCCTCCTCTCCAATCCCGGTTTCCACCACTCTCCTGCTGCACGCACACTGCCCTCCGTGCTCTTCCACAAGTGGGCCAAATGTATTCCTCGCTCAGGCTCTTTGTACTTGTGGTTTCCTCTTGCTGGGAAACTCTTCCCCCTGTGCTTTTGTGGTTTGCTCCATCACTTCATTCAAGTTCTGTTCAAATATTAACCAGAAGCCTCCCCAACCCCTTACTGAAAACAGCAATCATTATTATTTCCTGTGCCTTAACCCCGTCTAAAATTTTTCTTCATAGAACTCCTCACACCAGCCATATGTTATGTCTGTCTGTCTGTATCTCCTCTTAGAATGTAAACCCCATGAGGGTGGGAACTGAGACAGCTTTATTCACTGTTGTATTACCAATACCTGGAATAGTGGTCCTCAACCAATATTTCTTGGATGGATGGATGGATGGATGGATGGATGACAAAATGCAAAGAACTTGAGTCCTGATATGTTGGAAAAACAGAAAGAAGGCAGGAATGGGGAGACAGAAGGGCACGCTATAGAGGCAGGCTGGTGTCAGGTTATACCCCTTGTAGTGATTTTAAGAAGCTCAGAATTACTCTAAGAAGGTGGAGAAACTGTTCACCTCTGGAAAGCTTTGTAATTCCTCCTAACAAGTGACATGACCTTTGGAGAAACATTGAACTATATGACCTCTTCTATATTACATTCTTTGATGCCCAGAAATAAAGCTTTGCCCTGCGCTTTGATCCTCGATGTTTGCTTGAGATGCTATGGGTTAAACAGCACATATTGAATTAGCTACTTTGAGCTGCTATGTAAATTTACTTCCCTGGGAAGCCATCTCTGATGTCCCAAACAGAGTTAAGGGTTCTCCCACATGCGTCCCAGCTCCCACTGCTAGGGGACCTGCGGTGCTGCCTTGGGGTGTCTGTTTGTCTGTTACCCCCACTGGAGAGTAAGCTCCTTGAGGCTGGGAAGCTTCTCTTGTTGGCTCCTCCAACCCAGAAACGACAGAGAGGCTGCTGGTGTCTGGATCCAGTCCATCTGGATCCTGGTTTGTTTTCTGTTAATTTAAAGCAGATGCCTACATTTTAGATTTTTTTAAAATTTGATTTCTCTCTTCTCTTGGAATTTTATAAGACATAATAATGCTGTGTCCATGGTTGCAACAACTAGAGAAATTGAGTAGCAGCTACCCTGTTCCTAGAGGGCATGCTTTCTCCAGCAAGCCACAGTCCCCACCACTCCCTATTACTTCTAATGCTGAGGGTGAGAGTTTCTTGTCATTTAACATCTGATTGAGTTACTGTTTTCTTACAGTAAAGAAATGTAATTCTGTGTCCAATCTGGATACAGAATTACATTTCTTTGGATACAGAATTACATTTCAAAGAGGGCTACATGTTATTAAACATGGTACTTGGAGCCCCTTTTGGGCAATTGAGTTTATGACACTAGTCCCAAAATAAACAAGGTTGTTTTTTGGTGTTTAAAAGCACAGGCCTTGACTACCTAACATAGTAAAGATGTTAATTTTCTCTAAATTGATATACAGACTAAATACAATTCCTAATAAAGTCCCACCAAGATTTTTTGTAGATACAGACAAGATTATTCTAAAATTTATATGAAAAGTCAAAGAAACTAGAATAGATAAAATAATTTTTAAAAGAATAATAAAATAGGAGGAATCAATCTATTTAATTTCAAGACTTATTATATAGCTATAGTAATCAAGACCATATGGTATTAACAGAGGGATAGACTCATAGATCAGTGGAACAAAATAAAGACTCCAGAAACAGACCCACACAAATATGCCCAACTGATTTTTGACTTGCAGTTTAATGGAGGAAAGAAAGCCTTTTCATCACATGGTGCTGGAGCAACTGGGCATCTATAGACAAAGCATGAACCTCAATCTAAGTTTCACAATGTATACAAAAATGAACTCTAAATGGATCAAAGACTTAAATGCCATGTACTTTATAAACTTAAAGCTATAAACTTTTTAGGAAAAAAACACAACAGAAAATCTTTAGGATTTAGGTCAGGCAAAAAGTTCTTCCATTTGTTACAAAACATGACCCATAGAGGAGAATTTGAAAAATTGAACTTCATCACAGTTAAAAACCACTTGCTCTGCAAAAGCCCCTATTAAAAAGGATAAAATGTCAAGCTAAGGACTGTGAGAAAATGTTTGCTAACTACACAGCAGACAAAAACTAGTCTCTAGAATATATAAAGAACCCTCGAATCTCAGCATAAAAAAATAATAATCCAGTTAGAAAATGGGCAAGAAAACACGGAAACATTTCACCAAAGAGGACATATATAATGACCATATACATAATGGTCATTATCCATTAGGGAAATGCTAATTAAAACTACACAGCAAGATACCACTACATATCTATCACAGTGGCTAAAATAAAAAATAGTGACAACACCGAATGCTGGTGAGGATGCAGAGAAACTTGATCTCTCATATATTATTGGTGGGAATGTAGAATGGTACACTCACTCTGCTAAACAATTGGGCAATTTCTCAATAAACTAAACATGACCCAGGAACTGCACTCCTTGACATTTATCTTAGAAAAATAAAAATCGATGTTCATACAAAAACCTGCACACAAACCTGTACACAGTATTTAGAGCGGCATTCCTCATAGTTGCCCCCACACTGAACAACTCAGATGTCCTTCGGTGGGTGAATGGTTAAATAAGCTGTGTACACGCACGCATAAATGGCAAGAAATCATATTTTATTGCATTCTTAACTACAGTTACTTACAATGACATATGTGCCCCGGCTGGACTCAACACAGCTTCTCAAACTTTGGAATCAGGTTGGCCACTGCCACCTTCATTGTCTGTTTTACCTGGTTTTCGATGCAGTACTTGTTTTTTGTCACATTAACAGCCAAAAATCCAGCTTTGCAAAGATGTTATTAAAGAAAATAAACCATACACTGATGCTGCCATGTGAGTTCCCTTGTGCTAGTTCTCACAAAGCAAATAGATGTTGAAGATTTGCTGTTTTCCCCTCAAAACTTCAAACATCCTGCAGCACACCCGTGAGTTTGCTGAAATACCACGGGGCACTTTAATGCAGATTGGGAGTTGTGGGTTTAATGGTTCACTTTGGCCTCTTCCAAAGCAGAACAGAGTAGACCCAAACCAATTGCTTCCCTACTGGGACCTTCCCATTTGAAGTGATCCACTTGCTCCTGGACATACCCATGTCCCCAAGATGGTCTCACAGCCAAACTGCCCACCTCTGGGGGACAAGAGTCATTTTCTTTGACTCAGCCAAGTCAGAGGAGATGATTAGTAACAGATGCTGGGCCTTTCAGTTGCAAGGCTCATTCCACTTGATAGTATACAATTTGGGAAGCTCCTCTTCTCTCAAAATTAAATTCCACAAGAAGGACCTAGAAGGTGACAAGCACAGTCCTAGGTACTGGGGTCAAGAAGTGAGTTGGGCCCTGTTCCCAGCCCTTGAGTAATGATTCTTCCGCGGATGACAGACAGCACGATGTTATGGAAAAGCCTGGAAGTCAAGAGACCTGAATCTGAGTTCAGACTCTGACGTGCCAACTTGTTAGGTTGGCCTCGCCGAGCCTCAGTTTCCATATCTGCAAAATGGAAGTTAAAATGTCTGGGTAGCACCTTTATTTCACAGGAGCTAATGAGATAAATGCATGCAAACTCAGAACGTGATGGCCAATGTATAGCAAGTATCTGTATTTGCCACCTTTTAAAAAAACGAATTATCAACCCCCAGCGGCTTTGTCCAAGAGTGAAAAGAAATCCAAACAACAAGATGTATTTCTCGTACTTCTCAGAAGAGATGGGCATATCAGGAGGCGAGGGGGAGGAAGAAAATTCCCAAAGGTTTTGCAATGTCTGGCCTGGAAGCTTTAGTCTCCTTTCCGTTTTGCAGACAAGACAATAAATGCTTGAGAGCTAAATTGATCTGCTCATCCCCCTGTTCCTTTTTTCTCTCGAATACATCACTTAAAAGAGATCAACTTTCTTCCCCCCTGATTCTGGCTGTCACCCAGGGGCTGTTTTATCCAGCGAGCACCCCATGTGACTTTTTTTTTTTTGCCTCCCAGCCATTTCAAAGTCAAAGTTAATATTTCTTCACAGATGTTGTGTCATCCTAGGCACCAGTGATAGATGTTGCTGAGTTGAGGTGAATCTGATTGGGATCTTTCTCCAAGAAAGTGAGATAATATGAGAGCCCATAAAGCAGCTGTTAATTTCCCTCTGAAAGTGAGGATTATGGGCAGTGGTGGAAAGCCACTCTGCGTCCCCAGCTTAATGGTCTTGATTAACACGCTGCACAGCCATCACAGGTGTAGCACATAATAGCTCTATAAGGTTTTCACAGCCGGGCCAATTAAAGTCTGTCATGGCTCCAAGAACTAACAGTGTGTACGTCCTAACGCCAAAAGTCAAAGTGAGTTCTCTAAATAATAATTGCTTACGTTTGTGGGACAGTTTATGGTTCTCATCACATTTATACTTCCCTGATCTCAGTTTCTCCTCATGCGGAAGGCAAGCAGTTTAGGTGGGGAAGTCAACGTTGAGAGATATTTAGTGATTTACCAAATTATAGGACCCCAGTAATTGTGCCAAATTGCTCTTGGTGTCCAGTCCTTAGAGAATTTCCTCCTGTCCATATGGCAGTAACTAGCATTTATACATCACCTAACAGATTACAAAATGCTATTATATATATATATATATATTTTAGGTCTTCCATAGTACAGCACTGTGAATCAGGTCTTCATCATCCCATTTTTATGCAGAAAACTCAAAACCTTGGAATATTCGTTGAAATTCTGCATCTCATTTTAGAGTGGATGAAGCTGTGGTTTCGGTGAAGTTATGTCACATGTTCAAGTGCAGATGGTTACCAGGTGGTTGGACTAGGATAAGAACCCAGGCCTGCTGACTCTGCTCCAGCATTATCTGCTGCCCATCATTCCCTGCCCCTTCCCCTCTCCCCATGCAAGGTGCATTTTAGACTTGGGGTCCAATAAGGAAGCACCAATGACACTGCTGTGAAGACCCAGATGTCTCCTATTGCCACAGTGCCCCACTTTTTGAAAAACTGAAGGGCTAAGAGTAAGCTGGGACAAAGTGAGAGTGGTATGGACTTATATATACTACTAAATGTAAAATAGCTAGTGGGAAGCAGCCGCATAGCACAGGGAGATCAGCTCGGTGCTTTGTGACCACCTAGAGGGCTGGGATAGGGAGGGTGGGAGGGAGGGAGACGCAAGAGGGAGGGGATATGGGGATATATGTATATGTATAGCTGATTCACTTTGTTATAAAGCAGAAACTAACACCATTGTAAAGCAATTATACACCAATAGAGATATTAAAAAAATGACAAAAAATAAAAGGGATGTGAAAGAAAAAATTAAAAAATAAAAGATGACAGACTCATACTACCTGACCTCAAGATTTACTATGATGAAGCTACAGTAACCAAGACAATTTGATATTGGCGAGAGAATAGACACTCGGGGGAACAGAGCAGAGAGTCCAGAAACTAATCCACATAAATGAAGTCTACCAATTTTGACCAAGGGATAAAGGCAATTCAGAAAAGAAAGGATAGTCTTTTCAACAAATGGTTCTGAAAAACTGGACATCCATTTGCAAAAAATACCTGTGCCTCGCACTTTGTACAAAAACTGACTTAAAATGGATCCCAAATCTAAATGGGAAACTACAGAACTTTTAGAAGAAAGCATAGGAGAAAATCTTCGTAAACTTGGGTTATGCAAGGACTTCTTAGATGAGACGCCAGAAGTACAGTCATTGGAAGAGAAAAATGATAAGTTGGACTCCCATCACAATTAAAATCTTTCGCTTCACAAAAGATAGCAATAGGAGAATGGAAAGACAATCCACAGGCTTGGAGGATATATTGGCAAAACACATACACAACAAAGAACCTGTATGCAGAAAATGTAAAGAGCCCTCAAAACTCAGTAGTAAGGGGCACTCCCCTGGTGGTCCAGTGGTTAAGAATGCGCCTTGCAATGCAGGGGACGCAGGTTTGATCCCTGGTCAGGGAACTAGGATCCCACATGCCACAAGGCAACTAAGCCGGCATGCCACAACTAGAGAGCCTGAGTGCTGCAACTACAGAGCCCATGCGCTCTGGACCCTGCATGCCACAACTACAGAGCCTATGCGCCACAACTAGAGAGAAGCCCACACGCCACAATGAAGAGCCTGCGAGCCACAACGAAAGATCCTGTGTGCCGCAACTAAGACCCAACACAGCCAAAAAATAAATAAATAAATATTTTTAAAAAAACTCAGTAGTAAGGATAAAAACACAATAAAAACATGGGCAAAAGATTTGAACAGAATCTTCACTGTAGAGGATATATAGATGGCAAATAAGCACATGATAAGATTCTAAAATCATTGTGCTTTACGGAAATGCAAATTAAAGCCACAGTGAGACATCACCACACATGCATTAGAATGGCCAGGACAAAGAAGAAATCAGTGGTTGCCAGATTTAGGGATGGGGGAATGGTTGCCTACAAAGGGGCAGCACAAAAAAAAAACCCATTGGGGGTTAATGGAAGTCTTCTGTATCTTGATTGTGGGAGTGGTTACATGACTATGTATTTGTCAAAACTCAAAGAACTGCACAACAAAAAGTGAATTTTATGTAAATTTAAATCTTTTGAAAGAAACATACACACAAAAATAGTGGAGAATGGAAATGATTGATGGGAATAGTGGTTAGCAAACTTTTTCTGTGAAGAGATCGATAGTAATGTAATATTTCTGTCTTTATTAATTTCACATTCTCTGTCACAACTGTACAACTCTGCCATTGTCATGCAAAAGTTGCCATAAACAATAGGTGAACAAGCGTGCATGACTGTGTTCTAATAGAACTTTATTTACAAATTAAAAAAAAAAAAGCTGAAGGGCTTTTGGGCAATGATTTATTTTCCTACTGACTTGGGAACTGGCAGTTTATATTCTGAACTGAATATAAACTTGACCCCTGGTCTCTTAACCGCCTGATCTCTGTGGTGCTGACCATGTGTGTTTGGTGAAGGTACTTGTGCTGGTTTACCGGCCACCCACCAGAGGCCCAGTGATGCATTTCAAGGGCCTCAGTGGCTGTGAATGGCCACAGAGGCAGAGGATCAATGTCTTCGCAGGCACGGCAGACTCAGAGGTCGAAAGGCAGCCTGCCTAAGGAAAAAACGAGCTCTAAGCTGTTCTCTGGTAGGACCCCCAACAAACTCTCACAGTAAAATGTTGTTCTTTGTTTCTTAGAGATGAGGAATGAGGAGGACCCCCTCTTTGGTTCTCCTGATGATTTTTTAAGTTAAGGCTGAGCCCCTGAGGACAAATGATTGCCTGCCTAGTGTCCCAGGACTGATGGAGCACACGGGGTGATTCCCTGGTGACACATGTGAGGGTAGGAGTGGAATTTCACATTTCTCACTGCTGGAAGGGCAGCGTTTTCCACCCATTGTTCATTCTGAAAGCTCTCTTTAGTCCCAGCCTGTGAGTTCTCACTGGAGGAGGGCGGAGAATGAATTCTGTGTTCCCTATGGTGCATTGAAGCCTAAGGGCCAGGTTCCTTTCATCTGCAGAGCCAGAAATGATGATTTCCTCAAGAGCAAATGGCTTCCATTGCCTCTTTGGCTACAGTGTATCTGCGTCTGCTCTACCATTCCATCCTGAAATCTGGGGTGCAGCTCAAGCGGCCAAGTTGACGACATCTCCACACAAATAACTTCTTTTATTTGAAAGAAAGAATCAGAATTGGAGGTGGAAGAAAACGTAGAAACAGCCTTGGGTTCTGTACTATTTCATTTCATATTTTTAAATATCATAAAAAGGAGCACGTATCTATTTATATAAATACATATTTATTTATAAATGAGTACGTATAACTGCACATAGAATTAACATTTTTTCCCCGTTTTTATAAAGATATTTCCAAGCGTGGTATGAATAAATCTACACTTGACTTAGCTTAATGCAGTTGAATTGATTTCTGCCTGCTACCCTGTGATTCCCTCTCAGTGGGGGAGAATCGATAAGATCAGTGAGGCCCACTTCTGCACGTCATCGGTCCTGCTTTTAATCGTGGTAATCCTGGCTACAGACCCCTCCATCTGGAGGCATATTGATTAGCAGTGATATTTGCTTGATGATTTGTGACCATATTTAGGGTGCATTTTAGCTTACGACTCAGCATATAGTTCCTGTTCCTTTCGGTTTTATAGTTTGGTGCCTCTTTTCTCCCTGCTGCAAAGGGCCTATTGGAGGGAAGCTTGGGGAAAATCAATTTGACAGGGAGAAGAACTGAAATAAGTCTTAAACAGAATCAGAAAAGGAAAAATTTTAAAAGCACTATAGATGCTTAATGCCTAAGAGATTTGAATTGGAACGGACGTGGGAGAGGAGGCATTGAGTCCAATAAAAATGCCATCAGAGTCACTGGGCTAAAATTCATACCAATTACCTCTCATTAGGCATAGAGGAGCTACCACACATTTTCTTTCTCTTGAAAAGGGCATCTCACACATATCACAATTGGAGAGAGTCCTAAACGTGATGCTTTCTAGTAACCTCATACGATAGTTTACAGATTTTCAGCAAAGTCACGTGTGTACGGACTGTAAATCCTACATCATTTGCCAAGTCCTTTCAGTCCCGCATACACTGAAAACCCTATTCGAATAGACTGTTGGTGGTAAAAAAAAAAAAAAAAAGTAGAAGAAAAATAATTCTTTCCCTACCCGCCCAGCTATTCATTTCCTTCCAATTAATAATTCATGCCAATCTTCAGAGCCTAAGACTGTTGTTGAAGAGGATTAAAAGGTAACATAAACAAAACGCTGAGCATAGAACCTGGTTCATGTATTACTGTATTAGTTTCCTAGGGCTGCTTTAACAAAGTACCATGAAATGAGTGTCTTAAACAACAGAAATGTATTGTCTCCCAGTTCTAGAGGCTAGAAGTCTGAGATCAAGATGTCAGTAGGGTTGGTTCCTTCGGAGGCTGTGATGGAGAAACAGTTCCAAGCCCCTTTCCTAGATTCTGGTGGTTCACTGGCAGTCTTTGGTGCCCTTTGATCTGTAGATGAATGCCCCTCATCTCTGCCATCGTGTTCGTGTGACGTTCTGTGTGTGTGCATGTCTCTGTGTCCCGATTTCTCCTTTTTAAAAGGATATCAGTCATCTTGGATTAAGGCCCATGACTCATCTGAACTAATTACATCTGCAATGACCCTATTTCCAACTAAAGTTACATTCTGAGATACTGGAGGTCAAGACGTCAGCATCTGAATTTTAGGGGGACACAATTCAATCCGTAACAATGACTATTATTTATTATTATGTTTTAATCATGATTTCATTCTTAGCTTTTCATGATTTCCTCTTCACTATAACCTACCCTCTCTATACTGCATATTAAAATATGCAAAGAAGGGAATGAAGAAATTGGAATATTGTTGTATAGTGTGAGTATCTTCAAGTAGCACTGGCTGAAAATTTATAGTACACATCCACAACGTCAGGGCACTCATGGTCCTGGTAGAGGGATCCAGGAGAGTTGGCCAGCCCCATCCAGCAAGGCAGCAGAGCTTGTCATTAGTTACACCCAAAGCCATCCAGAGTGTTGGCAATCTCTCCAGCCTTAAGATTCTGGTTTCCTCCCATAGGAAGCAGACAGGCAGCAGCCTGCCCAGCCTCACCAGATGGTGTGGAGTCCCTAGTGCCACTAGCGTCATGCATCCTTAAGATTATTAAAACACCCACAAAACAAAAGAAATGCCCTTTGGGGCAATAAAATCCCAAATCTAGCAATTTCCTGCTGTATCACAGCAAAGGACCTCCCTCCACCCCCCCGCCCCACTGGCTGTTGTTGAGCTAGATGGTTAACCAGTAATTCTTCAAAATGGTTTTCTTCTGACATGGGCACAACATTTTCCTTTGTAAGAACGTGAAGGTTTGATTCCTCCAGAGCCCATTATATAGACAGATTGGCCCCCGAGATCATTACAAGAAGATAGGCTAATGGGCTCGATTAAGGAAATCCCATTACCTCCATAAAGAATCACCAGTGAGGTTCAAACCCAGACGAAGTCTCGCTGGCACAAAAAGTACAGTTTCTTACCTAGAAACATAGAAATAGCATTCGGTCCACATGTTTATATTGGGAAACTAGGTTGCTATCGATCGGTCAGACAGGACTGTGGAACAAGAATATTTTTACTCCACTCTGTTTCAAAAGGATTTAGGATGACATACGAGGGTGGATGAAATATGACATGATAGAATAAATTGAAAATTAGGGGACCTAAAATCGTGGTCTCTCAGTATTGGAAGCCAACTTTCCAGCAAAGGCAGCATTGCCAGCTCTAGAAAACCTGATGCATGGCTACGCAGCTCTTCCTGATCTAACACGATCCTCAGAGCCCCGAGGATGGCTCGCAGCTTCCTGAGAGAGGCAGTCCCTGGCCTTGTTATGACCGCTAGCTATTGACTCAAAGCTGGCCTGGAGACAGGCAAGAGAGTGAAACATACATGGCCGTCTAAAAGGAAGTGTGCTGTCTTCTGGGATATCATGCCTGGTTTCACCCTCCCCTCCCCAGATCAGGGGATTTGTATGGATGTAATAGACTGTCAGCTCGTAATTTACATGGGCTCCCTTCTCCTGACACCACCATCTCCAACTTCAGATTATAAGCACATTTTTTAAAATGTATATGAAAACGTTTTGAAAGGTGAAAAAAACACACTAAATAACTAAATGAAAGTTAAGAGGGTGTATTATGCTCGTCTCTGTCCTATGCCTTCTTAGTGTCTGGGGCACATACATACAGGGAGAAGAAAGATCACCTGCTAGTTTTGAACCTTCCTTGCTGAGTGCCTCTTTTTTATCAACCAGGTGTTTTTTAAAACCCCTGTGGTGAGCGTAAGACTTACCTGAGGAGTTTTGTAAATTGCGGATTCCTAGGCCCCATTCCTAAAGAGTCTGATTCAGTAGAACTGGGGCCAGGCCCAGGAATCTGCATATTACTGTATTCTTCTGGTGATTATGAGCTTCATGGCTGATGAAACGTAATTTCAGGTGTACTGTGCTCTCCTATGGTTTTCAGTCTTTTAGAGCAGTAATTTTTGCATTCCTAGCCTATCATTTCTTCAAAATGGAATTATTTTTCCATGTGTAGTGCCTATAAAAGCTAAATGTGCTCATTGTTTTTTTTAAATTGGACAATATGAGTAAAAATCATCAATTTTCCACCATCAAGACAGAACTGTCATAAATATTTTAATGGATATCCATCAGAACTTTTTTTCTGTTTGTGTGTGTGTGTGTGTGTGTGTGTGTGTGTGTGTTGTCTGTGTGTATGTGTAATCTCTATTATTTAAAAATATTAAGTTTGCTGACCCAAATTCGTGAAAGAGAAGGGAAAGGAACTGGCTCCTACAAGATCTTTTTCTTTCAGTGTTAATAACCAATAACCTTTTCTTCCTTGGGTTCTGTGACTGTAAGGGCCCTACATTTACATTGGCCTCTTTCAGTGATGATTTCACAATTCCTTATAGCTCTACCCAAAACACTTTTCTTTAAGGACTAGGTAGCTATGAATTGCCAACTTAGAAGACATGAGGGAAATTGCTGCACTGTCTTCAAGGTTCTGTTCCTTTTCTTGCAAACATCGTCTTCCTACCACAGAACTGTTCTCTTTGACCACCACCTCTCCATCTTCACTTGGAAATCTACATCTGCCAATTCATTTTTCTACCTTTTGTGCAAACTGTCCTTTGATGTTTCACCTCTGACAGGTCTTCCCTAGCTAGAGAGAGCTTTGAGAATCTCATGAAAATGATGATCCCTCACTCCTGAAAAATTACACACATATGCACCCACATTTTTGCATGTAATTTCGTGAAGTCCAAGGAATCTAAGTTAAGGACCCCTTTGGTAATACAAACCTACCGAGGAGTCCCACAGACGTCATCCATGAAAATAAGTATTCAGCATCAATTATCCAGCAGATACTGCATTTGGGCCCTGGAGATACAGAGAGAAATAAGTAGGAACTCTGTCTAAAGGCTCTCAGGATAGTGGTGGAGGTAGGTAGAAAAACAATGACCACAGACTGTGAGAAACACTGTAATGAAACACAGCGAGGGCTGTAATAAAACGTTCTTAAAGCATAATTCTCACTTCTCCCCTTAAAACTCTGGATATCTTCTCTTCCTATTGTCCATGAAGACTTTCCTCCTGAATCTGAAGCTTACTTCTCCAGTATCATCTGGACATGGCTCTTTCTTTTGCCCAGCATTCGCACTCCTATCATATTAAAGTTTCTTCTGGTCCCCGAATGTGCTGTGCTGTATGGGTCTTCTTATGAGATGTCCCCTCTGCCTGGTATACTTTACTTGCCATCCTTTGCCCTTTGGTCAGGCTTTCTTTTGTCCTCTAACACTAGACTTTGGATGCTTTCTCCAGGGAGCTTCCCCTGATTTCTCCAAGTTCAAGTTAGATGCTCCCCCTATATGTTACTGTAGCACTCTGTACTTACCTTCATTCTCATCACTCTGTATTACAATTACCTCTTCATAGGTATGTGTCCTTCACCAGACAGTGATATCCGCAAGGGCAGGGACTATCTTGTTCATAGTTCTAGTGTTGGTAGCTGATGGATAATAGTTAATAAATATTTGAATTAATTAATTTACTCATTAGTTTAATGCTTAAAAAACCTGAACAGAATTAGTTTTAAGGCTTTCTAGTATAAGTCAGAATGGAGAGTCCTCCTACCTCTATATTCTCTGAGAAGTGCGGTCTATAATTAGAACTTTAACAATGTCTGATCAAGCTGCTCTTTGCCGGTAAGGAATCTGGCTCTCAGTTACTTGGTACACACAGAAGCAGCGACAGAGCTGAGGCCAGTTAATTAAGAGATGTTCACCTGTCATTTGCTTAGCGCTCTGCAAAATACTTTGGGGAGTCAAAGATGTGTGAGTTACCTGTTGTTAGGAACATAAGCCTTCCCCATGTGGAATCTAGACAGTATATAATTTACTGCCAAATTATGTAGTAGAGACTGTAAGATGACATTTATAGCCACTTCTAGCTCATCTGTGAATCTAGGGTTTTTAATAGCACTTCACTGAATTAAATCCTCTTGTAGCAGGAGACTGGGGACCATGTGTTGATGATCTTATTGCCTCGAAGGTTGAGCATAGTCCCCTGGTCTGAGTAGGTACTTAACAACTATTTGTTAAACCAAATACAGTCAAAGGAGAGGAAGACGCCAGTAAATATGACATCTGGGTGAAGAGTTTCCCATCTGTAAATTATTTGACTGGAATGAAAAGCTTGTATATTTAATGAGTACTGGGCAATCACTGAGTATTATGCTAGGGGCTGTGAAGACACACTAGAATTAAGATGGCATCAATGAAAGAATACAAGCTTCAAAATCAGGCAGGCATACCTGATTCAAATCCCAGCTCTTCCGTAGGCTTGCTGGGTAACCTGCCATTCGTTTCATAGGTATTTGTGAAATCATGTTCTAGGCAAGGCAACACGCTAGGTGTTGAAGAGATAACATTAAATATTCTCTACAAACCTGGACTCTTCAACGACTTTCCTCAGTTTCTTTACCTGTAGTGTGAGGCCAACAACATTCTCTTGGAGAGCCGCTGGGAGGATGAAGTGTGATATGTAGGAAAATGCTCAGTACACCCTTGGCATGTAGCAGATACTCCATAAATGCCACTAGAAAGCACAGTTCCTGTAATCTAGTTAGGACAAGTCAATGAAAATTCAAGATCCAGCTACAGCTCACTGTCAACATGGTGGCCCCACTAGCTATGGTGCACTTGAACTGTGGCTAGTCCAAACTGAGATGTGTTGTAAGTATAAAATACGAACCAGGTTTTGAAGACTTAGTATGAAAAAAGAACACTCACTTATAATTTTTTTGTTTATTACATGTTGAAATTATAATATTTTTATTTATTTATTTTTTGTGGTACGCGGGCCTCTCACTGTTGTGGCCTCTCCCGTTGCAGAGCACAGGCTCCGGATGCGCAGGCTCAGCGGCCATGGCTCACGGGCCCAGCCGCTCCGTGGCATGTGGGATCTTCCCGGACCGGGGCACGATCCCGTGTCCCCTGCATCGGCAGGTGGACTCTCAACCACTGGGCCACCAGGGAAGCCCTATAATATTTCTAACGAATTGGGTTAACTAAAATACATTAGTAAATTAATTTTCCCTGTTTCTTTTTTAAATTGTTTTTCTGTTGCTACTAGAAAATTTGAAATTACACGTGGCTCACATTACCTATATTGGAAAGTACCGCACTAAAGAATAAAAGTTTGTTATTGGTTTTTTTTTTTTTTTTTTTTGCGGTATGCGGGCCTCTCACTGCTGTGGCCTCTCCCGTTGCGGATAGTTATTGGTTTTGAAAAGATGTCATTAGAGATGCCAAATTGACCTAGAGACGTGTCCCACAAGGTAGGGACTGAGCAGGGATGAAAACACAAAACTGTGATCCTGATTTCATACTCTCACGATGGTATCAATAGTAGTTACCAGATTACACCAGAACATTCTCATTCACTTCAGTTCCTATGCCACTTGTGAAACGTACCTGTGTGTATATGTAGGAAAGGGGATGATGCCAGGGGGTGGGGGAAAGCAGGCAGAGACATCCTCACTTCTCACAATGGCTGTTAGGATTGACTTCTTCATTTGGAAACAGTGTAAAAGCAGCTGGGCTTTAGACGGGTGGAGTTTGGATGTCAGCCTCATTCCTTCCTATGTCATCTTGGGCAAGTTACTTCATTTCTGTGAACCTTACCTTACTCATTTATAAAATGATGGTGATAATAGTAACTACATTAGTCTGCTCAGGCTGCCATAACAAATACCGTAGACTGGGTGGCTTAAACAACAGGAATTTATTTCTCACAGTTGTGGAGGCCAGAAGGCCAAGATCAAGGTGCCAACTGAGTTGCTTCCCCAGTGAGGACTATCTTCCTGGCTTGCAGACAGCCACCTTCTCACAGTATCCCCACAGGGCAGAGAGAAAGAGAGAAAGCAAGCTCTCTGGTGTTTCTTCTCAGAAGGACACTAATCCCATCATGGGGGCCTCACCCTCATGAGTTCATCAAAGTCGTTACCTCCCAAAGGCTTCGTCTCCAAACGCCATCACGTTGTGGGCTGGGACTTCAACATGTGAACTTGGACATTCGTCCATAACAGTAACTGTATTATTAGATTTTTGTGGGGATTGAGGGAGCTTGTACATACTAAGAATGTAGCACAGTGTAAATGCTCAACTGTTAGGTTGTCACCCATCTAACAGTATTTAGATTGTATTTACATGTCCTCAGCTCCAGAACAATGCCTGGCACATATTTCATGTTTGGTGTTCAATAAATATTTGTTGAATGAGCTATATAATTCATCATCATCAAATCAAGCAATGACTGATTGTTTCAATTCCTGAAACACCAGTGTTATCAGGTAGGATCTAGCTTCTTGTACCCTCTAGGCCGTGTCTCTGAATGTGGATATAAGGACGGCCTCAGCTGCTGAGAATGGGCCATGCTGACAACTAACTTATCTCTTGCTTTGCCATTAGTGTCCCTCAAAGTTGACTCCACCCTCAGGCCACTCCTTAGCCACCTAGCCATGCCCATGATTTTATTTCCCTAATCCTGTCATTTTTTTCAGTATACCCAACCATGAGACTCTTTTTCCCCCATTCAATTTAATCATGGAAAACCTGCTCTGATTTCGAATCCCTTTGGCAGCTAATCGAAGCTTGAAGCATTCTATTAGCTCTCCGTATTTGCACTAAGCCCAAACTGACGCATCTGGGATTATTATGTAATAACTTGGGCTCATTTCTGGTCAGTATATACCATCCCTTTTCATTCTGCAAATCCCCTTAGGGCTTTCTTTCTGTTTGCGTGGGGTGAGGGAAGGGGTTAGAAGGGCTGCGGTTGGGGGCTTTGAGGTAGGGGCAATGTTTGCTCTGAGTTATTATCCCACACTTATCAGTATTAAACTGGATTTGACAACTCATAGCCTAGGATTTAAATGGTATAAATCCTTCTTCATTTGGCAGCCTGGTTCCCCCCATTATTTATTGCGCTACCCAGTTCATTATCATCGGCATACTTGGAGGCTTGGCCCGTGATGCCTTCACAGTCAAATGATTTATACAAATAATAAAAAAGACTGGAGTTCCCAGCGAGGAGATCCAAAGCAATTCTCCCTCTGCTTTTCCTCTCATCTGGCTCAGTTCATCTCCTGAGCGTTAACCCTTGGCCCTCTTACTTCTTCTCCTGGGAAATTCATCCTCAGCTTCCTTCTGGGCCTGAGAAGGAAGCGCTATTGACAGGAAGAGGGGAGTGCTGAGAGCTATGATCTAATTCCAGTAAGGAGTATCAGGTCTTTATATGGGAGGCACCCTGCAAACCCTTTCCCTACATTGTAGGATTTCAGTTGTCACAGCAGCCCTTTGAGGTGGGCATTGGTTTTATCCTGTTTGACGGTTGAAGAAACCGTTGCCTCTCGGTCTCACTAAGACAGGCAGAGTTGGAGGAAGAAGGCATGCGGGGAGGGCTGGGGGCTGGGAATACCGCTACAGCATTTCCAGAGAGAAAACTGGTACCAAATGTGTAATGTGGCGGTGAAGGACATGAGCTTTGACATCAAGCAAACCAAACCAGCTCTTTTACCTATTAACTGTGGGCCAGGGAGCAAGTAGCCACTCTGTGCCTCAGTTGCCTCTTCTGTAAAGTGGGAATAATAAAGTACCTACATAGGTAGTCATGAGGACTGAATGAGATGTCACAGAGAGGACCCTTAATGCATTTCTCCATCTGTGAAAAGGGTATATATAATAGTGTCTAACTCATTTTACCTACACAACAACCCTATGAGGTAATATGTATAAAGCACTTCAAGCAATGCCTGGAAAGGCTCATGAAGGTTAGTTGTTGTTCCTGCTATGACTACTACCACTAACACCACCACTACTATGACTATTACTCTTGTCATGATTCAAGCTAAAATTGAATATAGAAGGTAGATACTATCCAACCACTACATTGCAAAGACCTGGAGGTAGGGTCCTGGTCTGCAGAATTTAGCCCCATGGTAGTGATCACGGCAGTGATTTATGACTGTAAGAAAAATGACCTGTGTGTGCCTGCGTGTTTTACTTTCCCTGCCCTGTATCTACCCGTGCCCTTCTCAAACTAGATGCCAACTCTAGGCTCGCCTGAGGGAGGTTTGGTCTAAAGCTCCAGCCCAAGCTTGGAAAGAACAGCCTTCACTCAGAAACTCAGTCTCCTGTCCTCTTATCTCTCTAGTCGCAAGCTTTAAGTAAGTATACTTATGAGGCCATATGTTTCTTGCTGAAAACCAAATGTGGATGGATAGGCTCTAGAGATCATATTCACTTATTTAAAACGTGGGACAAGGGTATCTCTGTTGGGAGCATCTGCTGCATTGAAATGAGACAGGAGTCCCCCCCTCCTCCAGTTTCATATCTTGCAAAAATATTTCTGTTGACATTGATCTCAGGTAACCCTTAGCAATACCATAAATGCCATTATTTGATTTGATTTTTTTTTTTTTTTTTTTTTTTACCATCCAGCCCTGTGCTTCGGAAATACAATAAATTTTATCCTGTCCCATAAAACTTGCAGTGAATGTGCTACTTGAATATTTTATAGTTGAATGTAAGTGTCTCCGCATTGCCAGGCGGCACCCCCATGGATGTACACTTGTAAAGGAAGTGATGCCAAGAGTTCACAGTGGCCTGGAAGTCCAAATGCGGCCCAGATTTTCTCCCATACCCTGTACCTGGAGCCAAGAGTAATGTTGAGTGCTTCGAAATATTTTTGCCACGTGTGTTTGTCAATCATTTATAGGCAATGGATAGCATTGTTTTCAACACAACTCTTCTTTGCTGAAGCAGCAAGAGCAGAAAATGGGCTTTAGAATCAGTCTTCTTAGCTAACTGTGTGGTCCTGAGCCCTAAACCTTGAGTTTCCCAGCTATAAACGTGTGTGGAAGTAGAACCAACCTCATAGAACTGTTTGAGGATTAAATGAAAAACATGCATTTAGGGCTTCCCTGGTGACGCAGTGGTTGAGAGTCCGCCTGCCGATGCAGGGGACACGGGTTCGTGCCCCGGTCCGGGAAGATCCCACATGCCGCGGAGCAGCTGGGCCCGTGAGCCATGGCCGCTGAGCCTGCGCGTCTGGAGCCTGTGCTCCGCAACGGGAGAGGCCACAACAGTAAGAGGCCCGCGTATCACAAAAAAAAAGGAGTAGGACTGTGTCGCCCCCTCCCTGACACAAAGCACTCAAAGAAGTGTTAGCTATTAGTATTTTCTCCTTTATTGGTCTGCATATTCCTAACTTCATACATTGCGTAAATTTCATTGACGTTGTCTTTGCTGGTGATCACACTGTGATAGTGATGGTCTTATTAACACTGTTATTGTTCATGGTAACAATCATAAATTTTACCTTCATTGGTTTATGAAACCGTTTCCATTTCCCCATATATTTCTGCAAGTTTGCCCTTTCTTCCTAATTTCCAGGCCACAGTCACTGTGGAAATTCCAAATCAAGCCTCCTTTCTATTTCTGTCTGTCCCCCCTTTCCATCAACTGTCACTTGGTTTTCACTTGCTCTGTGGAGGAATGGGAGTTGCTGTGAGTTTGGAGCTGAAAGCCTGAGACATAATATTATCATTTAGCTGTGCTGTAGCATTTGTATTAAGGAGGGCTTTGCAAACTTCTTTATGAGTGTATGTTTGTGAGAAATTCTTTTTTCGGGCTTCCCTGGTGGCGCAGTGGTTGAGAGTCCGCCTGCCGATGCAGGGGACACGGGTTCGTGCCCCGGTCCGGGAAGATCCCACATGCCCTGGAGCGGCTGGGCCCATGAGCCATGGCTGCTGAGCCTGTGCGTCCGGAGCCTGTGCTCCGCAACGGGAGAGGCCACAACAGTGAGAGGGCCGCGTACCACAAAAAAAAAAAAAAAAAAAAGAAATTCTTTTTTCTCTTATAGTCAAGAAGGTGTGATTGCAGTTCTGATTCTCATACTCAGCCCAATGCTGAGTGGCTTGCCTCTGTCCTTTCCCCATAACTGAGCAACAGAATAATGAATGATGATTTCAGCTGCCTTCTTCCCTCCCAGGGTAACATGAGTCAGCATCCGGGACTTCGCCTGGAGGCCCGAGTCATAAATATCCCTGCAATCCATCAAAAATCTCCACAAAAGGCTGTTTTTAAACCGTAAATGAGGAAAGAGTCCTTGGCCCTTATCTTAATCATCAAGTCAATGGGAGGTATTTATGGTTATAACTTTGGGGTCAAAGAGAAAAGCTATAGCCAATAATATAGATAAGAGAAACCAGTTTGAACCCATTGTGAGATGATAAACTTCTCATAGAGGAAGGACAAAAATATTTCAATGAACATACCCTTTCTGCCCCCCAATTCCTGTCAGTCATGTCACATTTTTTTCCCCTATCTCTCTAATCTTTATTAAAGACTTATCAGATGCCAGGCCTGGCGCTAGCTCCTTTATTTGCATTATCTCCCTGCATTGTCATAACTAGGCTATGAAAGAGAGATTTTCTTCACTGTTTTATAGAAGAGGAAATTGGGATTGAGAGTGACCTTGGACCCCAGATCCTTCAGACTTTAAAGCCCAAGCTCTTAGTTACTCAGTTATACTCTATGGGAAGCCAGGGAAAATGAAGACGGAGAGAAGAATATATAGAAATGCAAGCTGGCCTTCTCTCTGCTACACAAGATGCTAATTATCTAACGGCAGATATAGTATGGTATAAAGTCTCGGCAAAATAATTTTAATTTTTGGTTCAGTACTATAAACAGACAGCCCTTAAATAGATACCATAAGACCCTAAAAAGTCCCAGCAGTAGACTGTATTCCTGGGGGTGCACCGAAGACGAAGATTTTGTGGACATTTAAAATGCCAGGAATTGTGATCATCATTGTATGTACCTGAAAATGTCCCTGTTTCGTCTTCATCCATTCTAGCTTACTTGGAGTGCAGCCTGCCATCAGGGATGGCTTTGTGATAGGGATAATATTTTATTTATGAGAGGATTAGCAAAATATGATTGTTGGATTCGCTAATAAAGAGGAGATTGGAAAAGGAGCCAGCTGGCATGCCACATGTAGCTCCGTTAGGAAGACACATCTAATCTGTGTTTTTCTCTCCAAACTCACACCTTGGAGGTGCCTGGAGCTTTCCCCCTCCGCCTTTCCACTGAGCGCCTCGAAGCCCTCACCAGTGTCTTCTGAAAATGCAGAGAATATCTCTGTCTGTATTTCCTGGCCAGACTTCCCATGGCTATTCAGGCTGCTCTTTCTAATGATTAAAGTATCATCTGCCCAATTGTTGGAGCACTATTGTGTCCAGATGGAAGAGGCAGGAGAGCAAAGTGTTAACCGACAAGATCTGGAGTCCAACACACCCACAGAGAGGGGTTAACTCTGTGATCCTCGGTGTATAAGGAACATGACCTCTGAGGCCCGTTCTCTCCTCCTGGAGAAAAAACAAACATACACTTACTTTAGGTTTTCACTGCTTAACAAGCTTTAAGTTATTAATAAAATTTTAAAAGATTTCATTTGTAGGAATCACACAGTGGGATGGGTAGTACTGGCAATTAAACCTTTTTTTTCCTTTCCTAATTCTGAGCTCTACTAGGTAATGCTCACTAAATTGATGTCTCTGTCTTCCTTGTCTTTGCTTTCTTTTTGCTGGGGAGTCATTGCATTTTAAGAAGTGAGTCATGATATTTAAAATTATACATGCACACTGCAGAAAACAAAGAATAGAATTACCTCAATAAAGCAAAAGTACAATTTAAAACCACATAATCCTGCCCTCTAAGCCTTAATACACTTCCTTCCTGTCCTGTTTTTTTAATGCATATATTTAACATGGTTGAAGGCATCCACACTCTTTGAAATGAAGGGAAATGTCTATGAGCTAAGACAATGAGAACTTGTTCTTTCCACTGTTTCCCATGGAATGGAATTCAGGATACAAGTCATCAATTTTGAATATCCTGCAAGGTTGTTTAGAAATGAGTTCCCAAAGGCCCCCTTTGTAGAGCTGCTGCAAAATTGGAGTGTGCTGGTTCTATAGGATGAAGCTCACACTCAGTAACTGGACAGTTAGTCCCTTACTGAAACTTCTTTATGAACCTGAGGTAGGCCTGCCGTTGCATATGTCACAGTCAGAGGGACGTGTAAGTGCCTCTGTTCCAATATCTGCTTAGGCACAGACCTGGTTTCCCTTTTGGAATCTGGAATTTTATATGGCCCTCTATGTATCGCAGTGGTTGCCCAGGGGCATTTATGAACACAATGGATTCTGGGCAATTTACACAGCAAAGAAGACTCTGGAACATGCTCTTAGGGTAGGTCTCTCCGGTGAGATCCCATGAGCCTGAGATTTGAACCTCCATAGTTCTTAAGATATTGACTCAAGCACCAGGCAGCACTGGTTCGAATCCTAACCCCACTACTACCTGGCTTTAGGGTGTTAGGCAAGTTACCTCACCTTTGCAAGCCTCCGTTTCTTTCTATGTTAAATGAAAACAACAGCACCAACCCATAGACTTGTGTGGCAAGTGACTTCACGCATGTATGGTGCCTAAAAGAGTGCCTAATACATTGCTCAGTCCATGTTAGCTGCTGGTGCTTTTGTCGGTGATCAGGGGCGTCCATGTTTGTACTCAGCCACGCCCCCTTCTGCGCGATCTCAGAAAAAGCCCTTCTGGACTCTAAACTTCCGAGGGCAAAAATTCTTGCGCTCAACTCTTTGTTCCCAGCAGCCCCAGGACAGTACCTGGTTTGGCTTGGAGGCTCAATATTTAGTCCTTGGCTCAAATTGGCTAAAATCTGAGTTTTCTTCTGGTTATGTGGTGCCTAGTGATGACTTGACTCCAGGCTCTGCAGGGTGGGTGTGTAATGGTGGAGAAAGAGGCTTCGCTGGATGGTCCCGCTCTTTGCCTCTCCACTCCCACACGGATTCTTCCCTTTCATCTTCGATTGCTTCAAGATAGGAATGGAGCAGGAGTCCAGACAGGAGAGACTGTGAAAACCAGTAGCTGTTTTTAATTTTTACTTGCATATGATTCCCTCTCCATCCAACATATCAGCCCATGATGTTTCCCAAGGGAGACCTCAGAACCTCAAAGTTACTCTGTCAGAGTTTTCTTGTTATAATCTGCATGTTCTCCGGGTGCTGTGCTGGGTTCAAGGGTACAACAGTGAACGGTAAATTCACAGGCCCTGCCCTTGTAGGGTCCTTTGAGGAAGATGGTAAATATTTGTGTGGCAACTGGTAAATATCACTTCTCTGTCAGGAAATTCAGAGTGCCGTGGGCGTCTTAGGAGAGTCACCTGACTATTTTGAAACGTAAAGAAGACCAGTTATTTAGCTTTAGTAGAAAGCAAGACTCTCCGTAATAAAATATGGAGTAGGGATGGTATTATGGGTTTCAAGATTTCCTTGTCCTATATGATATTTTCTGTGCTGAAAAGAGCACAGTACGTGAAAAATCAGGTTATTTCTTATAACTCAGTGTTTTATAGTCAACTTATACCACCTTCAGCACTCAGAGGAATTAAGATCATTTCATCGCAAGACAGGCTTTCTAACATTTAGATACACGCATGCATATCCTTGCTTCCAGATGCCCGCATCCATTTCCCTATGGCTGGTTATTTCTTCTTCTGAAATGTTTTTTTATCTTCTTTCTGACAGTCTAGTGGCAGAAAGATAGAGTTTCTTCACGCTGTGTTTTTACTTTCCATTTTCCTGATAAAACTGTATCACTGCAGAGGAAATCAAATCTAATCTTCAGTATATTTAGCATGAAAGCAATAAAAAGCATTAATTCACTCCAGAAAGAGCGAAGTGCAGTCGGGTACTCAAAGGAAGAATCACCATGGAAACAGTTTTCTTGAAATTCTGTACTCTCCAGGCTCTAGGCATGACTAAGTGAAGAAAGGAAGGCAAAGGGAAGAGAAGAAATATCTTGCCCTTTCTGTTGTCACTAAAATGCTGCAGAGGAATTGCCATGAATTATTGATTGCATGAATAGAAGTGTATATGAATTAGAATTCTTGAAATGTTGTCTTTTAAATGAGTATGTAAGAACACACTGAGAACTTGTTCTTCACTGTTCTCCTTTCCTCACTGTCAAAATCCCATTGAACAATCAAAGAGCTCTCCTAAGGTCAAAAGTTTGCGGACAAGCGCCAGGAATTACGGTGATTCAAAAATTATATGAGCTATAGCACTAAAGCAGTATGCTTTTGCATGTAACTCCCAGATACACTTGCCTTTGTATACCATTTTAAGATGGCTATGGTTTCAGAATTTTTTTCAAAGATACTAAGTAAGTAAAGATCAGAGGCCAGCTCTTGCTTTGGGGACTGTGTTAATAGGACATGATGGAATTTCCCTAAGGAATTTCTTATGGATTAAATTCACATCTGGGCACGTGTATATATCTCACAGCGAGCCAACTTTTCTTGCTTTCTATGTTTTTACCAATTCATAGGTTTTTCTCACTGAACCTGTACATCTATATTTAATAGCTCTGATAATAATATCTACCATGGGTTAAATGTTTCCTGTGAGTCAGTCACTGTGCTGAATCATTTGCATAATAATATTAAGAGCATGGACTTTTACTTGGATAGAATTGTGTTTCATGTGGCAAAATGGCTAATGCAGTAGATGTTCGCTAATAAAATAATTATGTTCCTGTGTAATCCTCATGACAGCCCTATGAGAAAGTCCCCACTTTACAGATGAAGAGACTGAGTTTTGGTGATGACAGTTGATTACACTGCATCACAGAACCAGTGAGTTATAAAATGTGGAACTGGAACCATATATGAATGCTAAGTCCATGGTTTTAAGAACAGCACTAGGTTTTCATCCTGGAGGACATAGACAGCCTGTCTTTTCCATCTCTATACAAACTCACAGCTGCCGAGGAATTTACATAGGGAAGCCCTCATCGTATTTATAACAAATATATATTTCGAATCTACCACTGTGCCAGGCACCACACTAAATATCAAAATTGAAAATAAGAAAAAAGTTTCTGCCTTCATTGAGCTTACAATCTTCAGGAAGTGTTGGCCTGAAGGCAAAATAGTCAAGGGTTCAGGGAAAAGAGAGGTTAATGACATTGTGGAGGATGGATTCCTCCTGGTCCTTCAAGAATGGGAGGAGCTTCCAAAAGGTAAAAGAGAAAGGAAGAGAAATGAACACGAGGGTAAGATCGCATGGTAAGCGTAGAAGTGGTGGGGATAACTGAGAAGAGTGAGAGGACCTATGAGAAGATCAGGGCATGTGATTTAGAAAAGTGAGTTTGAACAAGTAAGTCGACAGGTGGGCCAACGAGTGAAGAACCTTGAACTCTGGGATGAGTCGGGCCAGATTTGATCCTATCAGTACAAGTGAGCTTTAAAAGCACCTGTTTGTTTATACTGATGTATTAATTACTTCTAGTAAAGTGTACTATTTTCTCATGCTTATGTCGGTGACTTTTTACCTATTTATATACCCATGGCACTGTCCCTCAGATTGAAGTATAGGATATTTTTAGGACTCCATGTCCCCCTCACTTGAATCATCCCCATCACCCACGATTTTCACTATTCTGACTTGCATATGAGTGTTCAAAGGAAAGTGATAAAAAGGCAAATGCCATGATGAAAGTTTAGAGGGAAGTTTAATGACTTCTAGGATGTAGCATAAAGTATGGAGGTGAGAGATTTCAAACCAGGAGACCAGCCAAGAGAATGTCACAAGGTTCAGAATACCTCTATCCATCCATTCAGTTAAATATATATTGGGCACGTGTTATGTACCAGACCCATACATTGAAGATACAATAGTGACCAGCATGCGCTCTCTCAAGGGAGGCTTCCTGGAGGAAGAGATGTCCAACCTGAGGCTTGAGGACCAAATAGGGGTTAGCCAGACCAAGGAGGAGATTGAGACAGAAATGGTTCCAGGCAGAAAGGGAGCATGTACAAAGGCCCAAAGAAGACAGGTGGTATGGCCTTGTTGAAGTAGAGGCGTGGGCAAGAGAAGAATGGAAAGAAATGAGAAGGTTTTCAAATTCGAGAAGTAGCCAGACTTAGTAAATATTATATCAGAGGAACCATGTCAAACTGGGTTTCTTTTTTAAACATCAATATATAATAATTGTGGCAACCTCGCTGTGCAGCAGTCTGCATCCATTGTTCAGAAAATCTCAGATCTTCAGTGTGGCTGGGTTTTTCACTGTTGTTTTTATTGTAAGCAACCCACCTGGTTTCAGTCATTTCTCTTTGAACTTGAACCAGAAAAACCAGTCAGGCAATGAGATTTTCAGCATCTTTTCACCTGCCTCTTTTAGATGAAGCTCTTTTCTTGTTGTTTGTACATTCTTTGTCTCCTCTTTTTCCGGGGTGGTTTGGGCTATGCAAAGCCGCCAGGCCACCCCTCTGTCCTGACTTGTCCGACACGTTTCCTGGCATGGCTTTGAGAGAGCTGTTGAGTTCACACCAGCCCTTTTTCTCTCATTCATCAGCAGGTAACTCAGTATGCAGAAGAAGCCTCGGTAGCCCTGCATCCCTGAGTGAAGCCCTAGCCCTGTTACATATCTTCCTTGTGCTCTTAATAAGTTACTGTTTCTGTGCTTCAGCTCCCTTGTCTGGGGAAAACAATACCCACTGTATAAGCTGTGAATGATTAGTATAGAGTATGATGTAGCAGATCTGCAGGATGGTGCCTAATGCAGAGGAGGGCTTCCATGAGATTTTCCAGAGGTAGTTAATCAGAGTGGTTAAGAGCAGAGGCTCTCAAGTTAGACTGCCTACGATGGAAGGCTCTGCCAAAGGCTAGCTGGGTTCCTCCGGGCAGGTCACCTAAGATCGCGGTGCCTTAGTACTCTCATCTGTAAAATGGGGGTGATAATAGCGACCTCCACCTCGTGGTTATAGTGTGAGGGTTAAATGAGGCTTCACACGGAGTCTGCAGCGTGTGTATGTGTCTATATCCTTTATTAATATTTGATGTTAATAATTACTATTTTTGTACAGTACTTGGCCATGTTTGTGAGAACTAGAGAGCCGTGCTGGCCTACATTGTAGGGTGGTTGCTAAGAGCAGCTAATGAAGAGGTGCGCGCGGCTCCGTGCCAAGCACACAGTGGGCCCCCAGTAATGCTCGCTGAATGAATGAGAGCAAAGTGCTCCTCTATAAATGTTTTCTCTAAATGTTCCATCTTAATGATTAGTGGGAGCTTCCACACGGAAGGAATTGCCAAAGAGGTTCATGGGTGGCAGCCTGGGCTCAGGCCTGGTGGATTCTGATTATGTTGAACAAAACAGATTCGGATGCATCTATTTGGTACCATCGAAACTGTGCCAGCCAGCAGCAAAATGTGATTTCATGTTGGGGGAGTGCCAGGATCCAGTTTTGCAAATCACAGGGAACCCTGCCTATTTCCAGCACCCTCTCTCTCTCCCTGCCCTGGGTGTTACTTACCTCTGAAAGAGCTTCCGGATGTTTCACAGAATCAGGCCCCAGATGTTTGGAAGACTTTTGCAGACAAGGTAATCAATCTATTTGGTGGCCAGATGCTGTCTGAGAATTTTCCTGCTACAGCACTGTGAGTTTCTAAATTCATTAGAAACATAAATTAATTAAATCTAATCAACAGTGGGTGATGCAGAAGATTAAACAGTGAAAAACAAATACATTTCCAACTGGGTCACATTAGATGCAGAGAAAAACACTCCACTTTGGAGGTGAGAGTCAAGTTAACCCTTTGTGTGATATTCTCAAAAAAAACCTTGGCCAAATCTGAGGTCCCAGGCTGCCCTAGTAGGGTCATTGACATTTCAAGAGATAAATTATGTGTTTATCTGACTTAGAAGGCTTCTGGAGTGGTCTTATTTAGTAATGCACTAATACAGGTGAAAATCTCCACCATTCCCTGGTCATGACGGGCCTCTGGAGGTAGACCCTACAAGGGGCTACGCATGACGCCTAAAGCAGTATTTCCCAAAAGCATTATGCAGTCAGATAAATTTGGAAACAGAGTAAAGCATCTTCCTTTACTCCACACAAGAGTAAGTTACCCGAATTCAGTCTTCTTGTTTATCAACGCTGAGTCCCCAACACCTAGAACGGTACCTGGCACACAGGAAATGCTCCATAAGTATCTGTTAAGTGAATAAATCATGGATGAACTTCTTTCTTCCAGGATTTCTGAGTCTTTAATTTGCCCAGATGAGTCCCCAAGATGGCTGATAATGTCTGAGCTGTTTCCGAAAAGTGTTTGATTTTTCTTTTACCCGAGGAGCAGCATCTTACAGGACTGATAACCCGTAGATATAAGTTAGAGAAAGTCTCTAAGGCATTGCTGCGTGGCACTCCTATCCTTTGTCCCATATCCTCTACGCTCAGTTGAAACGGGACTAGAGAAGATTCAGGGCGAGTAAATTGTGAATTTATGGGGTCAGCTTTTGGGTGGGAGGCCTTTCTTCAAGGATATGCTCAGCTCAGTGGAGAAGCCAGCCTTCAGCTGTGGAACTGACTCATTTGTGTTTGCCACGCAGACAAATGGACTGAGGCTGTGTGGTTAGGGAGGTTGCTGCCTCAGGTGCAGCCTTGTAGACGTATCCGGTTTGAGAGGATACCAGCGAAGCGTCCAGGCCAGCAGCTGCTAATCACATGCCTACAGAGGCCACGTAAGTCAAAGGTGAAAGCAGAGGCAGAGGTGAACCTCAGGAGGATAAGCGAGAGCTGACATTTGGCCTCTAGGTTAGGAGGACACTAGGGAGTGGTGGGAGACAAGGCAAATTCAAGACCTTGTGCCCTTCTAAAGGGGGAGCCACTTCCTAGTCAAGCCAGGAGTGTGAGGATACCAGCCTAATGGTGCCAATCTTTTTAGTTTCCTAAAGAAGCTGCAAATCTGGATTTTTTAAAATATGCAGTTCATATTTTAAGTTTTAAAAGTTGATAGCTAACTCAAAACATTGGAACACTGTGTAGGTTAAATTTGCAGTGCCAGAAAAACCAACTCTGCTGTGCTGGTGTATCCAGCGTAACTGGTGTTGTCTGGGCTATCTGTCCTTTGATGTGGAGTTGTGGAGCCTTGCCCTGACTTCTCTGGGGTCCAAAGGAGAGAGCCATTTGGAGAAATCACAACAAATTATCATATTTATTGAGTATCTCCATTGTGCCAGGCATCATGCTAATAAGCTCCTTACCTTCCTTATCTTGTTTAATCCTCGTAACTCACCTCCAAAGTGGTACCAATGTTATTCTTTTTTTTTTTTTTTTTTTTGCGGTACACGGGCCTCTCACTGTCGTGGCCTCTCCCGTTGCGGAGCACAGGCTCCGGACGTGCAGGCTTAGCGGCCATGGCTCACGGGCCCAGCCGCTCCGCGGCATGTGGGATCCTCCCGGACCGGGGCACGAACCCGTGTCCCCTGCATCGGCAGGCGGACTCTCAACCACTGCGCCACCAGGGAAGCCCTACCAATGTTATTCTTATTTCATTTTATTTTATTTTGTTTGTTTTGGTTTTGGTTTTTGGTTTTTGGTTTTTGGCTGCACCACGTGGCATGTGGGATCTTAGTTCCCTGACCAGGGATCGAACCCACGCCCCCTGCATTGGAAGCACGGAGTCTTAACCACTGGACCACCAGGGAAGTCCATATTCTTCTTTGAAAGATAAGAAAACTGAGGTTCAGAGAATTAGATAACTTGTCCAAAGTTATAAATGGCAGAGCTGAATAGTATCTCTCTGACATTTAAAGTGAGGTTGTTAACCATTCACTATATATATATATAGGAGTATAGTTGATTAACAATGTTGTGTTAGTTTCAGGTGTACAGCAAAGTGATTCAGTTATACATATACATGTATCTATTCTTTTTCAAATTCTTTTCCCATTTAAGTTACTACAGAATATTGAGCAGTTCCCTGTGCTATATGATAGATCCTTGTTGGTTATCTAATTTAAATATAGCAGTGTGTACATGTCAATCTCAAATTCCCAATTTATCCCTCCCCCTGCCACCCTTCCCCCCTGGTAACTATAAGTTCGTTCTCTAAGTCTGTGAGTCTGTTTCTGTTTTGTAAATTAGTTCATTTAGATTCCTCATAAAGGTGATTTCATGTGATATTTGTCTTTTCTTTTTTGGACTTTCTTCACTTAGTATGATAATCTCTAGGTCCATCCATGTTGCTGCAAATGGAATTATTTCATTCTTTTTTATGGCTGAGTAATATTCCATTATATATATACCACATCTTCTTTATCCATTCATCTGTCAGTGGACATTTAGTTTGCTTCCATGTCTTGGTTGTTGTAAACAGTGTTACAGTGAACACTGGGGTGCATGTACCCTTTCAGACCATGTTTTTCTCTGGATATGTGCCCAGGAGTGGGATTGAAGGATCATATGGTAGCTCTATTTTTAATTTTTAAGGACCTTCCATACTGTTTTCCACAGTGGCTGTACCAGTTTACATCCCCACCAACAGCATTCACTGTTATTACTTTTAGGTAAAGTATTATTCTAATGCTTATTTAGTGCTTTATGTGTTAGGCAGCATTGCAATTGCTTTGCGTAAATTTACTCATTTAACCTTCAGTATAATATCATTCCCATTTTACAGATTAGGTGATGGGGAGAAAGAGGTTGAGAAATATACCTAAGATTAGCCAGCTAGTAAGTAGTGAAGCTAGAATTTAAACTGGCATTGAGAGACTGCTCTTGACCACCTTCTAGAATTATTTCTCAAAACAGTGCCCTTGAGGAGGCAGATAGAAGGTGCCCAGCAAAGAGTGTTCAATCGACGGCAGACCTCATTTTCATCTGCACACACTTTGGGGATCCTGAGCCTAAGGGTGTGGTTGATGCCTCTGGATAGCTGCTCTTCCAGCTGCTGTTCTAGGTGACTCACTGGCATCTGTCACTCAAGCTGCCTTCACTGTGTCGCTTTGCTAACTCCAGGCATGCAGAGCAAAGGCCCTAGAAGCTGGCTCGGCCACTGATGAACTGTCTAATCCAGAAATCCCTTCTCGGCAACCGGGCAATCCGATTCAAACTGCATGTTTGACTGCAGTAGTTCACTGCATCAGACTCCTTGGCATATAAAAATCTTCCCACCCTGTCTCTGGTGCTCTATTGCCTTTCTCCCTCAAAATGGAAAGGGTGGAGACTGGTTTAGACAAGGGCTAGAATTTAAGAATCAGAAGGGTGGTATACATTTTACAGTGCATGCGTTTTCATGTATGTGATCAGCTAAGGGGAAGGAGGAGGATGAGGCAAACATAGATTTTAAGAAGAATGAGGCAGATTTAACTGGTCTTTAAATTTTCATATAGGCCTGCTATACCCAGTTTGAATGAAACCAAAAGTGTGTGTGTGTGTGTGTGTGTGTGTGTGTGTGTGTGTGTGAGAGAGAGAGAGAGAGAGAGAGAGAGAACAATATCAAAAAGAGGATATGAACCCAAGTGATCAGGCAATAACTATTAACATATATTCTAGAAAACTATACTTTCATTGAACATTGACTGCATCAACTACATGTCAAACATTGGACTATGGACCAGGAATACCAAAGTGAGAAAAAATTGGCCATGATCCTTGCCCTGGTGAATTTTATAGTTTTATAGAGGAGACAGATATTAACAATAAACACCCAAATATATAATGGTGAGTTCTGATAGATGCTTTAAAGGGAAAGAATAAGGTCCTGCAAAGGGCAATGTAGGCTGTCAGAAAAGGCCTCTCTCAGGAAGTGCTGTTTAAGCTGAAATTTAAAAAATAAAAAGCTGTTAGCCAAGGAAAAGTGGGGGAGGAACTGTAGTTTAGGGGGAAAAAGAGAACAGCATGTTTACAGACACCAGAGTGGGGAAAAGCATGGCATGTATGAGATCCTGAGAGCAAACTGATGGGGCTAGAATGTGGTGAGGCTAGGGGGTTAGGGAGATGATTGAAGGTGAGGTGTGAGAGATAGGAAAAGGCCAGTCACAATGTTTCCTTAGTAATAAATTAGCAAAAGGTGTATTAGCCCAAGGCTTCCTCAAAATGGTCGCTGGTGCATTTTACTGTTGATTTAATTTCAGTTGAAGAAACAAGCAGTATATTTGGGATTGTGACCAGTGTTGAGTCTGTACTCCACATTTACTGTTTAATGATTCCTTCTATTGCCTGATAAAGTATTGACATTTAATATCTTCCTGTAGACTTTGAAGGAAATAATCAGTGCTTCAGAACCAAGGCTAAGAACCTGCTATGGTGTGTGTTGGAAAGGAATGTTGCTACTGCAGTTAATAGTTATTAGCTTTTTCACGCCCTAAGCTTTTCCATACCCTCCAAAGGTAATAACTTCGGTTGTTGGAATCGGTACTCGAAATGGCCCCAAAATTAGAGTCTTAGAGATGTGGAAATACGATCCTACTTCCATTCCTCTCCCATCTGCTATGCTTGGAGGGAGTGCTTCTGGAAATGGCCTTGGTACTTGACTTCTCAAGTACTGGTTTTATTTGAGAGATGTCTCAGGCTCTGTGCCTATAGTAATGAACCATTAAAAAATAATCATAAGCTGTAGACAAAAATGGAGCATGTGTAACTTTTAAGTTTGGGGGAGAACTGTCATATGCATTACGTGGGCCAACAATCAGTTGTCCCCATGAGAATCCTAAACCTCCAAGTGCAGACCATTTATGTCATGTTTGCTATGCACAGAATGAGACCTTAGATACTGATAAAGATGTTCTCTATTAAGGAAGTAAATATAATTCTGTCTTCAGGAAACTTATAATCTAGTCAAGAAGGAAACACACACACACACACACACACACACACACACACACACACACACACAGTATATTCAAACAGTCTATCACATATGTACCGTAATCCAGTATAAAATGAGTCCTGTCCCATAAGAAGATGCTAACTAGGTTAGTAAAGTTTTAAATGGAAGCTATCCTTCCTTGGTTTCTAAACAGACTAATTTTCAACTGGGTCTTGGAAGGGAGGGAAAAGAGAATAAGTTCTAAGTGGATTTATTGGTAGAGTCAAAGATGAGTACAATAGGAACCCTGCCCTTAATGAAATCATTTCAGTAAGGAAAATAGAGCAAGTACACACATAAGTGAGAATATCATAGGTAGCATGTGAAAAGTATAAAGAGTTGCAGGGGCTGTGAGGAGGAAGGGGTGTTTTTCCAATCAAAGGAGCTCACAGAAGGCTTCAGGGCGTGGGTGGCATTTGAACTGGGCTTAAAGGATTCATATATTCATTTCTCCTTCAGGCACTTAACAGCAATTCTGTACAAAACTTCTAAGTGCCAGTCCATGGACAAGGCCTCCAGACTAAAATAGTGAATAAGATCCTGCCCTCAAGGGGCATACTGTCTAGGAAAGTAAGATGTCTGCAGGCACAAGTGATGGAAAGAGTGTCTCAGGAAAATGAAATGGCATGACAGTTGGTCAGCAAAGACCATATTTGCTTAGGGAGCCTGAAGAGTTAAACTTTACCGAAGTGTCAGGTGTGACAAGGAGAACAAATGATAGAATGGAAAAGTTAGGTTGATGCCAAAAGAGCCAGTCCCCATGCTAAGAAATATAGCCTGTAACTATATGTGAAAGTTTAAGAAAGGATCAGGAAAAAAAAAAAGGAATCATAGACAAATGGGAATGGGGACAAAAAAATAACAGAAGGCAGAGGAAGAAGAAGCAGAACCCAAGAGGTAGGTTAAGAACTTGGAACTAGAGTTGGATTCCAATCCCGTCTCCACTAACCATCGGCCTTCCAAATTTAGGAAAGTTATTTAACTTCTCTGAGCTACTGTTTCCCCATCTGAAAAACGGAAGAAGATACTGAAATCATAGAGTTTGAGTGACAATTAAGTGACATAATATAAAGCACAAATCCTAGCCAAAGTAGGTGTTTAATAAATGAGGATGATAGTATCGATTTAGGAAGAGAATATATGTTAAGGATTTTGTGCTACGCCTGGCATACGGCCGGCCAACTCCATACATGGTAGTTTCAAAGGAAAACTGTGCTTTTCTAAACTGTGCAATACTGGTGTTTTTCTGAGACTGAAATATCTTGAGGCCAGGTCAATAGCTAGTTAATTTCAGTGAGGCTTCTGCATGACAGTTGCATTCCAGTCCCTGTAGTCACTGTAATGCAGGAATGTGAAGCTAGAAGAGTTTTCCATTAAATACTGACTTCCTGGAAGGGAGATCTACAAATCACTTGGAAAGTTCCTGGCACCATCACCTGGGCCTGGTCATTTACAAAGTGTCTATAAATCTTCCACAGGACAGGATGAGAGTGGGGGTGTTTTTTCTTCCCCCTCTGACAGGCTTGTTTCTTTCTATAAGACATTAGGAGTATTGGATAAAGTTATCCAAGAAAGGCCATAAGGAGGTCAGGCTACCCGGGTAGAAGTGATCTTGCAGTAGACGCATCATTTTAAAGTAAAGACAGGTGACGAGCCTTCTGCCTGGGGCAAATAGGACCTAATGGGCATTGAGTTGTGTATCAAAAGGAATAGAGTCTTTTCTGTTCGCCACTTTCTTCTTTACAAAAGATAAAAGGAGGGCTTCCCTGGTGGCGCAGTGGTTGAGAGTCCGCCTGCCGATGCAGGGGACACGGGTTCGTGCCCTGGTCCGGGAAGATCCCACATGCCGCACAGCGACTGCGCCCGTGAGCCATGGCCGCTGAGCTTGTGCATCCAGAGCCTGTGCTCCGCAACGGGAGAGGCCACAACAGTGAGAGGCCCGCGTACCGCAAAAAAAAAAAAAAAAAAAAAAAGAAAGATAAAAGGAGAGGAAGGAGGGAAGGATGGAAAGAGGGAGAGGAAGGGAAGGAAAAAGAGGGAAAGGGTAGAGATTGGAAGGAGAAGAGGGAAGGGAGGAAGAACCAAACAGAAAACCAAGAAGTTGCTTTTCTTTCATAGTGACCACATGGATCTCTGAGATGTTGATTTATGGGAGAAACTCTTACAATACTAAACGTTTTGAGAATCTTGTTAAACCTTATATGAAGATAGAGTTCCAATAGCATTTTTCTTCCTATCCATGTTTTGGCTATAGGTATCAACTGAACCTGTACAGGTTTTATTTCCTCTGTTAGCAGTGGACCAGTCCTGGTTACTGGTTTGTTTCTTCATAGGTTCCTTTATTTATTCATTCGGCAATTCCACCCTCTTCATCTCTTCAGCATTCATTTTCCCCTGGCTGTTGAAACCTCACTGGCATATACACATGCTGTTGTTTTTGATGGTGTGACAAGAACACTTTCTTGACCCAACTTCCTTTACATCTTCCACATGATTCCTTTGCTACCTTTTGCAGCAAAACGCCTTGAAAGAGTTGTCCGTGGTCACTGTCTTTCATTCCTCTCCTCCCATTAGCTCTGAAACTCACTCCAGTTTTTTCACCCCCAGCTGTACCACAGAAACTGTACTTGTCAAGGTCAAAAGTGACCTCCATGATTCAAGTCCAAAGGTCAGCCAAACCTTTTACCTTGCCCATCAGCCATGTTTGACGTGATTGACATTCCTTCGTAATTCACTTGGCATCCAGGACGCTAAACTTTCTTGAAGCTAAACCTCCTATCTCACCGACTGCTCCTTCTTTATCCCTTTTCCCGATTCTTCCCCTTCTCCCAATTTTTTAGCTGTTGCAGTGCCCCGAGGTTCAGCCCTTTGTCCTCTTCGCTTCTTTTAATACTCTCACTCCTGGAGATCTCATTCAGGAGATACTTTATTAGTTATTAGTTATTAGTGAAATGCTAATAACTCCCAAATTTATATCACTGACTCAGACCCCTGTTCTGAACTCTAAACCCTTATTTCCAGTTATCTACTCAATATCTTCACGTATAAACCTCTCATACTTCACATGCCTGAAAGTGAGTCTCTAATCTTCCCCCCAAATGCCTGCTTCACCCACAAACTTCTAATCTCAGTGATGGCAATCCATCCTGCCAGTTGCTGAGGGCAGAAACCTTGGATTCATCCTTGATTCCTCTCCTTCATACCCCGTAACCCATCCGTCAGTACATCCTGGAAGGTCAACTCTCAATATGAATCCACAACATGACCCCTTCTCTCCAGGTTCACTGCCAGTGCCTTGGGCTGAGCCACCAACATCTCACCTGGATTATCTCATTACACTCCCTGACTCCTCAGCCCTCTGCAGTCTATTCTCAGCGCTACAGTCAGATTGCTGATGTACTGTATCGCTTCTCTATTCTGTACCCAACAACAACCTTCTATCTCATTTTTTCTCATTTTTTTTATTGTGTTAAAATGTACATAACACAAAATTTACCATTTTAACTACAGTTAACTACTCGGACAGCGAGGGGATTAGGGAAGTTGACCCTCTGTGCAGTCGAAAATCCAGGTATAATTTATAGTCATCCCTCTGTATCCGTGATCCCTCCATATCTGTGGATTCAACCAACCGTGGACCGTGTAGTACTGTAGTATTTGCTCCTGAAAAAAAATCCATGTGTAAGTGGACCTGCACAGTTCAAATCCATGTGGTTCAAGGGTCAACCGTATTTTTCAGTGTACAGTTCAGTGGTATTAAGTACATTCACAGTGTTGTGCCCATCTCACTTTCAGCAAAAGCCAAATGCTTGCTATGGTCTGCAAGACTTTACATTATCTGAACCTCTCAAGTCTGTTACTTCGTTTTTCCCTATTGGCACTGCTCCAGCCACACTGGACCCCTGACACATGCATGTTGCTCTCTTGGGGTTGTCTCACCATCTCTTGCCTCTGTCTAGAGCACTCTTCCTAAGATGCCTACATGGTGAGCTCCTTCCCCTCCTTCAAGTCTACTCATTGAGGCCTGTTAAAGCCACCCTATTTAAAATCTTAGCCTCCCTCTCACCTCCAGCACTTTTGATTCCCCTTAGCTGTATTTGTTTCCCATAGTACATAACACATGATGTAATTTATTATGTTCACTGATTAGTATCTTTTCTCCACAAGTGGAACATAAGTTTCATAAGGAGAGATATTTTATCTCTTTTATTCATTGATGTATATCCAATACCTGGAATAGCATTTGACACATAGTAGGTGTGCTCAGTGAATATTTGCCAAGTGAATAAATAGAATGATGAATGATTTGATCACTGTTTAGTCTTTCCAGACTTTTCTACTTTTTATATTATTCATTGGTATCTAAACTGCTACATGAACATGAAATCAAATATAATGGATTTTCTAAATATCCAATTTTCAGCGGATTAAAAAAAGCAGTAAGGATGTACTATAATGCTTTTGCCTGATGAATATTTATTCAAGGTTGGGTCATGCTCTTAATAAAAATCAACACGTTTATTCATTCTGTCTTTTATTGTTTACCTATTATGTGTAAAATACTGTATTCAGTGCTTTAAAATAGGGACATTATCCATAAGAGAGAAACATATTATTCTAATCTTCAAAACACCACAACTCCTAGCCAGAGACAGAGGGAGGAAGATGGGGAGGGAGGGTGGGGAACAGGAACAAAGAGGAAAGAGACAGAGATGAAAAGAGAAATACCAATTCATAGAATTATAAATAGTACATTTCATTCTAATACTTTCCACTTTCTTTGGTAAGACCATTGAAAAACCATCAAAGCATAATACCTTATGAACTGTCAACAGCATCTTTATTTTGTTTGACATAGAAACCTCATGTTTTAGGAGGAAAAATCTGAATACATTCTTTATTCTTTTCTTTAGGCTCACCTAGAATTTAACAAAGGGACATATTGCATTTAGTGTTCATTTTGTCCTTTGGAGAAATACAAGAGATTTTTTTTTTTTTTTCAGTGCAGGGCTGTGGATGAGATGTAAGTTATCTTAAGTTCCAGTAGTGACTTTCTGTTGCGCTCTGGGTCAAAACTAGGATTCTTATTCTGTGGCTCAAAGACTTCCTTATAGGGTCTTTGAACAACCTCTTCTCCAACATTATTTTGCTGTATCCCAGTCTACCACTGTCCCCCAGTCCTCTAGATTGAAAGCTCCTTGAAGGCAAAGACCAGATATGTTTTATTAGCATATCCCTGGCACCCAGCCCAGTGATATACACAGAATAGGTGTTCATTAAATAGATTCCTTGCATCTCAGATCTAATTACTCAAAATCCTCTTTGGGTTGTCTCGTTGCTACCTTCATGCCCTCTCTCAACTAGCACCCTACCCCAGTACTCTCTCTTCACCAACCCACCTGCTCTCTTCTCTTCCTGCGATTCACAGGAAACTGCCAGTGCTACAAAGCCTTTTAAGGATAAAATCTGTTCTTTACTGATCAATCTCTCTGGTTCTAAAGTCATAAAATACTCACTGTTCCAAATAAGAGCTTGCCTCATACCCCTTAAAAAATGTTTCTTACATTCATTCAGCATAAGTATTTTGTTCATTGATACTTTGCTTAGGGTTATTCATTCTCTATGTGTTGGTCCACTTTGGCATTGGCTCTTTTGGGCTCTCATCTGGTGATCAATTAAAGAAAAAAATTAAGAAGCATCTACGTTAAGATACTAAGCTAGGCACTGGAGGTTCAGTGGTGAACAAGTTCCTTGTGGACTTTACATTTTAGAGACTGAGAAAGGCATTTAAAATGGTTCTGTTACCATTGTGATAAGTGCTAATGGTAAGTGGTGATAACTGTGATGGAGGAGAAGTATGGGAAGCCTTGAGGCTGCATCACAAAGGGAGCCGTCTGGGTTTGGGGAGAAGTCATGGAAGGCTTCCCTTAAGAAGTGATATTAGGGCTTCCCCGGTGGCGCTGTGGTTGAGAGTCCGCCTGCCGATGCAGGGGACACGGGTTCGTGGCCCCGGTCCGGGAAGATCCCACATACTGCGGAGTGGCTGGGCCCGTGAGCCATGGCCGCTGAGCCTGCGCGTCTGGAGCCTGTGCTCCGCAACGCGAGAGGCTGCAACAATGTGAGGCCCGCGTACCGGAAAAAAAAAAAAAAAAAAAAAAAGTGATATTAGAGCTAACCCACAAACATGGGGATCTTTAACTCCCACAAGTCAGGTGCCATGTCTTTCTGAGTTCAGAGCATTTGGCACAAGATTTTTGACCAAAGACATGCCAAGAGACTCCAAGCCCTGCCCAAGAGCACCCCACAGATGTGATGTACTTTGTCCTCTTGGACCCGGGGTCCCACTGACTTTGAGTTCAGTGCTATATGGTCCCATATTGTGTAGATAATAGATCTGAATGATTGACAGAGTTTGTATCACCTGAGCAGTTAATTACTCCTCTGCTTTCTGAAAGAGTGGGTGACAGATGGGAGACACCTTGACAGCAGATCCCACCGTAAACCACACAGGCTTGAAGGCAAGTCTGTGCTACTACCAATTTCCCACTGGCTTTTTCTGTACTTAGAGAACTCATAATTTTTAAAATTCCTTTGCCCTTTAGGCAAGTTTTGTTCCACTACAGGAAAATTCTCTCTTCTCAGCTTCTATGTTGCAGGAACTTGTTTTGAATGAAAGGCAGTCTCCATCAACCCCCATGTCCTGGGCTGTCTCAAACCTGGTTAGTGCTGGGGATTTGGTCAGTATGGGGAAGCTGTGTGCATTTTAATGGGAACAGCATGGAATTCATTACTCACCTACTTCTTACCATCTGGATTCTCACAGCCCAGCAAGCATGGTGGGCTTACTACACATTAGCAGGGAGAAACTTGGCTTCTAAGGAGGGCATGGCTAAGTCCCTTTGAAGTCATAATTTTATGATGGACACCATGATAAATTATAGGGGGGAGGCATCCTATCCCAGTAAGCTGCTTTCATATATATAATGTTTTAATAAATTTATTTATTTATTGGCTGTGTTGGATCTTCACTGCTGCGTGCGGACTTTCTCTAGTTGCGGCGAGTGGGGGCTACTCTTTGTTGCGGTGCGCAGGCTTCTCATTGCAGTGGTGTCTCTTGTTGTGGAACGCGGGCTCTACGTGCACGGGCTTCAGTAGCTGTGGCACACAGGCTTAGTTGCTCCACGGCGTGTGGGATCTTCCTGGACCAGGGACCGAACCTGTGTCCCCTGCATTGGCAGGCGATTCTTAACCACTACACCACCAGGGAAGTCCCTGCTCTCCTATTTGAATGGTCAAAAATTAATGTACACCATTGCCACACAGGGGAAGAGGGGAAAATAAACACCTCAGTACTGGGAGCTAACCAATTACGAAGAAAAATTGGTTATGTGATAGAGTGAAATGAAAATGTGAGTGTGAGAGTTTGTGTATGGAGGTTGCAGGACAAGAGATCATTTTTTCCAATTCAATGTGCATTAATAATCTGGCCCTGTGCAAAATGCTATGAGGAAAATAAAGATGGGAAGACATGTCTATTAGTATGCATTCAGATGTAAATAACAGGAAATCTATCTAGCAGCGGCTTAAACTACTGGGTATCTTTTGTTTAACAAGTCCAGACATAGTCTGTCCCTCAGGTAGGTTTTTGCAGTTCACTGATGTCACCAAGAACATTGTCCCTTCCATCTGTCAAACTCAGCCTCTTGGCTTGACCTTACACTTGTCACCTCATGGTCACATGATGGCTGCCACAGCTCCACATATGGCTACATATAACGACATACAAAGATAGTATTATACAAGGAGTATGTCAGTGCAGCCAGAAGGCTTCCCATCACTTGCTTCCTTCCTTTTATTCAGGGAAGAACTTTCCCAGAATCTCTGCCTCTCTGCCCCCCAGCAGAGTTTCCTGTATGGCTCATTGGACAAATTTGGGTCACATGGGCATCCCTAGCCACAGGGGAGGCTGGGAAGCAAGTATCTGGATTTTTCAGCCTCTACAGTGGGAGGCAGGCAAGGAAGAAAGGCACTGGAGGAGCAGCCAACCAAGAGCGGCCACAGCACATTACCTGCTCTTAATGAGCTTGGTCTACGTAGGAATGCTGACATTTAAACGGTGCCTATTTTCCAGCACTGTGCTTGTGGTTACATAGGAAGCAGCCGTTGTGATAAAATCTTGGGAACTGGGGCCACTGGACCCTTCTACCTGCATTCTTTCATACAAGAGGATTACCAGCACCAGGTTGAAGTTTAAACTAGTAGGCACAGAATTAATTGTATTCAAAGTAAAGGGAAAAGATTCAGTATCTAAATACTAGACACCAGTCAGGTGACAAAGGAATCAATTCTGGATCCAACAGAATGTGTATATTGTATACAGTAAGCCAGTAGAGCAAGCAAGTGGCATCTGTACAGCCTCTTTCCAAGCCAATGCCCATGACAGACATGACTATTTGATCACAACACCTTCGCACCAAGCCCAGCTATGACCTCACAGTCTTTCTCAATAGGCAGATTCTGCCAGTAGATCAAAATTGGTGAGCAAGATTAGATCCATGTGTTATCGCTTCTCAGAACTTTATATTTACTGCTTCAGTCACTAGGATCGAGCTGAAGGAATGTGAGAAGTAGTGTCAATAAATGAATGCTACTGAACCAAGGACTCAGACATCATCCCAATTAAAGGCAAAGGGGTCTTTGAATCAAAGGGCAGAAAACCTCAGGCATAAACCCAGTTTGTGATACAGGTAAACAAAGATATATTGATGAATTGAGCTTCCCAGCACTCTAAAAACAGAATTGTAAATGGTGATAATTTCGAAACAGTAAAATTAAAAATATAAAATCTTTACCTAATGAGAAAGTGATCATTGGCTATAAGTTGAGTTGAGCCATATGTATAGAGACTAGTAGTATTAAGCCTCTGTATTTGCACAGCTTCCTTTGGACGCTCTTATATACCTATCAGCTCATTTGATTCCCATAATTTTATTCCTTTTTGAAAAATATTTCACTACAGAGGGGCAATATGAAGGAACTTTGGTGGGGGGGTGATTAAACTGTTCTATCTCATTAAGATGGTAGTGGATACTTGTATTCAATACATGCATTTATCCAAACCCATAAAACTATATGCCACAAAAAGAGAATTACAAAAAGTAATTCCCACTTTTGGGGAATTAAAAAATGAATTTTTTAAAAGTCTAAAAAGTCACTGAGGAGACCTTCAAGATGGCGGAAGAGTAAAACGTGGAGATCACCTTTCTCCCCACAAATGCATCAGAAATACATCTACATGTGGAACAACTCCTACAGAACACCTACTGAACGCTGGCAGAAGACCTCAGACTTCCCAAAAGGCAAGAAACTCCCCACATACCCGGGTAGGGCAAAAGAAAAAAAGAAAAAACAGAGATGAAAGAATAGGGACAGGACCTGCACCAGTGGGAGGGAGCTGTGAAGGAGGAAAAGTTTCCATACACTAGGAAGCCCCTTCACTGGTAGAGACGGGGCGTGGCAGGGGGGGAAGCTTTGGAGCCACGGAGGAGAGCGCAGCAACAGCGGTGCAGAGGGCAAAGCGGAGAGAGTCCCGCACAGAGGATCAGTGCCGACCAGCACTCAGCAGCCCGAGAGGCTTGTCTGCTCACCTGCCGGGGCGGGCGGGGGCTGGGAGCTGAGGCTTGGGCTTCAGAGTTCAGATCCCAGGGAGAGGACTCGGGTTGGCTGCGTCAACACCGCCTGAAGGTGCTAGTGTGCCACAGCTAGTCGGGAGGGAGTCCGGGAAAAAGTCTGGGCCTGCCGAAGAGGCAAGAGACCGTTGTTTCGGAGTGCGAGAGGAGAGGGGATTAAGAGCGCTGCTTAAACGAGCTCCAGAGACAGGCGTGAGCCGCGGCCAACAGCACGGACCCCAGAGACGGGCACGAGACGCTAAGGCTGCTGCTGCCGCCACCAAGAAGCCTGTGTGTGAGCACAGGTCACTGTCCACATCTCCCCTCCCGGGAGCCTGTGCAGCCCGCCACTGCCAGGGTCCCCTGATCCAGGGACAACTTCCCTGGGAGAACGCACGGCGCGCCTCAAGCTGGTGCAATGTCACGCCGGCCTCTGCTGCTACAGGCTCGCCCCGCACTCCGTGCCCCTCCCTCCCCCCGGCCTGAGTGAGCCAGAGCCCCCTAATCAGTTGCTCCTCTAACCCCGTCCTGTCTGAGCGAAGAACAGACGCCCTCCGGCGACCTACACGCAGAGGCGGGGCCAAATCCAAACCTGAGCCCCGGGAGCTGTGCGAACAAAGAAGAGAAAGGGAAGTATCTCCCAGCAGCCTCAGGAGCACCAGATTAAATCTCCACAGTAAACGTGATGTGCCCTGCATCTGTGGAATACCTGAATAGACAATGAATCATCCCAAAATAGAGGTGGCAGACTAGGGGAACAACAATATATATATACTTTTTCCTTTTTCTCTTTTTGTGAGTGTGTGTGTGTATGCTTTTCTTTGTGTGATTTTGTCTCTATAGCTTTGCTTTTACTGTCTGTCCTAGGGTTCTGTGTGTCCAGGTTTTTGTTGTTGTTTTTTGTTTCTTTTTAGTATGGTTTTTAATGCTTGCTTTCATTGGTGGATTTTTTTTTTTTTTTTTTTGGTTTGGTTGCTCTCTTCTTTCTATTTTTTCTTTTTTTATTATTTTTTAATTTTAAATCATTATCTTTTATTTTTTATCTTAATAACTATTTTATTTTATTCTTTCTTTCATTCTTTTTTTCTCCTTTTTCTTCTGAGTCGTTTGGCTAACAGGGTCTTGGTGCTCCGGCTAGGTGTCAGGCCTGTGCCTCTCAGGTGGGAGAGCCGAGTTCAGGACATTGGTCCACCAGAGACCTCCTGGCTCCACATAATATCAAATGGTTAAAGCTCTCCGAGAGATCTCCATCTCAACACTAAGACCCACCTCCACTCACAACCAGCAAACTACAGTGCTGGACACTCCAGCAAGACAGGAACACGACCCCACCCATCAGCAGACAGGCTACCTAAAATCATAATAAGGTCACAGACACCCCAAAACACACAACTGGACTCGGTTCTGCCGACCAGAAAGACAAGATCCAGCTTCATCCACCAGAACACAGGCACCAGTCCCCTCCACCAGGAAGCCTAAACAACCCACTGAACCAACCTTAGTCACTGGGGACAGACACCAAAATCAATGGGAACCATGAACCTGCAGCCTGCAAAAAGGAGACCCCAAACACAGTAAGTTAAGCAAAATGAGAAGACAGAGAAACACACAGCAGATGAAGGAGCAAGGTAAAAACCCAGCAGACCAAACAGATGAAGGGGAAATAGGCAATCTACCTGAAAGAGAATTCAGAGTAATGATAGTAAAGATGATCCAAAATCGTGGAAATAGAAGAGAGAAAATACAAGGAGCATTTAACAAGGACCTAGAAGAACTAAAGAGCAAACAAACAATGATGAACAACACAATAAATGAAATTAAAAATTCTCTAGAAGGGATCAATAGCAGAATAACTGAGGCAGAAAAATGGATAAGTGACCTGGAAGATAAAATAGTGGAAGTAACTACTGCAGAGCAGAACATAGAAAAAAGAATGAAAAGAATTGAGGACAGCCTCAGAGACCTCTGGGACAACATTAAACACAAAAACATTTGGATTATAGGGGTACCAGAGGAAGAAGAGAAAAAGAAAGGGACTGAGAAAATATTTGAAGAGATTATAGTTGAAAACTTCCCTAATATGGGAAAGGAAATAGTTAATCAAGTCCAGGAAGCACAGAGTCCCATACAGGATAAATCCAAGGAAAAATGTGCCAAGACACATATTAATCAAACTAGCAAAAATTAAACACAAAGAAAAAAATATTTAAAGCAGCAAGGGAAAAACAACAAATAACATACAAGGGAATCCCCATAAGGTAAACAGCTGATCTTTCAGCAGAAACTCTGCAAGCCAGAAGGGAGTGGCAGGGTATATTTAAAGTGATGAAACAGGAATACCCACAACCAAGATTACTCTACCCAGCAAGTATCTCATTCAGATTCATCGGAGAAATTAAAACCTTTACAGACAAGCAAAAGTTAAGAGAATTCAGCACCACCAAAACAGCTTTACAACAAATGCTAAAGGAAATTCTCTAGGTGGGAAACACAAGAGAAGGAAAGGACCTACAATAAGAAACCCAAAACAATTAAGAAAATGGTAATAGGAACATACATAGCAATAATTACATTAAATGTAAGTGGATTAAATGCTCCAACCAAAAGACATAGGCTGGCTGAATGGATCCAAAAACAAGACCCATATATATGCTGTCTACAAGAGACCCACTTCAGACCTAGGGACACATACAGACTGAAAGTGAGGGGATGGAAAAAGATATTGCATGCAAATGGAAAGCAAAAGAAAGCTGGAGTAGCAATTCTCATATCAGACAAAAATAGACTTTAAAATAAAGACTATTACAAGAGACAAAGAAGGACGCTACATAATGATCAAAGGATCAATCCAAGAAGAAGATATAACAATTGTAAACCTTTATGCACCCAACATAGGAGCACCTCAATACATCAGGCAAATGCTAAAAGCCATAAAAGGGGAAATTGACAGTAACACAATCATAGTAGGGGACTTTAACACCCCACTTTCAGCAATGGACAGATCATCCAAAATGAAACTAAATAAGGAAACACAAGCTTTAAATGATACATTAAACAAGATGGACTTAATTGCTATTTACAGGACATTCCATCCAAAAACAACAGAATACACTTTCCTCTCAAGTGCTCATGGAACATTCTCCAGGATAGATCATATCTTGGGTTACATACCAAGCCTTCATATATTTAAGAAAATTGAAATCATATCAAGTATCTTTCCCAACCACAATGCTATGAGACTAGATATCAATTACAGAATATAATCTGTAAAAAATACAAACACACGGAGGCTAAACAATACACTACTTAATAACCAAGAGCTCACTGAAGAAATCAAAGAGGAAATCAGAAAATACCTGGAAACAAATGACAATGAAAACATGACGACTCAAAACCTATGGGATGCAGCAAAAGCAGTTCTAAGAGGGAAGTTTATAGCAATACAATCCTACCTCAAGAAACAAGAAACATCTTAAATAAACAACCTCACCTTACACCTAAAGCAATTAGAGAAAGAAGAACAAAAAAAGAAACCCAAAGGTAGCAGAAGGAAAGAAAGCATCAAGGTCAGATCAGAAATAAATGAAAAAGAAATGAAGGAAATGATAGCAAAGATCAATAAAAAAGCTGATTCTTTGAGAAGATAAAAAAATTGATAAACCATTAGCCAGACTCATCAAGAAAAAAGGGAGAAGACTCAAATCAGTAGAATTAGAAATGAAAAAGTAGTAGTAACAACTGACACTGCAGAAATACAAAGGATCATGAGACATTATTACAAGCAGCTATATGCCAATATAATGGACAAATAGAAGAAATGGACAAATTTTTAGAGACTGAACCAGGAAGAAATAGAAACTATAAACAGACCAATCACGAGCACTGAAATTGAGACTGTGATTAAAAACCTTCCAACAAACAAAAGCCCAGGACCAGATGGCTTCACAGGCGAATTCTATCAAACATTTAGAGAATAGCTTAACACGTATCGTTGTCAAACTCTTCCAAAAGCTAGCAGAGGGAGGAACACTCCCAAACTCATTCTACGACACCACCATCACTGGTCCCAAAACCAGACAAAGATGTCACAAAGAAAGAAAACTACAGGCCAATATCACTGATGAACATAGATGCAAAAATCCACAACAAATTACTAGCAAACAGAATCCAACAGCACATTAAAAGGATCATACACCATGATCGTGGGGTTTATCCCAGGAATGCAAGGATTCTTTAATATACTCAAATCAATCGATGTGATGCACCATTTTAACAGATTGAAGGAGAAAAACCGTATGATCATCTCAATAGATGAGGAAAAAGCTTTCAACAAAATTCAACACCCATTTATGATAAAAACCCTGCAGAACATAGGCATAGAGGGAACGTTCCTCAACGTAATAAAGGCCATATATGACAAACTCACAGCCAAGGTCATTCTCGATGGTGAAAACCTGAAACCGTTTCCACTAAGATCTGGAGCATGACAAGGTAGCTCACTCTCACTACTGTTATTCAACATAGTTTTGGAAGTTTTAGCCACAGCAATCAGAGAAGAGAAAGAAATAAAAGGAATCCAAATCAGAAAAGAAGAAGTAAAGCTGTCCCTGTTTGCAGATGACATGATGTTATACATAGAGAATCCTAAAGACTCTACCAGAAAACTACTAGAGCTAATGAATGAATTTGGTAAAGTAGCAAGATACAAAATTAATGCACAGAAATCTCTTGCATTCCTATACACTAATGATGGAAAATCTGAAAGAGAAATTAAGGAAACACTACCATTTACCATTTCAACAAAAAGAATAAAATACCTAGGAATAAACCTACCTAAGGAGACAAAAGACCTGTATGCAGAAAACTTTAAGACACTGATGAAAGAAATGAAAGATGATACAAACAGATGGAGAGATGTACCATGTTCTTGGATTGGAAGAATCAACATTGTGAAAATGACTCTAGTACCCAAAGCAATCTACACGTTCAATGCAATCCCTATCAAACTACTACTGGCATTTTTCACAGAACTAGAACAAAAAATTTTACAATTTGTATGGAAACACAAACGACCCCGAATAGCCAAAGCAATCTTGAGAAAGAAAAGTGCAGCTGGAGGAATCAGGCTCCCAGACTTCAGACTATACTGCAAAGCTACAGTAATCAAGACAGTATGGTACTGGCACAAAAACAGAAATGTAGATTAATGGAACAGGATAGAAAGCCCAGAGATAAACCCACGCACATATGGTCACCTTATTTTTGATAAAGGAGGGAAGAATATACAATGGAGAAAAGACAGCCTCTGGTGCTGGGAAAACTGGACAGCTACATATAAAATAATGAAATTAGAACACTCGCTAACACCATACACAAAAAGAAACTCAAAATGGATTAAAGACCTAAATGTAAGGCCAGACACTAAAACTCTTAGAGGAAAACATAGGCAGAACACTCTATGACATAAATCACAGCAAGATCCTTTTGACCCACCTCCTAGAGAAATGGAAATAAAAACAAAAATTAACAAATGACACCTAATGAAACTTAAAAGCTTTTGCACAGCAAGGGAAACCATAAACAAGACAAAAAGACCACCCTCAAAATGGGAGAAAATACTTGCAAATGAAGCAACTGGCAAAGGATTAATCTCCAAAATTTACAAGCAGCTAATGAAGCTCAATATCCAAAAAACAAACAGCCCAATCCAAAAATGGACAGAAGACCTAAATAGACATTTCTCCAAAGAAGATATACAGATTGCCAGCAAACACATGAAAGAATGCTCAACATCACTAATCACTAGAGAAATACAAATCAAAACTACAATGAGATGTCACCTCACAGCAGTCAGAATGGCCATCATCAAAACAACTGCAAACAATAAATGCTGGAGAGGGTGTGGAGAAAAGGAAACCCTCTTGCACTGTTGGTGGGAATGTAAATTGATACAGCCACTATGGAGAACAGTATGGAGGTTCCATATAAAACTAAAAATAGAACTACCATATGACCCAGCAATCCCACTACTGGGCATAGACCCTGAGAAAACCATAATTCAAAAAGAGTCATGTACCACAATGTTCATTGCAGCTCCATTTACAATAGCCAGGACATGGAAGCAACCTAAGTGTCCATCAACAGATGAATGGATAAAGAAGATGTGGCACATATATTCAATGGAATATTACTCAGCCATAAAGAGAAACAAAATTGTTATTTATAGTGACGTGGATAGACCTAGAATCTGTCATATAGAGTGAATTTAGTCAGAAAGAGATAAACAAATACCGTATGATAACACATATATATGAAATAAGAAAAAAAGTAAAATAAATTGGTTCTGAAGAGCCTAGGAGCAGGACTGGAATAAACATGCAGACATAGAGAATGGAGTTGAGGACATGGGGAGGGAGAAGGTTAAGGTGGGACAAAGTGAGAGAGTGGCATGGACTTATATATACTACCAAATGTAAAATAGATAGCTAGTGGGAAGCAGCCGCATAGCACAGGGAGATCAGCTCGGTGCTTTGTGACCACCTAGAGGGGTGGGATAGGGAGGGTGGGAGAGAGATGCAAGAGGGAGGAGATATGGGGATATATGTATATGTATAGCTGATTCAGTTTCTTATAAAGCAGAAACTAACATACCATCGTAAAGCAATTATACTCCAATAAAGATGTTAAAAAAAATTAAATAAAATTAAAAAAATAAAAAGTCACTGAGGTAAATGTAAAAATCTTGTATTCAGTTTGAAAGTCAATTAAAATTGCTTAAAAGTTAAAAATTGTTCAAGTATTTATAGTCAAGGTAAAAAAATTAGAAAATGCTGAGAAATTAGCAGGCTATAAAAAAATTAATTCAGTCCTCCAGGTCCTACCCCAAAACAATATCATCCTGTGCTCTCCCTGATGGACTTTTTCCTATGATTATTTGTGTGTGTATTTATAGGAGTTAATTATTATCTTTGCGGGATATTTCAGTTTATATTCTAATCATCATCTTGGTATTAATGGAAGTTTTAGTAAGTATATATTACTTTACCAGTTTTAAAAAAATATATTAAAATGTAAATACTTTAACAAAATTGAGGTCATCTGACACATACAATTTTATTACCTGATTCTTTTTTTAAATTTTGTAGTATATTAATATCTTTTCAACATGACCATTTTGGCACAATCCCAGTAGCAGTACTTGGGTATATCTTGTCTGGCCAAAACGAGACTTCCTTTTCCCCCCTATTTTGGTGGAATATATACTCCAGTGTACTATTTCAGTCATCCAAACATACCAGGGAAAACCTTATCCGAGAAAATGAATGCCAACTTTGGACTGTGAAGCAGAATGCAAGGAGTCCACAGTGTTATGTAGATGGAAGGAGTAGTTTTAATTCCCTCCAGGGAGCCTAAGAATCCCGTTTGTTTAATGATCCACAAAGTCAAGGCCAATCTAGCCGGAAACTCCTATACAGCAGTGACAAAGGCTCCACATGTCACCTCCCCCCACTGCAGGAGCCGCTGCCAATTAATCACAGCACTTTGACCTGGAAGTGGCCTCCCGAATTCTTCTCAACACAAACTTTCTGGCAGCTACCATCATTTCACCATTGTTATCTGCTAGGAAACCTACTTTCCATTCTTGCTGATATCCTTATCCTAGCTGAAGAAACAGCAGATTCTGCTAGAACTGACCTCCTCATCAGGAAGAAGGCCAAATATTGCAGAACTAGTCAGCTGATAAAGTACATATATGACTTTATAGTATTATCTCCCAGATGTTTCCAAGATGAAAGATACAACATTTAATGGGCTCTGAAGGCTAAACTGCATTACCGTCTCATTTCAATCCCTGTGATCGATGCTGAGAGGCCAATGCTAGTGACCTGGTCGGTGAGATCTTGTCCCATCAGAAGATTTGGCTTTAGGTCCTAAGTCTACACTAAGCCATTGTTTTATCAAAAATCACCCAATACTAGTACTCAGCCCAGTGCTCTGGCATTGCATAGACTCCAGCCTAGCATGGTATACTGGGGGGGGGGGGGCGGGGATTAGGGCATGAACAAGGGGGTCCTTCCTTTTCTCTAGCCTCACAATCACATGCATATAATTGCCAAGTCAATTTCTATTATTCAGTTAAATGGAAACTTTATGTATGAACTTACTAGTCTGGAACCTTTGAAGGATGCTGAGATTGATTTTTAAAATGAAAAACTTGATCTTATCAGTGCCTTTTGAACTAGAAATGGGGTTACCAGGCCACCGTCTCGTGGAAATTAAATCAGCACAAATAGATGTGGAGCAGGGCAAACGTCATACCTCCCAGGATTTCCTTAAAAAGTCATGTTAACTACATTTGACCTCTATAACTGTTTTTGGCTTCTGCTTTTTGTTTTTAGTCAAAAACATGCACTTCATTCACCTCTTTATAGAACAGAGAGAAAATGCTCAAGTTTATAGCTTTTTGCATGATAGCATGATTCAGCTGGGCGTTTAAGAAAATGAGTTGTCATACACACTTATCATTTAAAGGCAAATGTCCTCTAATTGAACTTGATGAACTGAACCTTAATTGAACTTGATGAATTGATTTCTGCTGACCATGATTTCAGGTGACGTTATCGTGTCTAAGTTTGCTAGTTTATTATTATCGCCATAACCTCTTTCTATACCCAACAAAAGTCATGTTGTTTTGAGCATTGTATGTTTTCTAATTTAAACTGCTCTACCAAGAGCATGTTGCAAGCACAGGAGTATTGTATCAGAAGTTTCTGTATCTTGAAACTGGAATGTGGGGTGATTCATGAATTTTGCATCAGTTATTAAACAGTCATAGATGAAGCTATGCAGATATGGATAGGGCAGTAAAATACTCTGGTTACACCTACTGGCTTAGCCATGATAAATGAGTCAGGAAACATAAAAGTTCAAAACAGGTATTAACTTGAGCTGCAATGCGTATGTTCTGAAGGGAAGCACACAGTAGCCATATATAAGCAACCCAATATACAGACCACCTGCCTGGCAGGGTTAAAATAAAGGCAAGGACTTGGCAACAGACTAAGGAATTTCAGAATCCTGCCATACCAGTCAACCTTTCTCTGACAAGGTTCTCGAGGGAGACATAGCACAAACAGTGATAACGCTTGGAAAACGAAGGAGGTATTTTTATAGCTGGGACCATGCCTGTTATCCCATAGTGCAAAGTTCTAATAATACCGCCTTGGATCATGTGGCTTGGACTTGAGCTTGAATCCTACCTTGATTTGACCTGTGTGCATCTTAAAGAGAGAGTGAAGACATTTTCAGAGTCCAGGCAAAAAGATAGTATGAATGTCATCCCTGGGAGACTGAATTTTGTTTCCCTTGGAATGGCATTTTCTTGGAAACTGAGCCAGAGGCTGACCTTGGAAAGAGCTACTTACCTCTTCCTTCCAGTACTCAATGTCACCAAAAGGGAAGAGCCATCTCTTTGTTGTCAGTGCACTAGCCCTGGAACCCACCTAGAGCTCCAGCATCTGTGTTCACACAGCTGCTGAGAGGAAGGGCTTCAGCTGCCCTTCAGTAGAATCTTAGCCCTAAAGACATGAGTATGGCACTGTTAACCCCCAGGCCTGGTCTCCTCACCACCCTCTCATCGCTCCTTACTTCTCTTTCTCGACTCATGTTTTAGTACCTGACAGAAGCCTGGAAGTGACAAGAAATAGCCATGTCTGCTTTAGGTTCTCCCCCCAAAGCCAGGAAGCTTCGTGAATAACCCCATGGCTAGCCACTCATTGAAAAGGCAGAAGCAGGGACTAATGTTAGAAGTGTATCCTAGCACTCGAGTGCTTTTCAACCAGGGCGTTCTGAGGCGTCTGCAAACATTAAACAGCCTTCTTGTCTCCTCTGTACACGAGAGTGCTTTGCTAAGACATGCAAACTCTAAAAAAGGAAAGTGGCCGATAATCACTCCGGGTGGCTGGCTTCCCAGCTTTGCTGGGCTTGCCTGCTCCTTCCTATTTGAGCCCTTGTTCTAGAAATGGGCCTTCTAAACTTCCTTCAGGAACTGAGTAGCCACGCAGCTTCTTTTGTGTTTCCTTCGGGTAGTGTTCGTTTGTGGGGTCTTCTTGAGCGAAGGGGTGGGATGTCCAGTTGAGATTGTCAATTAAGGAATGGGGTGGCATTTTCTGAAGGCAGACGCTAGAGACCAGAGGTCAGAAGCTGGTGACATACAAACCATTTTCAGCTGATAGACAAGATTATATTTTTCTTAATGTCACGGCACTGAACAAAATAATTGGTTGCCAATAGGTAAAACTGAAGCGATTTTGCATAAAACTCTGGATTTCCAGCTTCTTTTTTTTAAAAAAAAATCAGAATATCTGGCAACACAGGTAATATTTCATAGTCACAGTTGGCGTAAACTGAGTTGCCACTTGTCTTTTAAGAGGAAACGCAAGCTTGCTACTTCACTCCACGTCCCCTCGTGCGTGGCCCTGTAGGATTTGAATCTGCTTCCACTGGGGTCAGTTATCTAAGACGCCAAAACAGAAATCATGAATTATTCTTTTAAATGTGCCTGGCTTGCAGGTGCCTATGGTTTATGCCTTATTCTTTTTCCTTCTGCGCAAAGAATGACCATTTGAAGCTCTTTCATGGATGGAAAAGGACAGTTAGAAGCAAAGTAGAGAATTTTACACTACTTACCTGAATCAATCAGGCATACAAAGAAAATCCTGAAATGATGATATTAAAGTAAGATTTGAGATTTGAATTATTCAGGGGTAATTGCCTTAGTTTTCCACCTCACTGTTTCCCCTTTGCTTTCCTTACATGGACATAATCTTCAGAATGTACTTCTGTCAAAGGCCACAGTCATAATTCCCCTGCTTCCTTCTTTTTTTTTTTTTTTTTTTTTTAAACTCATTTGCACTCTCTGTAGCAATTGTCGGAGCCCTGCAGGGGAATAATTGCAGAGGAATTAACCTCTGACATTTTTCTAAAAATAGCCCTAATAAATCCAATCATAGGTAATTTACCTGTCCGTGGTCCTGGGGGGGGGGGTAACTTACCAGCATTGAAGAAAGACTTGGTAGGCTGGCATTCCTTCAGCAATTATCTGTGAGCGGACTTCCTGATGCCTGTGTATTTTCTCTGTTTAGAAATAGTACAAGAGGGAGGGGATATAGATAGACATATAGCTGATTCATGCCATTATACAGCAGAAATTAACACAACATTGTAAAGCAATTATCCTCCAATAAAAAAAATACACTTAAAAAATAAGAAATACAGAGTACAAATTTCTCTCTTCCCTCTGGCCTCGTGACCCTGTTTTCTCAGCACCTTTCTCCTGGGGTTGCAGTAAGGCCCTGCTCTTCCAGAAGGGTGTGTTCGGCTCACCAGAAAAGGGGGAGAATTTGTGGGGTCCCTCCTTGAATTTCCAGCTCCTGGAGATTTCCCGACGATTCCTCTGTGATCCGCCCCTTTGTTTTCGGTGTCTGAGCTTCAAGCATCTCACCCCTTCTTCCTCAGTCTTCAGCCCTCGTTTGGATTCCACAACTGAAACTCATTTGGGGAAGTTTCTGGGTGTAGAAGAAAGGGGAATGCAGAAGGACACGGGTGGGAAAAGAGCCTGTGGTTGGTAGAAATTATCAAAGAAAATTGCCATTTCCCTGAGCCGTAAAGAAATTCATTTTCTCTTGCCCAAAACAAAAGGGTCTGAATGTGCTTTTTCCTTTTGTTCTCTCCAGTTGTTCCTAGAGACCACAGTGCAGGGTGGGCATCTGGGAAATTTACTTTCCCAAGTGCCACTTGTAGTGGCACTTAAAATACAGAACACAGAATCCTTGTAAATTCCACTGCAGAGACAAAGCCCTAAGCCCTTAAATGCACAGAAAAGTATGTCTATTATCTATCGTTTCAAAGTAAGTGTGCAGTTACTTAAATTGCCTTTGTCTTCTTTTTTTCAGCTGACATTATCTCTACGGTAGAATTCAACCACACGGGAGAATTACTAGCGACAGGGGACAAGGGGGGTCGGGTTGTAATATTTCAACGAGAGCAGGAGGTAAGTGGCAGTGAATGCAAAATAGCCATTTTCTTCTTTTAAAGAAGGCCTCCCACCGTTCCTTAATCCTCATGTGTTGCCCTTAACCTTGCTGCTTGGCTTGCAAACTAAAACTGCCAAAAAGTCATTAACATCAGTAGTTACACACTCAGGCTCACAAAAGCACCGGAAAATAGAGCCTTTTCTGGGCAAGGTCTCATCTTTCCAAACCTGGGTATTGCACATTCAAAACGACCTCACTTCTCATCTGACCTGCAAAATTCCACGGGTGCTTGTTGAGTGTAACGCCTCCTTTTTCAGTGGGGTTTATCCTCCTCCCGCTGTTGAAATTCAGGGACTCCTAACAGAATACCTAGGATAAAAAATATAACCCTTCCCCAACAGATATGAAAAGGATAACTTGGGTCAGAAGAGAATACATACAATTTACAGGCACACTTCAGAGAGATCGTGGGCTCAGTTCCAGGCCACCGCAATAAAGGGAATATCACAATAAAGCAAGTCACACCAATTTTTTGATTTCCCAGTGCATATAAAAGTTATATTTACACTATACTGTGGTCTGTTAAGTATGCAGTAGCATTATGTCTAAAAAAACAACATACATACCTTAATTAAAAATACTTTATTGCTAACCATAAAAAAAAAAAAAGAAGAAAATGGTAGCTCCCCCTACCAAAGGGAGTGAAATCCCAGAAAATGCCATCTGAGCAATGCATGTAGCCCACACTTTACTATAGGTGACACGAAGTTCCCTGCAGCTGAATGCTCTATGCATTCTGAGCAGCAGTTCTAACTCCCAGTGAATCTCGAAAAGCCCATTTCTTCCTGAGACTTGGGTTCCACTAGGAATTGTTTCTCTTTTTCATATAAATTGAGTTTTTTGGTGTCTGCTTCTGTTCTGTCAGAATGAAATTATGGCCCAATTTGATTTCCTTGGCCTCCGCCGGCGTGGTCCTGAAGCTTCCAGCAGGCCAGTCTGTGTTCAAATAACTCGCCCATCTGCTACTGCCTGCCTCGGAGATTCACCCGGCACAGCGTAGCAGGAGGGCCCAGTGCAGGAGGGAGGTTTCACAAGAGACTTCCCTAGCAATTTAAAGCCTGCTTTGTGCCTCAAAGTCATTTGTGTTCCACCTCCCCTCAAAAAAGGAAAGCCTCATTTAGAGGTGATATATTTGGTAATTGCACATTATTTGCAATTAATTTCTATAAGGGCATCGTAATCCCTCGGGGTTCTGTATGAATTCAAGTGTTCAGCGTTAAATCAGGCACCCAGCCTATTCCATTGGCCCTGGAAACACGAAAATGTTGTTGGCAAGTAGGAACTAATAGCTCTTCGTGACCTGGAATTTTTCCTGCTTTTCCGGAGCTGCCTAGTGCTAATTGGTCTGGCACATCCTACACACACTTGACAGTCTGATTTGGATGGTAGCAAATCAACACTCGTAAAAATTTATTTTTCAGGTGGACTAGCTCTCTCTGCAGTAAACAGGGTAGGAGCGAGGATGTCAGCCTTTAAAGTCCTTTTAAAATTGATTTTCAAACCTTCTTCTTCAATTTTTAAAAAAAATCCAATTAGGTTCATAGTGATGATAAAGAGAAACCAGAGGAACTGTTTAGCATAAATTACCCAAGGCAGAGTGTTGCCAGTAATATTCCGCTCCATGTTTCCCATTAGGTATTTATAGCTTTCACCTATTTTAATTTACTGAAATATTTGGGGAACCTGATTCATTAGTAGAAAGAAGGGGGACACATTTTCCAAAGGAGGGTGGTATTGTTCAATAAGGAATAAATGTTGAGGATAATAGCCTGCAGTTAAGTGTTGGGCTTTGCGGTGAGACTTGGGGTTGAATGAACACTGAGCTTGAGAAACACAGCCATGTGACAACATCTAGGTCAGGCCTCCTTTTGATTCCCGTGTGTGGCTCCTGTGCGTGAATCCTCAAGACGTGCTGTCCTGGAAAATTTGTTCAAGGAACCTCAGTGCCCTCACAGGCACATTTAACATCTGGGTATCAGTACCATCACCCATCAGTAAATTGAGACTTGGGTTTGAATGTTCAGTATCTACCCAGAGATAAATTTTTTTTTAATTGAGCCTTTTATTAAGAGTCAAGCATTTGTGACAAATGCCTAGCAAGACCTGGATTTGAATTTTTGAACACAGTTTTCCGAAGCCTGAATCTTGAGGCCCTTGCTCACTAGGTCCTAAAATGCAAACCTCTCCTCCTCCTTTTCCCTTCTTCCCTTTCTCTCTTTCACACCATCTTTTCCTCCTATCCCCCTTTCTTCTTTGTCTCCTCCCTTTCTGCACACCCTTCCTTTATGTTTTGTTCTCTCACCATTTATTTAGTTCCTGCTGTGTGCACTTTGCATAATCAGCGCTGGGGGACAGCCAGTGTAAAGTCTCATGGTTCTCCTAATGATTCACATGTCATCTCTGCACTCACGTCTGTTTTGTTATTCATGTTGGAAAAAGGAGAGGGAGAGATCCACTGCTTATAAGCTGTGTGACCTTTGAGAAGTCATTTTAATTTCTGTGAGCCTCTTTTGTTCATTTCCCTGCTCTGTGCACCTCTCAGAGATTCTGTGAAGATCTGATGAGATTTTAAAAGGCCGGTGAAAGGTGCAGATGCTATAGCTTTGTGTTTTTGTTAAAAGATTGATACAAGTCTGTATGGACATCAGCATGGGATGACTCACTCCTAAGGGTGTCCAAGACATGCAGCAGTTTATGTATATACTTTATAAGTAAAAAGTTGTAAATATTGAAGGGGCCAGTATTTACCACAGCCTGAGGGCCCTGAACTAAAGAGGAACCCATGGCCATCGTAGTCCTGCCCTCAGCCCACTTGGACACGGCCTGCCCGTCTCACCCCTCATGACTCTACTCAGAAAAAGGAAGGAACTGGTGAATTTGCAGTTGGCTTATGTGATTTAATCTTTCATGTGACTTTTTTTTCCCTTCCTACAGAGTAAAAATCAGGTTCATCGTAGGGGTGAATACAATGTTTACAGCACATTCCAGAGCCATGAACCCGAGTTCGATTACCTGAAGAGTTTAGAAATAGAAGAAAAAATCAATAAAATAAGATGGCTCCCTCAGCAGAATGCAGCCTACTTCCTTCTGTCTACTAATGGTATGTGGAGGTGACTTGTCTTGTTTGGTAGTTTCAGAGATACAGTCAGCAAACCATGTATTTCAATCACTTTTAGCCTCCATTTTCCTTTTTACCTTGCGGGCTGTTGAAAAACTTAGAAACCATATCTGCAAGATGCCTAGCAGAATGGCTGGCAGAGAATAGGCCCTCAGTAAATAGTACTTATTCTTTTTTAAAAATAACAAATTTATGGTCGAATTATGTGAGACTTGTTATCTGTAGTTTTTGACTAATGCAGATTATTTCCAGGTGTTTTGGGAATGTGACTTCCTGTCTAAAGATTTACTGAATGTTATTCTGGGAACACGTTTCGGGAAACTAAACATGCCGTCCCTGTGTGTTTGGCGTACTCAGTAGAAGTTATTAATCCCTGAATATATTTGGGGGTTTGGAAAGCAGATGTCCTTGTCTGACACAATCAAGCTCTCTAGTAGAAACATAGGTCAGGAAGAGAGGGGACCCCATCAAAACACTGATCAAGTAATGGTTTCTTCTCTTTCTCCCTTCTCCCTTCATACTCTTCTTATATCATTTGTTGGTTTAGGGAGAGTTGATATAAATAGGTCAGAGAGAGAGAATGTTCGGGGTTGAACACGGAAGCCGATTCCGTATTAATCTGGAAACCTTTACACAGTGGAATTACCAACCCTAAAACTTCTTAATACCCTTGCTGTGAAAGAGGCCATCTACACTCAAAACAATTCAGAATCAAATCATATACAAAAGGGTGCTAATTGAATAGCATAACAATTAGAGGATTAGTATATACAAATTAAACACCATCTCCCAAGCAAATAAGCTGGAGAGTGATTCATCGTCCTGTGTGTGTGTGTCTCTGAGGAGTACACATTTAAATATAAATCAAGAAACGAGGGGTTTGCTTTCTGCCTATCTCCAACATTTATTAAGAAAGGGTAATGCTCATATGTAAGTTAAAAAAAATGCAGACTGTGTATATACTACGATCAAACATATATTAACATTTTTAAAGACTGAAAGGAAACACACTGAAAGGTTTATCGTGATTAATTTTGACTGTGCATTATGGGTGACTTGTCAATTTATTCCTTAAATTTCCCCCCTGTTTTTCATAAGATTAAAATAAAACTCATCGTGAAAACTTAGAAAATAAAAACTTATTGTTTTTATTTTCTAAGTTTTCACGATGAGTTTTATTTTAATCTTATGAAAAACAGGAGGGGAATGTTTTTAATGCATATGAACCAAAAAAATCCCTCAAATGAAAAAGCCAGTGTATAAATCTATAAAGTTACAGTTCTGAAATAGCCAGTTCAGGGTTATTCAAGCATAGCTTATCTCAACATGACCAGATCTCCACTCATCTGTTTCTCCAGATTCCAAGTAATTTAATTTTTTCTCATTTATTGTTTTGTTTACATTTTTTGATCTTGATTTCCCAAAAGTCAAGCCACATGATTTGTTTCAGTCTCTTCCCTTTTAGTTTTGTTTAAGTTTCCCTCAAAGGCTCAGCAGATTCAACACAACTTAGAATGGAAGAAACTTCTGATGATTTTGACTTAATTACTTTAGGCAGAGAAAAAGCATCTGATTATCTTCTATAGCTAGCTTACTTTATATTATGAAACGTAGCCTATTGATTATTACAATAAACTTCAAAGACATAAAAGACATATTAACTACTTTGTGGGGGGGATGGGAAAGAAATCAGTGAAATGCAATGAAGATTAATTATATAGCATAATGTTCTGTTAATTGAGTTTTTAAATAGTTTTTTGATTAACAAGGATATTATCTTCCCATTTGGGATGCTATTTCATATGCCAACAGCATCTCAAAATGATTCTTAGAAGAAAAATTCCCATGCTCATATGTGATTTTCTTTTTTATACTAATATTGAGGTTGAGAATCCCCCTTAAGCCAAATAGGTTAACATGCAAAAATTAATGGAAGACAATTGGAATTACTGTACAAAAGAGAAAATGAAGATAGATGATAAGATTGTGTTTAAAAGCTGCCACAAGTAATGATAAACTACTCAGAGAGCCAGCCAGAAGAAAGAAAAAGCCATTACTCATAGTAACAGCCACATGTTCCTCAGACTTTTTTATCCAGAAAGCTTCAAGCTACTGAATCAAGAAAAATTGTGTGATAATAAAGTCAAGAATAACTCCAGGCACCCCAACCATGGGGAATTGAATTGAATTCACCATCAATTATCTTTTTTTTAAAAAAAAATTGTGCTTATCTCATTATAGCTGGGTACAGTTTTTATCTTCTGCTAGAATACATGCCCAGCTTTAGAAATTTTAATGAAAAATAAAACCAACCTTCAGTTGTAAAGATAGACCTTAAATTTATTTGCCAGATGAAGACACATTGCTTTACCTAGAATGTCTACTTCTATCTTAATTCCTATGATGAGAGGAAAAGGTATACTTAATTTGTTTTTCATGCTATGAGAGTAATAAGCGTTCATTGTAAAAAATTTAGAAAATGCAGAGAAACAAAATGAAGATAAGGAAAGGGGTCCTATCCAGAGAGAACCACTATTAATGTCTTTTAAAAAGAAAAGCAGGGCTTCCCTGGTGGCGCAGTGGTTGAGAGTCCGCCTGCCGATGCAGGGGACACGGGTTCGTGTCCCGGTCCGGGAAGATCCCACATGCCGCAGAGCGGCTGGGCCTGTGAGCCATGGCCGCTGAGCCTGCACGTCCGGAGCCTGTGCTCCGCGACGGGAGAGGCCACAACAGTGAGAGGCCCGTGAACCCCCCCAAAAAAAGAGAGAAAAGCAAAGAGGCATGGATAAATCTGTTTGTTTCTTAACAAAAATATGACATATTCTATAACTGTTTTGCAACCAGATTTCTTTTATATAATATAACACATAATAACAGGAATACCTTCCTAATTATGAAATATTTCTCCTAAAATACCATAACATTTTCAATGACTGCATGGTATTCCTTGTATGTTTTTTTCTATAGTTTATTAATAAATCTCCCATTACTAGACCTTTAATTATTAACTAATTCTCGCTTTAATTATTAACTAATTCTTTTATGTATTTTAAATACATAAAATACATTATGTATTTGTAGAAATAGATGTTGGTATAGATAGGTAAATAGGAAGAAAGCGTATTATAAACTATGTATAGCATGACACATCTATTAAAAGCTATTTAAAAAGTTATATAATTCCACACACAAATATAATACAAGGATATACATAAATTTCTCATAGTAGTTGTCTTTGTCTACTGGAATTGAAGGAGTTTTTAATTTTTTTGTGTTCATTTTCATTTTCTACAATTTTATGTACCAGTTGTGTAATAAAAAGAAGAAAATAAAATGAGAAATGTAAAATCTATATATGAGATATTATTATAGGTTTGTAGCCCTCTTCAAAAAAATGCATAGAAAAAAATACTACAAGGAACTATGTAAAATGTTAACAATGGTTGTCCCAGACTGCAGGGATTTTAGGGATTTTTATTCTTTATGTTTTACCTCCAATTTCTCTCTTTCTCTGTATAGCAATTTATCATTCCTAATGTGAAAAATATAAAAGAAGAATTGCCTTGCAGTTGGGATGGGCTACATTCCAAAGCCCAGCAATAGAAAATAATCAGTTTTAAAATTCACTGATTTGGGTTCTTCTAAGCCACAGTAGCTAATCTACTCTGATCTCTGATTAGTAGTTAATCAAATGACTGAATACATATGGCCCATGTTTCATCTTCTCAACCTAAAAAGCGGGTCATTATGCAGCCTATATTCAGAGAGGGTAGGACCAGAAGAGTATAGATAGAAAATTCTAAATTCAACCCAACATCTGGGAAAGACTTCTTCGCCTTCTGTCCCAGTACAAGTTGGGCTGAATGCACAAACCTTACACTTAGTAGACTTTACAGGTGTGCCAGCAGACATGACCAGCCCAAGTGATGCCCACATATTAGGAAACAGGGGCCCTTCTCTGTTAGAGTAGCCAAATTGTTGCAGGAAGCCCACTTCATAATGTGCATTTCAGACCGCTGAGGACAAGGCATTTGCCAAGGAGAGATGGAGGAGGGAGATGAGGGGCAGAGGAGCAAGGGAATCCTAATATAGGCAGGATACAGGGGTGGCTTTCCTCCCCTGACAGCCTTACAGACAGGAAGTAAGATGTGCTGACATCATCATGGGATGAAGCTCAGGCTGTCAGAGCAACATCTTATTATTGCAGAACAGTTGCCCAGTTTGCTAATTCTAACAACAACTGCTATTTGTGAACCATTATTAGAAGTGCAACACTGGGCTAAACACTACGTGCATTCTTTCATTTAATCCTCAAAGAGCCCCATGAGGACGACACTGTTTTCCCCAATTTACATATAAAGAAACTGAGGCGTAGAGAAGTTAACTATCTCTATTTGTAAGATTGGAGTATTGAGGACATACTTATACTAAAAATTACTCATATTTCTGAAACTCAAACTTAATTGGCCACTCTGTACCTTTTCTCCTGCTTTATCTGCTACTCCCCTTTGTCTGTCACCCAAAGACTAGTTAGGCGCCTACTGCACGTGAATCCCAACCCTCGGCCACGTGGTGGCTGGCGTTGGAGTCGGGATGGGACCCAAGGTTGTCTGCTTCCAAAGCCACCCTGTGTAGGCACAGAGCAAGACGCAGAGGAGCCGTCGAGTGTCTGCCATCCAGAAGAGAAGTTAGCACAAATAATGAACGCAGGATCTGATAAGAAAGGCCTACAAAGGCATGCAACCACAGACATGATCTGTTTGGCCCAAGCATGTTTCCTTAAAAAATAGATTAACATATACACACTACTATATATAAAATAGATAACCAACAAGGACCTACTGTATAGCACAGGGAACTCTACTCAATATTTTGTAATAATCTATAAGGGAAGAGAATCTGAAAAAAGTATATATAGATATATATATCTGTGTGTATATATATATATATATATGTGTGTGTGTGTGTGTGTATATATATATATATATATGTATGTACATATACCTGAATCACTGTGCTGTACACATGAAACTAACACAACCTTGTAAATCAACTCTACTTCAATTTTTAAAAGATGGAATCAAAAGACTGCAGGTGGGGCATGCCATCTCCAGCTCCCCCGATGCCCCGCCCCCTTTCACTCATTCCCCGGGCACTGCCTACCTCTTGTAGGCATTGGAGTCCTCACCCCTGTTGTATTGCTGTAGAGAATGACAGGGGTCACCAAGTGGTGTAGAGTCCTGGGACAGTACAGAACTGAGAAAGGTCATTTCCAGCTGGGGACTCAGAAAAGAGACTGCAAGGGGAAAGCATTTGGATGAATCTCCTTCTCATTTTACTTCCCTGAGTACCGCTAACAAGATGCACTGTGTAAATGAGATGCATTCGTTCATCCAACTCCTATTTCTTGAACATCCACTATGCCCCAGGCACTGTTGTAGGTGCTGGAGATACAGTGAGGAACAAGACAGACCGAATCCCTGCCTCCAATGATATTTAAATTACTGTGGGGGAGACGAGATAATTAAATTGCCAGAGAGTGAAACGTACTCTGAATAAAAATAAAGCAGGAAGAGGGGATACAGAACGGTGAGGAAAACATCTTTCTGTAGGTTGGTTGGGAAAGACCCCCTCTGAGGTTGGGACATAAACAGAGGAGAGCAGAGTGAAGGAAGAAATCTTGTGAAAAAGAGGGTAAAGGGCTTTCCTGGCAGGAGGAGCAGCTAGTGCAAAAGCCCTGAGGCTGGAGTGGGATTAACCTATACAAGGAGCTGTAAGGAAACCGGGTGGCAGGAGCACAGGAAGTGGCAGGGAGTGGGGTAGACAGTGAGATCATAAAGTGTGAGGACGTAGGGGTGCAGGTCACGGAGGGCCTTTCAGGTCATGCTAGGAACAGTGTTTAGTGAGGTGGGATGCTGAAATGAGGATAATAATTGGACCTACATCTCAGGGTTATTGTGAATATTAAGTAACTTCTCCATGGAAAGCGCTAACATGGTTACATCGTTAATTCTACGTATGTTGCGACTACTCTTATTCAGTGTTCAGGATATATTATTGAATGATCCAATTTAAATGTAAGCTATAGATCTAACAGCCCATTGTCAGGGAAACCGTTTGTCTCAGCACAATAAATGTTTTCATTTTGAAACATGAGCTCTGCCTTCAGAGGCCTTGAGATTTATGCACTGAAGCCCTTGACATGAGCCAGTTTCCCTAGCAGTCCCTTCCATCGTGACCATCACCTCTCCCTGCAACCGCCCCCAACTGGGTCCCACAAAAAAAAAAAAAAAAAAAGACTCCTTTACCAGTTTCCTCTCACCATCATTGTGATTTCCTCTGGTTGCCCTCCGCAGATAAAACTGTGAAGCTGTGGAAAGTCAGCGAGCGTGATAAGAGGCCGGAAGGCTACAACCTGAAAGATGAGGAGGGCCGGCTGCGGGATCCTGCCACCATCACCACCTTGCGGGTGAGCCCAACGGCTGGTTTTCCACCTTCTTTCAGTTTCCTTGGCAACCAAGGTCAGGGGAAGTGGAGGGGAAGTTTGGCTGCGTGCTGACTGCTGCTGTAGGTTGCCCCTCTCAGGTGTGAGGGAGGGAGGTCAAGCAGAGGCCCCGCCTACGTGAGTTTCTGGTGGTAGGTGAAGGAACAGGACAGGCACCAACCTCTGATGACGATAAATCCACGTTTCCTTTTGCCCCTGAGGACTTACCTGCAGGGTCACTGCCATGCATTACTATGTTCTTAGCCTCTGTCTGTTTGCATCATCTAACATGTCTTGAGCACCTTCAAGGTACAGGCATGGAACTCCCCAGATAGGAAGTTGGAGTCTTGTGATTCGGAACATGAACTTCTGAATCAAACAGGCCTGGGTTCAAATTCTGCCACTTACCAGACTATCACGTAGTCACTCCCTTTTTTGAACTTCTGTCGTGCAAGTTATTTTTAGTTTCTCCATCTGCAGAACAGTGAACCTAGTACCTTACTGTGTGTGGGCTTCTGAGGCTAAAATGCAGTGAGGATGAAAAGCCCTTATTCCATGGCTGGTACTCAAGAAATGATCTCTACTATTAGTCTTGGTAGCTTCCTTCCTGCTGTCCAGAAAAGCACAGTCTGATAAGGAAAGAGGATGGGTAGGACTAATATGCAAATGTTTATGACAGTAACTAGAGTAAGATAAATGCAATGAGAGTCAGAGAGTTGCAGTTTGATCGAAGGAGGGAGAAATTATATTTGGTTCTGGGAGATTGGGATATGTCTGTTAGGGAAATGGTGTTAGAAATGGATTTCTAAAAGCGGACTTTTAAAGGAAGGCTCTCTAGATAGAGATGAAAATGATCTGGGACTGGGTGATGAGTTTAGTTTTGGAGTGTTCATTGTGAACGGGAAAGCCAGGCACATGTTGGGACCAGCCCTGGCCCCTAGCCACTTCCAGAACTGGGTAAAATATGTGCTTTCAGATGCCAGCAGCTCTACTGCAAACCAAAAACTGCGAAGAGACACTAAAGTATCAATACCTGTGGGGAAAAGAGGTTGTCGTCCTATGTTTAGAGGCAAATGTGGGAATTGAATGATCATCGTGTGCCTGATCAGCTGGCTTGTTGGTTTGTTCATTCATTCATTCATTTGTTCATCTGTTGATTCAGCAGATGCTTTTTGAGCACAGACTCTTTGCGGCCCATAATGCTAGGCTGTCGTGTGTGTACCCAGTAGTAGTGGGTACCTGGTCTTCTACTGAGCTTCTTCTGGGCCAACGAGCATTGGCTGCTCTGTTTCCTCTCGTCCGCCTATGCCTTCAACCTGGAGAACAACCGTACAAGTTTACCTTATCAGACTGGGTCGATGCTCTAAATGCTCAGAGGTTTTGAGACTGGAGGAGAGAACAGTGAAGAGTATGAACATTGAGTCACTCCGTCCTGGGTTAGAATTCTGGCTCCATTCCTTTCTGGATGGTGGCCTTGGCCACATTACTTAAAGTCCTTGTGCCTCCCATGTCACATCTGCACAACAGGGATGAGGGATGGTCGCTACTTCCTGGGATTGTTGTGAAGATTCAGTACAGTATTGTGTGTGATAGAGAGCTTAGCCTGTGTAGTGTCTCACTCAGAGAAAGCACTCGGTGATATTAGTTCCTGCTGATGGTTTCTAGTCTTACTCTCATCATCATCATTTTCATGACTGTTATTCCCCCCTAGTGATAGTAGGCCTGTGTGTTTGAGAAAATTCCCATTTTTCTCTTCATACACTTTTTATACTCTTGTATTCACTCCTCAAGCTATTCACTGATGTCTACCAAGTGGCAAGCACAGTACTGGTGATACAGAAGGAACAAGATAGTCTTTCATGCCTCCGGACTTTGTAATCGTATGGAGAAAACAGATGGCTTAGGCACCACTGGGGAGTTTATAATGTGAACTTCTGCCCAGATGTTACCTTGCTCTTGTTCGCTATGTGGATGGAATTTCTCAGATGCCATCTCTAGTCCCTACTATGAATTCCAGTTGTCCATGCATCCAGTGGGATTTTGTATACTTGTATTTAGCCCCCGGAGGATGTCATCCCCATGATGAAGAAGAGAGAAGGACTCTATGTAAGCTCCATTAGAACAGAGGTTGTCCCCAAAGTGACACAGTGATGTTATGAAGTGGACTTGTACATGTCAAACATGGAAGGAGGCCCTGAGGAGTGGCTGGGACTTAGAAAACCCCAGTTCTGGTTCTTGCGTCCTTATTAACCATCTGTGACCCTGGGCCAGTGAATCTCATTTCTTCTCTCCGTGCTTAGTTTCTAAGCAACTGAGCAGAGGACTGGACAAAGTCAGTGGTTCTGCAACCATGGGTGCCAGTTACAAATGCAGATTCCCAGGGCGCAGCCTCAGTCATTCTCTTCAGCAAGTTGCGTGGTCCAGCGGGATCTGCATTTTTATCCTGAGCCCCTGGTGGTTGAGACAAAGGGATCTGTTATCCCTGGACTCTTATCATCTCTAAGGCTCCTCCACGCTCTGGTTTTTATGAGCCTCTGTTACTTTTCAGTCATTTCAAGTTATTGTACCAGCTCATGAGACACATTTGCTATCATATTGTAAAACTCGTACCTGATTTCATCTCGTCTACCTTCCTAGGCTTTCAAGTATCCTCATTTCAGTGTAAACATCCACACTCCGGTGTTCTTTCAGTGCAAACACTGAAGAGGCCAGCCTGCTTTCTTTTTGATCCCAGTGGTAGAAGAAGAACCAGGCAACCCTGAAAACCAGTTTCAGAACAATGACTCCAAACAGAGAATGAGCTGATGTGATATTAATCAGACCATAATTTACTAACATGCTCTGCTCTTGACATTTGCATCGCCAGCAATTGTGGCTTTTTTTTTCCTTCCCTGTACTAGGTACTTCCCTGTACTAGTACCTAGGTTTCCTTCCCTGTACTAGTACCTAGTTTCCTTCGCTGTACTAGGTACTTCCCTGTACTAGTACCTAGGTACTAGGTACAGGTACTTCCCTGTACCTCTCGTACACTTCATAGTTTCCAGTTCTACGTGGATCTTGAAAGTGAGAATGTTTAATAATACCCAACAGCTAATTAATCCTCACTGAGTAATGAACCTGTTCTGTTTCAGTGCTGGGAGGTTCAGCTTTTCAAAGTACGAATGTGGTTGTTTTTTTTCCTTTTTTCATGCAAGATAGCCTTTCAAATCCAATCACTCATTACCCAGAGAGACTTTGAGAAGCACTTCTATGGACACTACATCTCCTGCTTAATATTATAACATTCAAAGCAATAATCGTGATGATAGTTTAATAATAACACCTTATAAGCTGTAAAATACCTTTTTGTGTGTGTGTGTGGTACACGGGCCTCTCACTGTTGTGGCCTCTCCCATTGCGGAGCACAGGCTCCAGACGCGCAGGTTCAGCAGCTATGGCTCACGGGCCTAGACATTCTGCGGCATGTGGGATCTTCCCAGATGGCGACACGAACCCACATCCCCTGCATCGGCAGGCGGGCTCTCAACCACTGCGCCACCAGGGAAGCCCTGTAAAATACCATTTTTATCACAATGTGTTTACTTACTTAATTCCCTGATTCATCTTCAGACCAGCCAAGTGGGAAGGCAGGTGAAGATGCTGGGATCTAGTATTTACTGTGCATTTACTATCTGCCATGCACCATGCTGCACGCTGTATCTGCATTGGCCACTTCATGAGGTACAGTTCACTGTTAAATACCCATTGAACAGATGCGCTTCACAGAGTTTCAGTGAGATGCCCAAGATCATGCTAAGCGTCAAACCTTGATCTATGGGACCCTGAGCCCTTCAACCTGATGCTGCCTCAGAGAGGGAAAATGACTTGCCCAGTGTTTGTCAACTGCTTGTTCCAGAGCTGGGATTGAAAATCAAGAGCTGTGGCTCTTCAACTTGGACACATACACTGGGCATTTTAAATGCTTTTCTTAATAATTAGTGCCATTATTATTCTAGGTCAGGGTGTATGCATGTGTCTCTCTCTCCCTCCCTCCCCCTCCCTCCCTTTTTCTCTCTCACCCACACATTCACACACAGAGTTTTCATACCTCTGACCTCTGACCTCACCTTGAGGTCTTATGTACTTCCACTTAGCAAGATTCTCCATGCCCTTCTTTCCAACCTCCCAATACCCACAGCTAAGAAGACCTCAGAGCCCTTTCTTGGCAACGGAAACTCACGGTTCGTGTAACCTAATCAGCCCGGGAGGGGAGATGGGTGGTGAGAAGTCATACCTAGCGTACTTATCTGTGCAGAATGAGCCTGGAGTTACTATTTCCCTCGTTAGGATTGGCTGCCAGCGCCCTGGGAACCTAGGCCAGGTGGAAATGTGCTTTTGAACCAGTTACAGAAGAGTTACACAGAGTCTGTCTGGAAGGTGTGAGCTCCCAACCTGTGACACCATAACTCCCCAAAATGAAGGGGATGTAATGAACTCAGGTTTTCTAATGGATATTCCTTACAGCTAATATTAATAATAATAATAGCCACATTTTTGAGTGCTTCCTATATGCCAGGTGCTGGATTGTGTACCCTTATATCATTCTGTCCTAACAGTAACTCTCTCGGGTTCGGTTATCCTCTCTGGATCAGGCAAAGCCCCCCTCCCTCCTTTCATTTAAGTCTCTGCTTACGTGCCACCTTCTCAGAGAAGCTCTCCTAGAATCCTGTAGGGGAAGTAGCACACTCACATCTTCCCGTTCACTCTCGGTGTCCTTACCCTGCCCCTTTATTCTTAACTTTCCTCCTGGCCAGATGTATCATTAGTCCACTGTCGGCCTCCCCTCCCCCTCCCCTGAAATGTAAGCTCCGTGAAAGCAGGAACCACGCGGCGTCTCCTCTCCTGTAGCTCCGGCACATGGTAGGTATTCAGGGTATGTTTGTCAAATGAATAGATTACAGAGAAGTGGAAACTGAGTTTCAGAGTAGACAAGTGGTTGTTTGCTCCAAGATCTCATGGCTAGAAAGTGGTGGGGCTGGGATTCAAACCTAATTCATCTGACCCCAAATCTGACGCTTTTCTTTATGATTCCCTACAGCTACATCCTAAGAAAATACTCATTCATGATTGCAGAGCAGGGGAATTTCATTATCAGTGTCTCTCGGAATTCCTCGGCAAAGCTTTCTTAGTGTAGGAGCTAGATTTTGGGCGGAGTGGAGGGCGAGGGTGAGGGCTGCAAAGGCTTTTCTGCCACAGGTTGAGCACACGATGGATGCACTGTATTTTAGAGAAAAGATTCAATTATATCATGTTTTTACACACATGCCTTCTGCCGGTGACTGCTTCTGTCTTTCTCTCAGCTCAGGACACACACATTCTTGTGACTTTCCTGTGATTTTTCCACCTAGAATGACCCTCCTAGCCACAGTCTGAGACACCATGGCAAATCGACATGAGCGTTCACCAGCTCCAAATTCTGAAGGGAACTTCTTGAGGATTATTGCCAGCAGGTCATGGGATTAGACAGCTTGGCTAAACACACTTTTTTCCCCAAAATGATCGTTTTTGTGAAACAACTAGTTTAACTGCCTGATCTGTTTTCTAGAGAACTGATTAAACAGACCACTGGTTTAAGTTTACCAATAAAAGCAACTACATTGATTCAGCCCTTCCTAGGGACAGACTCCACACTGGGCAGTTTTCTGTATATTTTATAGTTGGTTCTTCATCACAATCCTATGGCTTAGGCATCATGCCCATTTTATAGGTGTGTAAACAGAGGATCGGGGAGGTAAGCACTGGCTTAAGACCTCACAGATAATAAGTGGCAAAGCCAAGAACGGAACCCAGGTCTGTCTGATCCCACAGCTCCTGCCCTTCACCATCATCCAGAACTATTTATTGCATGGTTCTTGATCTAGACAACAATGAGGATAATAGCATCTGACACGTAGAACTTTTCAATGTATTTTTTATCCTACTTATTGAGTGCCTTCTATGCACCAGGCAACGTGCAAAGTACATACTACAGAGCAGGTCTTACAAAGATGAGTGAAACATGTTCTGTGTCCTCCAGGGGCCGGGAGGGGAATGTTGCAAGTCGCTGCAACATGAAATTAATTCAAGCAGTGGTTCTCAAACCACAGTGCCCTCACAGTCTCCTGGGATGCATTTTAGAACACAGGCACTGGCCTCATCACTAGGGATTCTGGTTTAGAAGGTCTGAGTTGTACCCAATAACATCACTGACCAGATCCCCCTTAGAAAATCCCCGGGTGATTCTGACACAGGTGATCCCCGGGCCAAACTTTGAGAAACACCGGATCAGGTAAGTGTCCTGAGAAAAGCACAGAAGATTGCCATAGTGCTTCAGAGGGAGAACAGAAGGAGAGAGCTATAGGACCAGGAAGGAATTTTCAACATGCATCTTGAGGGATAGATGGCCTTTCATGCTGGGGGGGGGGGGGGGGGGGGGGGGGGGGGGTCTTATTTAATGCCCCCAAGGATCTTGGGGGGCCAGTAGGACATGAATTGCTTTTCCCTATTTCTGGTGATCTGGATGTGATTATCCCCATTAAGAAAAGAGGAAACTGAGACTCTGAGAGGCAGAACCGAGAATGAAATGTGTTCGGTCTAGACACAGCCTTTGTGTTTTTTGCTGCCTCCGTGGCGACCGTGTGATAAGGCTCACTCCAGGAGAATGAGTAATCCCAGGCCAGTAACAGGGCAAATTACTGGTCGAGTCAGGGTCGGCCGTCCCTGCCTTAGGTTTTCATTTTGGGCTTCTGCTCGACAACGGAGGCCTCTTAGGACACAGATACAGTCTTCCCGTACCCATTTTTAATTTTTCTAGACTTCATTTTATGATGTATGGATGCTCTAGGGGCTTCATAGCCAATGCTTTTACAGCTTCAGCTTTCCTTTCCTTATATTTGTTGCAAATAAAAATGAAGTGTTTAGCTACTGCAGTGCAAAATCAATCAAGGCTGCTGCATATTCACATGCTCGCAGTGGCACCCGGACGGCCCCTGGATTAGATTAACTTTGTGAATGTGTCACTCTGGTGTGGGTAATTTCTCCACCTCCACTCCATCCCTTCCCCCTCCTGTCTCAGCGAGGGGATATTGCAATCCCCCATTGATTGACTACCGCACAAGTGAGTGCTGGCATGTGATGTGTGTAACTCAGCAGGACGCACGGACTCTGTGTTTATGAAAATAAATAATAATTTCTGTTATCGTTATTGATGGCCATCATCATCTGATTCTATCAGTCTGTGTCATGGGGTTTCATGTATGGGATCAGAAAGCACTCCACAGGAACCCCGGGCACTACCCTCACCACCAAGCCTCAGTGTGTTGACATGTTTTGCCTTTTAGGGGTGACACTTGTGGATGTCCCTGTTCTTAGGCTAATATTCAGTGAGACAACATTAGTTTGGTTCAATGTGAGGCAAAGGAACTACCTGAAATAATAATAAGAGCAGCGGACATGGATTAGCATCTGCTCTGTTCCAGGGACGCTCCGTATGTTGGCTCATTTATTCTTCAAGATAAACCTATGATGAAGGTAATAAACCTCATTTCAGAGATGCGAGAACCAAAGCCAGAGAGGTTAAACAGCCCGCCTGAGGTCAGACGCTAGTAAGTGGTAGTACTTGGACTTGAATCCATGGCTTTATTTTTTTTTTTCTTCTATTTTTTGGCCATGCCGCACAGCATGTGAGATCTTAGTTGCCTGATCAGGGATCGAACCCGTGCCCACTGCAGTGGAAGCATGGCGACTTAACCACTGGACCACCAAGGAAGTCCCTGAATTCATGTCTTTATGATTCTAAAATCCATACTACTATCCTACCTCTTGTACTAAATAGAATGCCTGATATATTCATCTGAATATTTGGTATAAACTAAAATATGAGTAAGCAGGGACTAGGGAAGAAACCATGAAGGAGACGGTAGATGCTGCGGGAACCTTGGGCCCAGGTGGGGTTTCCGTTTTGTTTGCGGGGGCGGGGGGGGGAAGTGGAGCAGAAAGGATGCGTGGAATTAGATCATGGTTTACCAAATCTGGATGATCCTCAGAGTCTAGAAATGTCTTAAATCATCCCCAGCTGACTGATTCAGAATGTCCAGGCACAGGGCCAAGAGATCTACCCATAGTTCTCAGCCGTATCCCACGTAGTTCTGAAGATCAGCTGGGTTTGAGACATTTGACAGATGTGGACATTTGATTCAGAAAGCTGAAGTTACTTACCCAAGGGCTGCAGCTACTAAGGGGCTGAGTCACATTTTTAAAGGGCTAGGGCTCTGACCACATCTCAGCCATCATCTGAAAAATGGAACTCATCCTACATTCTTCCCACAGAGGTCATGCTAATAAAATAGAGTAACGTGTTGACAGTACTGGTGTGATGCCTTACGATTGTCAGATGCTCGCTATACGTTATTACCTTTCTCCTCTTCCTTCCCATCTTGTCTTTCACCTGGACAACCAGGAGTTTCAGGAAAGTCTGATGAATATATGGAAAAAGTTCAAAGCAGCATTATGTTTTTTTTTTTTTTTTTTTTTTTTTTTCGCGGTACATGGGCCTCTCACTGTTGTGGCCTCTCCCGTTGTGGAGCACAGGCTCCGGACGCACAGGCTCAGCGGCCATGGCTCACAGGCCCAGCCGCTCTGCGGCACGTGGGATCCTCCTGGACAGGGGCACGAACCCGCGTCCCCTGCATCGGCAGGCGGACTCCCAACCACTGCGCCACCAGGGAAGCCCAGCATTATGTTTTGATACTAGTGAATCCAGCAATCCATTCTGCTTTATTTCGAATGTGTGTTTGCCCTGGCCCTCCAAAGCCGCCTTGGATTCAGAATATTTTCACTGACAAGAAGATATTTTCTTTCATCTCAAAGCTACCTTCGTTGTGCTGCATTTACCATGTAGTAATTAGATCCAAGATAAATGTAAATATAAGCAGAATCCTATACCTGTCTTAAGAGCAAGTTCTCTTTGTCTCTTGCTCCCAACCCCTTTGGAAGGCAGCCATGGCTTCTCGAATGTGATAGGAACTAGTAAATGACACTCCCCACAGGTACACTCAATGACAGTGGGAAGCTGAGAAGTCCACGAGTACCAGAAGAAGAAAAGGATCATGTTAGAGAAGAAAATCTCGATGTTTCCATGGTCTCTGGTGCAGTTTATCTTGAGAATCCCTGGGCAGGAGGCACAGTATTCTAGACTATGACCCATTCTCTCTTCCTAACTTTGGTCATTAAATGGTCTGAATTTTGGAGATGTGGGTCGGTTGGTCAGGCCGGGGCAGGTTGCCAACCTTTTCCAGGCTTTGCAAGCAAGGATCTTGTCATTGGGTCAAACCTAATTCACACTGACCCAGATGGATTTTTCTCAAAAGAGAAGTTATTAGAATGATTTTCTCCATCTTTTCCTTTAAAGGGCTCTCTGTATACTTTTAAAGTAAATGGAAAATCCAGGGCATAATTGGATGATTCGAGGAAGAAACGTATCTCCATTTTCTGAATCTTTCAGATGGAATTATCTGAATTATGAGTGTCATGGGAAAGACATTGTCCCCAGACCAGGTCCCGGCTCTCCAATGTGAGCTCACTTTTGCTTGAGTAAGAGGTGTGAGGTCCAGCCCCTGAAACTACACATGCATGTGTATGCGTGTGCAGGCGTGCACACGGCACAAAGTACCAAGAAGCCCATTGTTCAGGAAACCTTAGAATGTTAACATAGCCTAGAGCTGATTTATAGTATTTGTTTTTCAATTGGGCTTATTTAAATAGAGATCAAAAATATGAGCCTGGGTCCCTGTTGCTACCAAGTTATGCAAAGAACTCATTTGAAATCACAAGAGGAATTCTAAGGCCTCTGCTCATTATACATAAGAGTTTTCTAGAAAATCATTAACACAAAATGGATTTGGAGTCAAGTTCAATAGAAAACAAGATCACTTTGATCTTAGTACATTGCTAACCAGACTTCCACTGGTGCACTGATTTTAAATACCCGTCCTTAGCAGAGAAAAAGTTTTAAGTATTTCCCTAGAGGTTAGTGTATATAGGAAGATACTTTCTTTTCTTTGGTGCATAAGTATAAGAAACTGGTTGGACAAAAATATTTTATAAGGGTAGTTTTATGTTAAAGGAGATTGTTATCAACTGGAAAAAGATTTAATTCTCTGGTTTCCTTAGAATGACTGAGCCAGTAGGAAATGAATTTCTACCGGAAAGGTCCTAGATTTGTATGTAGTTGGATGGAGGAGAGCGGATCACACTCTTGGAATTTGTTGTTTTCATCAGATGATCAGTTGAGCTCGTGTTCTTTACCAGAAAAATTGTTAAAAGCGGTTGTAAAAACACACACACATACATGCTCACAAATGTTTCTTGCTCAAGAAAATATGGTAAATCCTAGCTTAAATACATTTAAACAAATTTATTTACTTTGGGGTTTCTCAAGACCTGTAATATACTAATATACAATATCAAAGTCTAAGAAAAATATAGTGCATGCATTATTTTCCACCAAGCCTAACTGACCATGAAAAACACTTTTCCCAATTTATGGGATTACTGTTCTTTTTAACATTTTACTCAAAACGTGGTCCTTGGCCCAGTGTCGGTCCATAACAAGATGAAGAGCTTGTACCAGAATATGAATCATTCACATCACTAATCCACTGTATAGTTCAGCTGACTTTTTTTTTTTTTTTTTTTTGCGGTACGCGGGCCTCTCACTGCCGCGGCCTCTCCTGTTGCGGAGCACAGGCTCCGGACGCGCATGCTCAGCGGCCATGGCTCACGGGCCCAACCACTCCGTAGCATGTGGGATCTTCCCGGACCGGGGCGCGAACCCGTGTCCCCTGCATCGGCAGGCGGACTCTCAACCACTGCGCCACTAGGGAAGCCCTCAGCTGACACTTTTATTTTCCATAGCAAGACTTTCTCGATGGATGAAGCAGTGCACTGATTCTGGCTTGAGCTCCTTATCTTGTCACGGACCATTAGCAAACAGTTCAGGGATCCGTTATTTTGAGTAGTACAGCGATAGACCTCACTTTGGGAGATGCTGACTGAAGGAATTGGGTCAGGGAACAGGGGTCAGCCTGGCAGCGTTTCTACCCCCATTTTCCTGCCGTCCAGTCTCAGAATCCCATGATGGAGAAAGAGCCTTAACAGAGCCTCCCTCTTGACATACAAGTTCATTAACATTAACCGAGAACTTTCTAGTGCCTGACACTATTCCAGGCACTTTGCATGCTTCCTCATTTAATCTTCACCTTAACCGTATCAGCTGAAAACTATTATCGTCATTTCCCAGCTAAGGAAACTGAGCTCCATATGGAGGAAGCAACTAGTGCAAGGTTGTTCGCTAGCAAGTAGCAGAACCAGAGTTCACCCCTGACTGTCTGACTGAAGACCCCCACTCTTAACCACCATGTTATCTGGACTCCCAATAGCAATGGTTCTCACCCATGTGGGCCAATGTGGGCTTTATCCTATTGTCAGAGACTTCTTGAAACAGAAATGACCCTTTAGCCAATCTAAAAACCATCACTGTTCGTAAATGGTTCCTTCTGTGTAAGCTATCATCTATCTAATATGCATCTATTAAAAAAAGTTTCCACATATAGAGAGTCATGTGTGGTCCCTGTCCTCACATGGGGCTTATAATTCAGTGAGGAATTAGCTGGCTACAAGCTTTTATTTGAAAATAGTAACAGCACCAACCTCGTGTCCCCATGCCTGCCATCACGGTCAGTCCTGTTATGTATTTAAACACTGCCTCAACCCCTTCTCAACATTTTCTATTCTGCCCTGAGATCCCACTTCCTCTAATTATTTTCAGGAGTTGAGAATTCTGCAACTTTGAGTTAAATGAGGACATTGTCTGTTTAATGCCAGAACATCCAGCCACAAGGTGAAAACTTCATCCAGTTATCCTGCCCTTTCAATTCCAAACACGCAGATGTTTAGAAACTTCTGAAAGCTTGATTTAAAAAAAATAATAATTTGCTTTCCAAATTCAAAGAGCAACTGGGAAAAGCATCCTAAGGAGGGGATATATGAGACTATCAATGCAGACAAGAAAGCAGGCGTTCAGGAGTTGTCAGGTTAGATCCTGAGACAGAAGTGACAAAACAAAGTCACACTTGGTCACCATCATTCCTTCCCATAATAAAGTCATCTCTGCACATGAACTCTCAGATGGCTGTCACACCAGTCCTGATTAAATGTGCCTTTCCCTACTTGATGGTCAAATCCGTGAAGAACATAGGTGCCGCCTAGGTCTCTTGCTTTTTCATTTTTTCACTAATTCCATAGGTATTTATTGAGTATCTACTGTAAGCCAGGCATGGTGATAGGCCCTAGAATTACAGCAGTGAACATGAATGGCACGGTCCCTGCCCATGACCTCATGCCCTCAGTCTCTTTTGGTGGGAAGGGCATGAATCAAATGCCCCTGATGTAAAACTGACCCTGGGACGGGGGCTTCAGAGGTGCATAGGAGAGCAGATGATGGAGGAATTGCTCCATTCAGGAAGCACAGAGAATAATTTCTTGAGCAGTTAATAATAGAGCTGAAGCAGGAGGTAGGTAAGGAGAGGAGAGGGAGGCACCTTCCAGGCAGAGGCAATGCTGTGGACAAAGACCCTGAGGTTGGGAAGTTGCACCAGAGAACAGGCGATGGAACGAAGGCCAAAGTGGCTGGAATGCTGATCCCAGGGGATCTGTAGTACCAGCAAGATGCAGGTGACAAGGCAGCCAGGTTACGGCCATCACAGACCTTGCTAGGGAATTTGCTCTTTCTCCCAAGAGCAATGCAAACCCTTTCTTCTCTGCTCTGGTCATTTTTTGAAACAGCTCTTCTTTGCTCAATAGCTCAATGTTCTGCACCCAAGACAGGATATACACCAAGGCAGAAAAGCTGCCAGCACAACATAGAAAACTCCTGGTGGATAGGACAAGTTTACATTCCAGAAGCCAGTGGCATTTGGTCAGTGTGGCCATGTTGCCCTCTAGCCCTTGACTGCCACTGTTTTGATACATGTCAGGGCATGGCCTCCATGGAGCTCCTCCAGTATCAAGGTGTCCTCCCTCCAAGGTGAATCCTCCCATGAGTGATTGGATTGTTTGGAGGGTCATAGAACCTGACAGCTCCCTGTTACACAAAGGAAAAGATAAGCTTCCGATTAGTCCTGGGGCTGGAGGAAGCCAAGATCGAGTGTACCTGTCAGAACTACTAACGGCATATAAATCACTACCTCAATTTTCCATGCAAGAATTGGGCCAGAGAGAGAGAAAGCAAGGACTGAGGTTGTGTAGCAGTGCAGAACCATATCAAAGAGCTCTCGCTTGGCACCTTAACAGGATTTGCTCTGCTATCCATGCAGAGAGAACAGGGCCCCATGCCCAGAGGAACAACAGAGACAAATGCCCACTGGCTCTAGGAAGGGGCGAGTTGTTTCCCTGGCATTTCCTAAGGCTTCTATTGCTAATCTAGCAATAGCCGCCACCAAAGGTTTCCCAGACTCTAAAGGGGAGCGAGTTTGGTACTGTGCTTGTTCTCTGTGTGTTCCTAGATTTCCCGATTGTGTAATCACCATAATCATCTTTGCTATTGTTACCTTTCTTGCATTTTCCTTTCTTGCATTCACTGGGCAGAAATCTCTGAGAGTTAGGGGCCAACAGTGGCTAACCTGCTCTCTTATCATCCAGGATATCAGTGTATTTCTTGGGGGGAGAAAAAAAGAGCATAAAACTGAAAAATGAATGAAGGACAGGAAGTCAGAAGATGTTCAATATAGATTTAAAAGTTGAAATCGATTGGGCAGTGCCCAAAGCCTCACTGCATTTCATGTCCATAAAATACCAAGTAGCTCGCAAAACATGAGAGCCTGGAAGATTCCAGGTGGAGAAGCCCCAGCACAGAGTAAACTCAGACTACTAACTTCTACCACAGACCTCAAGAAACACTCTTTTGTGTTTCATCTGGGCTACTCTAGACAGAGTGAGCAAAACTGTGGGGGAGCTGCTTCATTCTCCAGGATAGACAGAGTTAAATCCGGTTCCCAGGGCTTTTGAAAGGGACTTTGGTCAGTGGCAGTTGTGTGAAAAGGGGGCCAGGTATTTGTCCAGCCCAGATATTCCTGCTGCCAATAACGGAGGAGCCTTTCTTCTTTTCCACCCTTTGCGTATTTTAAAGAGAAGCAGATCTTCAAAATTACAACATAACCTGAAATGTGTTGGCTGACAGTTAAAATTCCCTGGGACCTAGAAGAGAAATGCGGTATATTTTATGTGAACAAACCCAAAATGAGTCAAGACAGTACACAAAGAGATACGGGAGCTGAAGAAACAAGTCATATGGATACAGTAAAACAAAAGAATTGCCTGTTTGTTCTGAAGGTGTGAGCAAAATATCCTCATTGCCAGGAGAAACGTGAGGCCAACTTCTTTCCACTTAACCTCTGGTAGGGGAGGAAAGCCCACAGTGGGAACCATTCTGGGGAAGAGTCTAGTGTAGCGGTTAACAGACTTTAAAGGAACAGCTCTGGATTCAAATCCCAGCTCTGTCTTTGTATGGCTTTGGGGCTTCTACTTAAGCTCTCAAAGTATCAGTTTTATCATCAATCAAGTACCTATATCATAGGACTTGTTATCAGAAAAACAATACTAACACAGTGTCCAGCTTTTAGTAGTGACCATTCCATAATAGGTAACTAGCTCCAGATTGGAAATCAAGAAGTCTCAGAACAGAGAGACAACTGGTAGACCCCAGCTGCTGCTTTTGGATAGAAGCATACAGTTCTGTGAGGATAGGTAAGAGGGAAGAGACTTCTAACTTGATCCTATGGTTAGAGTTTATTTGCCTAAGACATATCAACCCTAATGTTTAAGACTCTTTAGTGAATGACACATCTCTGGCCTAAAAGAAATTCCCATTAAAGATTCTTTTTTTCTTTTTTTTTAATTAATTAATTTATTTATTTTTGGTTGTTTGGGTCTTCATTTCCGTGCGAGGGCTTTCTCCAGTTGCGGCGAGCGGGGGCCACTCTTCATTGCAGTGCGCGGGCCTCTCACTGTCGCGGCCTCTCTTGTTGCGGAGCACAGGCTCCAGGCACGCAGGCTCAGTAGTTGTGGTGCACGGGCCTAGTTGCTCCGCGGCATGTGGGGTCCTCCCAGACCAGGGCTCGAGCCCGTGTCCCCTGCATTAGCAGGCAGATTCTGAACCACTGCGCCACTAAGGAAGCCCCCCATTAAAGATTCTTAATGAAACTCTGTAAGCAAAGATTAGGAGATACTGGAAAATAAATCATCAATTTGAATCTCTCTGGATAAGTTGAAGTAAGTGTGTTCCCACAGTGCCAGACCTGTGTTTGAAGGACCAGTGAACTTTCAAGTTCTCCCTGAGCTAAGAAACTTTATGTGCCTTAGTAGTAACTCCTTTGTAGGGAAGAAGCTGCAGCCACGTCTCAGGTGAGCGGCCTAAGGGGTGGTAGCATCAAGAACTGCCTGTAAAGTTGTTCAAAGTTGACCCAGGGGACTTCCCTGGTGGCGCAGTGGTTGAGAGTCCACCTGCCGATGCAGGGGACACGGGTTCGTGCCCCGGTCCGGGAGAATCCCAGATGCCGCGGAGTGGCTGGGCCATGGCCGCTGGGCCTGCGCGTCCGGAGCCTGTGCTCCGCAACGGGAGAGGCCACAACAGTGAGAGGCCCACGTACCGCCAAAAAAAAAAAAAAAAAAAGTTGACCCAGGACTCTGGTTGCGAATCTTCCTTTAGTTTCTCCGCCTCAGCCTCTAACCGTCAGTCATCAGAAATGCAGTATTTTCTGCCTAGGTCAGAGGATCCACTGTCAGACGTTAGACTCTCTGCCTTTATTTTCCATTAGCAATAAAGAGAAACATTCCAAGCAGGTCACTTTTCCTTAAATAAAAACAACCAAAAGAAGTTCTCTTGATATTTTCTCCTTTGTCTTGATCATTAAAAAAAATTCTATTTTTCTCTTCCAGCACAAGCTCGTTACCAACCTGTCTAACATTTGCAAATTCAAATACAACACTGGATATCAAAATTGACTTTCCAGAAATTTTCCCCTTAATTGGTCTGTTTTTTTTTTTTTTTTTTAATATAAAAAGCATTCTGCCAGCATCTGTGGTGAGATAGATTCTGGAAAAACAATGTGCCAGGCCAGATGATCAGGTAGAATTACATTGCTCTCTATTTCTGTTTGATAACAGCACTGTGCCTTTGCATAATTTTTACTGATTATCGGAGGGAAAAAGCCGTAACTCAGGCAGATGAGCTTTACTGGCATTGGTCCCTCCTGGGGAAGAAAAAAAAAAGTATGATCAGAAGCATTTGCAAGTGCCGTATATGTTGAGAGATTGAAATTCCAAACAGTCTGTAAACTTAGCTCGCCTAAATCTGCAACCTTAAAAAATGAAAATGCCTCTCTGTATTTGGTGTCACAACGCAAGAGCTGGTTTGTCTCCTTTTCTATACTTCAAGACAAAAGAAATTGCATGCCTATAAATATATCTAGAATAGAATGTCACTTTAAATGAAAGAGTTCTCATGAAGGAAAAATAAATCGTTGGGGAGAGTCTTGAGTCAGACTCCTTCCAAGACTTGGAAATTAACAAGAAGTTAAATGAACACTCCAAACTGAACAGCTGCGTATACTGCTTACATAGGAAGGGAGCTTTGTCCTCCACCTTCATTTGTTTGCATGCTGTACCATAGTATGGTTTCCATTTTCCCTAGCTGTCCTTAATTATCTCAGTTTCTACTAGTGGTTTCCCCTGTCAGGAGGGATAATGTAACTTTCATCTGTAATGTTTGGATGAACTCTGCTTACCCTTTCTGTGTCTTTCAAGGCATGCCCCCACTCCAGCAGTATCCTAGTTGAGAAGCTATTCTTTTGCCTCCAATTCTAGACTCTCCTCCCCTCTCTGGGAGGGTCCACAGAAATCCATTGAGCCCACTCCCTAAGCAAATCTAGATCTTCTCTGACTCAATCATTATGAGATTTGGGAATATTTAGTCCTAACTTTCACGTACTCCGAACAGCTTCAGACACCTGCCAGTATCAAGGGCCACTTGTATCATTTGATCCTTGTTCAGCGTCAAACCCAACGCTTTACAACAAACAAACAAACAAACAATAATCAGTGCTTTGCCTTTTGAGGACTTGAAGACAAACATCTTACTACATAATCTTCTTCCCCTGGGAAATTTACATCTCTTGCCTCCTTGGACATCTCCCATTGTGAGAACTGCAGCAAATAATTTTCCTCCTTTATGTCTTTCTTTTTGTCACATTCTTACTTGTCAATCAACAAATTGCCCCCTGCCAGGCTCCAGCAGCCTGGATTCCTTCTTTACCACTTACATTCTCCTTTTGTGTTTAGAAAAAGAGCCCATTATTTTTCTCTTAACCTCCAGTGAAATCTTCCCCTTATTCCCTCCCTTTGTTTTGCTTATCATTTAAATTAATTCTCGGTCCAACAGTGCCCATCTGCACCTGCCTTGATTCTCTGCATTTTCCCCTTTAACCATTAGAGTCACGTGCTCCTTTTCTGATCACACCAGGATAAGGAAATGGGATTTAAATAGCTGTAGCAGGTAATACTATAGAAGAAAAGCCTTACTATAGTAAGGATCTCAGCTAGTCAGGTAGGTAGATTTATGCTCTCCAGGCTGGATAGGGCTTCCTGTCAGAGCTGTGCCTCTATGTTCTCATCTGGGAAATGAGGTTTACCACCACTTACCATCCCTGCTTTGTACGGTGGTTGTGAGGATTAGGTGAGAGCATATAGCAGCCCTCTGGAAGCATTAGGTACTATTAACGATTATAGGAAGCAAATGTAAAAGACACAATCCCACACTTTTTGGGGTTTGGAAGCTGCGGCCATACATGGGTGAGAGAGACGCAGTCAGTGACCATTCAGGGGTCCCAGCTCTCTACAGTGGGCCCCCCTGATTTGCAGGGGGTATATTTCAAGAGCTGCCAGTGGATGGCCAAAACTGCAGGTAGTACAGAGCCCTAAATATATTGATACTATGTTTTTTCCTATGCATACGTACCTGTGGTAAAGTTTAACTTACAAATTAGGCACAGTAAGAGGATATCTGAATTGCCAGCATCACTCCTCTTATGCTTTGGGCCTATTACTAAGTAAAATAAGGCTTACTTGAATGCAAGCACTGCGATACCTCGACAGTCAATTTGATAACCGAGAGGACTACTACGTGACTCACGGGCAGCGTATGGACAGAGGGGTGAGTCACGTCTGCTAGATTTCATCACGCTACTCAGAACAACGTGCAACTTAAAACTTAAGAATTGTTTGTTTCTGGAATTTTCCATTTAATATTTTTGACTGTAGCTGCCTACAGTTAATTGAAACTACGGAAAGCAAAACCACGGGTAAAGGGGGAACTACTCTTTGTTTATGCAAATAACTCTGTGAAAAGGCAGGTGAAATAGCATTGAACAACCTAAGGACAGAGCCTATCTCATTTGTTGTCTTATTCCCAAGACCCAGACTTGCGCTTTACACAAAGTAGGTTACCTATAAATAATTGAAATCAACATATTATTAATCACCTAATGTCCAGATACGATGATGGTCACCTTCAAAGATTACTGTGTTCCCCAAAGTCTGGGCTATATGTTTCTCTTGGTACAAGACAGCTTTAAGTAACTGTCTTTGAATCACATAACTGAAGTTTTTCTCTTTTTATTTCTTTTTAAAATTGTTCTGATTACAGGAAGCCCAAAGTCTTACTTTGAGTTAATATTGTGTTAACCCGTCTAATAACACTTATACATCTTAATTTTTTTAAACTGAGAGCTGGCCTTAAGCTCTGAGTCCTTTCAAGTGACCGTATCTGTCTAGAATGGAAGAACATTTTTTCGTTGTATTTATTTTTATAACATTCTTCTGGTTTTTTGGCAGTTCATTGAAAACTAGTTTTTCATGTATTGCTGTGATGTAAAGATCCCTATCAAAACTAATGGAGTTTATAAAAAGCAGATTCATTTAAAGAAAATATTAAGTAAATAATAGTCTGGGTAAATAGATAAGGTAAAAAAACTTGAAGAGGATGCTAAAAGAACTGAGGTTTGACAAGCACTAGGCTAATTTCCCTGCAGCTATTTGGGAGCTTTTTAAAAATCAAGATACCCAAGCCCAACTGAGTTTGAATCTCAAAGTGTGAACCTGGGCAATCCGTATTTTCTTTTTCTCTTTAACAGCTCTCAGGTGGTTCTGATGAAAAAAGCAGTCTGGGACTCTCTGAATGAGAAAGTGTCCAATTTTCGTCACATAAAAAAGTTTTTAAATTCAATCAACAAACATTTGTGGAGTGTCTATTATGTGTAATGCTCTGTGTGTTGGGTGCTGGTGAGAAAATGGAAAACACTATGGAAGCAGACCCTACCACTACGGAGCTTACATTCTAGTAGAAGCTCATAAATATGGTGTTCCCTGAGTTTTTGCCTGCTTAAGAATTTTGCTTCTATGCTAAATCACAGCCCGAAAGGATATAAAATCTTTATAACTTTGTGGACACTGGTTCTGTTTCTGACGTGGGGTTTACTGTGGAGAGAAGTCTGAAACCAGCCTTATTTTTACCTCTTATAAATTTGACTCATTTTTAAAGCTCTGTATAACCCATAAATCTTCTTTATACTTGAAGTGAAATAACTTCACCGGAGTATGCCTTGGTATTAACTCTCATCACTTTTTGTTGGTATACTGTACCCTTTCAATCCTTGCAGTCTTGGATTTAACTCTTTGTTACAGGCATTTTTAAAAAACATATTTTAAGTATTTTTTCCTGTTCACTTCTTTTGGCCTCTTCATGACGAACGATAATACATACATTGGATCCTCTTTCTTTTCTGAAAATATAATCTGCTTTCCACTGATTTTTATGTCTTAGTACTTTTCCACTTTGTTTTGTGTCATTTCCTCATGCTTATAAACCGTGTTGATAACTGTATTTTTCAGATTTTTCTCTGTGTTTTACTGTTCTTCCTTCAAAGCAGTTTATCTCTCTATAATTGTTTTATTTTCTCTTTCAATTCCTTCCCAAGTTCAGCTAGCTTGGTTCTTACCTATATCCATCACTACCATGTAAAAGAACCTTCCAATTATTCTTCCTACATTCACTCACTCTCTTCCCCCTCACATTTCACAATCTGATAACCACATTGCACTTCGTATGATGTTTTAAAATTATAGATCAGATCATTCATTACCCTATTAAGAGCCTCAGATATTTTCCCCTATCACCTAGAACGAATTCCAAAGTCCTTATCATTACTTACAAGGCCCTGTTATTGACCCCTGCCTACAAATTATGTGATGAGTTTCTTGTGTGATTAGACTCTTCGTTTTGTCTTGTCAATTTGTGAGCTGCTTTTGGAAAAAGATGATTCCATAGCCATAGTATACCAGTAGTGCCTTGCCTCTAGTAAGTGCTCAACAAATATCGCTTGGAAATAGTTACATTAACTCTTCCAGGTGTTAGAATATCTTACTGTAAGTTAGACCTTGACAAAGGAAGATAGAAGATCCCCAGGATATTCTAATGAAGAGTCTTAAAAGTATCAAGATTTTAGATTCCCTGGTGTGATAGAAAAAGTATGGTCTGTGAATTCAGATTATGTTTGAATCCTGCCTCTGCTGATCCTGAAAAAGGGTCAGTAAAGTGGGCAATTTTGCACAGGCTAGATTCCAAAGTCATCCCATAAAAATATCCTTGAAGAATCCCTTAAATTACCCATATGATATAGCGTACATAGTTTTTTTATAAACTCTGTACAAAATGATATTCACACGTAAATATGCATAATATAAAGAATAATGTACAATATAAAGCTATACCCCAAATGTGGAAGGCCATTTATGAAAAAATAGACTTCTTTAAACCTTAGTAGCTCATTCAGCACATCAAGATGCTGGGAGATGATATCCGTACAGATCTGCCTGAGGAAAGAGCAGATCCACTGCCCACATGTCACACTTACTTGGGTGCCTCCAACCATTGAATGGAATGCAGTTGCAACAGTCAACATTATTCAAATGTGTTTCCTTCCTTTTCTTTTTTCTGGCTTATGCTAAGCATAGGTACTTGAATCCACATACTAATGCATACGTGATGCAGTTCAGTATATAATTATTCCTAGATGAAGGGCAAAATAAGTCCTTAATAGAATGTGAGGTAGGTGGGAATGAGGTAGAGTAATTTGAAGTTCAACTACAGTGATTTTAAATGAAATGCAGATGTGTCCTGTTTTCCCTCTGTATGATTAGTTTTCCCTTCCTTTTCACTGTGAGCCTCAGAACCTTATGGTTTTTAAAGAGGTCCTCTGCTTTGCCTGTTTGAGAAAATAATTCATATTTCTTCCTTCAGGAAGAAAAAAAATTAATGGAGCTTATAATCCTATGAGTCAACCTTAAAGGCTATAAGGTCCACCCCGTCACCCTTCCTTCTCCACCCCATCATTATAAAGGCTCCCATTTCACAAAACCAGGGGGCAAAGAAGAGGTCAGGAGTGAGTGAGGAAATGGATGACAACCTTGAAAACTTGAGGGGGACAGAAAGGGTATAGAGTTCTAAGAGGACAAAGCACAGAGCTAGTGCACGTGGAGAGCAAATTCAACCATTCGTGTGTAGAATGTGGAAAGACAAAGTGAATGTGTAAAAAAGACCCCAGGGTCTTAGTGAATAATAACATAAACGTGTCAGTTAAAACTCGACCAGGAGTAAGTCATCCAAAATAGTATGTTGTTCCAGAAGAAGTAATGACCAAATCTTATTCAGTTCAGGATACACTCTTAGTCTAATACAGTTTAATGAGCTAGTCTGAAAAACACGTGATTGCCGCGTAAGATTGACAGGCACACGGGGAGAGAGTGTATAAGAGAGTTAAAGCAGTGGATTCATTGCTTGAAGAAGATTGAAAGGCAATTATAACAGCATTCCAAACAAAATAAAATTTCTATCCAGGGAATAGTGACCAATTGTGCTTTACTCTCTTTGAACAAGAGACTGTTAGAAGTCTAAATTATTAGCACTAGGAACTCAAGTTAGGAAATGATTCCAAGAAGGCTGTCAAAACAGTGCCAATTTGAAGAAGGAAGCTAGAATTTAGAACTCTTCAAAGTATCAGATTATTCTCCACTGGATTGTGTGTATACACGGTATGAGGAATGGGGCGAGTTCTGGAGCGATCGGGATCAAGGAAGGCTTAGGGAAGGGGGATAGATGGAAATGGGGTGAAAAAGGGGAGCATTGTAGGAAAAGGTGTGGAGGTGATTGTGAATGCAGCATGTTCAAGGGCAGGGATGAGACTTCCCTAGAAGGGTCTGACTATGTCTTTCTTTCTCCCTACTGTGTTTCCCTTTCTGCTTGTCCCCTTCTCTCCTTTCTGATAGTGCTGCATGTTTAGTTTGAAAGTGGGACGGAGTCAGCGCTAGAGTGACTCACTGAAGGCCATGTTCAGACTGGTAAACAGACAGAGTTAACTTTTATTGGCAAAGAGAGAAGAGAGGGCCTGACATGAAGAGAGAAGCAGTTTAAGAAGCCAGGTGGCCCCTAAGAGAGACAGACACAGAGCCAGAAAGACAAAGTAAAGTTCCCCCCCCCCAGGCCCCTGTTCCATTTCACATCCTCCGTTTTTGGTCCTGGTAAGCTGCAAGATTTTTCTCTCCTACAATAATCCTTTTGTTTTTTAAGTTGTTTTTGTTTTTGTTTTAAGTAAGTTTGAGAAGGTTTCTGTTTCTTGGCCTCTAAAGGGTCCAGACTAGAATAGAACTTCCCTCTGCCCCCAGCCTGCTTTTTTCTCTCTTTCCCCGTTCCCATCCCTGGAGGCTTGCCATCCTTTTTTCTTTATAGTCCTGTGTGCAGCTGCTTTTCTCAAACACTCTTTTCTCTTCTTTGTCCCATTCCTGCACCTCTGTTCTTGGCCCGTTCCCGCTTTCTCTCCTTGGAACTAGCAAACCGTCTCCCGGAGAGTTATGTCTTCCCCCGCCCATTTCACGTGACAACTTTATTTGCCAGGATCATTACATTTCAAATTCAGCCCCGCCACTGGGGAACGGAGGATTTAAGGTACCTCCCACCCTCCAGCCAAACTTCAGAACACTGTCATTGTCTTCTCCATATACCTAGCACATACACCCGTCTGCTGACCCATCATCTTCATTATGCAGGAAAATGCCATTATCCAGAATCCACAATTCATTAGATTCCTACATTCACATACATACTCTTTCCTATTCCTGCATTTCACTTTTAAGAGAAAAGGATAAACCCTAGGGAAGAGAACTGAGGAAATCACATTCACGTTCAAAGTAGTTAGTAGAAAAGGTTTGACTTGACATTAACTTATTTGAAAGAAGACCTGGAAATTTTAGTTGACGCTGCAATATGGACTATGATAAAAGTAAATCCGTTTTAAGCTGTCTGAGTAGAAAGCACACGTCGTGTACCGTATAGAAGAATACACGTCCTTCTGTGTTCCGAACTCTGGTAGATTGTGTTCAGTACGGCAAAGCGTCAGTAGAGGTGACCCAGCCCTGACCACTGGTGAGGAGTAAAGATTGGAGGCTAAGTCTTCGTCTAATTGAATGGAGAGTGGGATGGGTTGAGGTCTGTCCTCAAAAATCTGGAGGGCTTTTGCATAGAGGAAGGGGTAGACTGGCTCTCTGTCAAGCCAGGGAACTAACAGGTGGACAGTTAAGGAAAGCAAATCTAAATTCAAAGGAATGAGGAAGCCATTGCTGATTTAGAGCTACTTATGCTTTCCCAGGAAGAGTCCAGTGCAGGCTGAAGAATCCTGAGAATCCCGCCCTGGCTGGACATGAGAGGCAAGGATTTCCCTTCTTTTTTCTTTTACATTACAAAACTAATACAGGGTTATAGCAACAAGTCAGGTAGTGCTATATCATGACCCCACATGTTAAGGTAACTCATGTTACTAGTTTGGTGTGTGTCCTTCCGTACCTTTCTCAATGTCTACACAAACATGTATTAACCTTAATGGATGGATTTGAGTTTGTTTTGTTTCTACAAACTCAAGATCATACTATGCACACTACTCTGCTCAGTAATATAAACATCCCTCCTGGTCATTCATCTTCTTTGAAGTAGCTGCCGATATTCTAAAGTGTGGGTATACTATGACTTATTAAACCAGTCCCCTATTCGTAGACAGTCACCTTATTTCCAGATTTTGTTACGATGTCATTGTAACTAACAGTGCTGCAATAAATGATCTCAAACATATATCATCATAAACCAATGTTTAGTTTTTATAGGATAGTTTCCATTAAGGTAGGTTTTGCTAAGTCGAAAGATGTGCACATTATTGTTTTTTAATAGCTACTTCCAGATCACCTTCTGAAAATCTTGTTGCATTCATACTCCCACCAGCAAGTACCCATTTCCTCATACTATCTCCAGGATGGAATGTGATCAGTCATTGTAATTTTTGCACATCCCAGTAGAGATACTACTGAGAAGGGAGGGTAGGATAGTGCTTAAGGATAAGGGCTCTCTTGGCCAGAACACCCAAGTGCCTATCTGAGCTCCAGCAAGCACTAGCTGTGTGACTTTAAGCTGAGACACGTTACTGCCTTGTATTTTAGTTACACTTATTTGTAATAAGAGGTATGGGATGAATACCTACCTCATAAAATTGTTTTGTGTATTAAATGAATTAATAGTTAGAAAAGGCTTAGAACAGTAGTTGCATATACTAAAATTTGTATAAGATTAAAGATTAATAAGATTAATCTTCTATAAGATTAAAGATTTAAAAATTTTGCATCTCCTTGACTACTAATAAGGTTGGGCGTATTTCTATATATTTCTTGGTGATTTCCTTCTAGCTTTTTCTAAATATTCTGTCCATGTCCTTTTGCCCATATTTTTACTGAGTTGTCTTTTTATCAATTGGGGGGAACTTTTTTATATATTACAAATAGTAACCCTTTCCTGTCATTTTTACCTTCCATCAATTGTTACCTTTTAATCCATTTATTAAAATCAGAGGTTTTTAGAAAAATATTAACATAAAAACCTCAGTCAGTATAGAACTCTAAAAATAATTTTAAACTCGTATAATCTCATACTCCAACCATGGCTAAGAGTCTGTTGTACGGAAGCTCCTCCATTTACCCCCTCCAATTCACTGACTCTCAGCCTTTGCTGTACATATCGGTCATCCACAGGCTTTCCAAGCACTAGTACTTGGGTTTCACCTCCCAGGCATTCTGACTTAACAACACTCCCCAACACCACCACCCAGTGGTGGGGCCCAGGCATCAGTTTTCAATAAGAAGCCTCATTTGATTCTAATGTGCACCCAGGGATGGGAACCAGACGATGCAATCCTGAAAAGTCACTTTGCTCCTAAATCAGAATGTCACTGGTAACCACTACCACCATAGTAGGCAGAACTGACACAGCTTAGATCTGTATATAGCTTTGTTCCTACCTATGTGAGGCCGTGTTTCAAAGGTCTTAGAGATTCATCTCTGTGTACACCCACACCTTTTTAGTGTAATGACTTCTTTAATGTAAAGACACTGATGACTTCTTAGTGTAATAACTTCCAACTCTAAGATTCTTTAAGTTTATATCAAATTTATACTTATCTTCTTAGATCTGTATAAGCCGCAGTAGTGAGTGACAGAATAGAGTGTGATACTCCTGAGGTCTTGTTGATCCTTGATCATCAAAGATTCAGCGATATTTATCCTCATTGTTAATAGGAGAAAGCGTGTGGGCAGATTTCAGAAAAACTTACATCAAGAACAGTTAAAAAATAAAACTAAAACAATTTTTGTGATTAAGCCTAACCAGTCTTAAACCACTGCCTCTTCCCATCCCATCCCCTTCCCCACCTATAAACGTTAATTGAAATTTTCCTCTACTGTGATATTTTAAGATGTCTCCTTTTTTCCTGTAGAATTACACAATGTGAAACATCAAGGGAAATAACAGGAAAGGCAGTGAACATGCCTTTCAGAATGCAGGGAAACACACTTTGAGAAATAGCAATGTTGGCAGAAAATGGAAGTGTCTGGGAGAAAAAAACAAGATAAAACTGGCAGAATTACAGGCTGCTGCATGGGCTGGTAATTAGAGAGTGAGTTCATCTTCTGAGGGAAAGATATTTTTCCTCTCTTTTCTGTAGAGAGGCCAAAAGGAGTCAAAGACACTGAGAGCATGAAATTGTTAGTCTGCCATAAAAACCATCTTTGATGTGTTGGGTTTAAAAAAATATGTATTAATTCCCCAGGTATTTTTTTTTTGGGTTGTGTGTTATTCTTGTAGCTGGCAATAAGGGATAAGTCTCTGAGAGATAGATAGATAGATAGATAGATAGATAGATAGATAGATGGATGATCGATCTTTCCTATATTTTATGAATATATAAAGACTTTTTAAACCAGAAGATCTTTATGGACTGAAACTTTTTGCTGCCTATTGTGGAAGTTAATACTGGGTTTCTTTTATCCACCTTTGATTTAGACTATTTCCAGAAAGGTTTCCTTAAGAACTGGATTTTTCAGTCTCAGAACTGTTGACATTCGGGGCCGGATAATTCTTTTTTTTTTTTTTTAACATCTTTATTGGAGTATAATTGCTTTACAATGGTGTGTTAGCTTCTTCTGCTTGATAACAAAGTGAATCAGTTATACATAGAAATATATCCCCACATCTCTGGGCCGGATAATTCTTTGCGGCTAGAGGCTGTCCTGTACCTCGTAGGGCTTTTAGCATCATCCTTGGCCTCTACTCAGTAGTATAGGCCCCATTGTGACAATCAAAAATATCTCCAGACATTGCCAGATGGCCCCCAGTGAAAAGCAATGCTTCTGGCTCTGCTTTTGGAGTTGAGGGAGCCGTCACTTCTCCAAAAAGCAATGGACCTAACTCCCCAATCTAAATTAGAGCCCCTGTTTCATTTCATGAAAGAATATTTTTTCCTCTCTTGAAACAATACACATCTCTTTACAGCATCAGCGACAGTGTGTAACAATGTGTCTACCTCAAGTCATTAACGTCTTTCTTCCCTATTAGACTTTAAGTGCTGCAACTAATCTGCTTTGTTCACCCTGTACACGTACTGCCCAGAGCAGTGACTGACACTTAATGTGTGTCAAAGAATATAATCCTAAGATATTCAAGACCCTGAAGCACAAAGCCTGATTTGGTCCAAAGGGGTTTTTCCTCTCAGGCTTATTGCAATCTATTTGACAAAGCCAGCAAAAGAAGAACTCAGGGACATATTGAGGCTGTTGAAGGGTGTGATCCAGGAAATCTAAAAATTATATTATTTGGATGGGATTCACTGGGGGTTTGGCGGGGTGGTGTTGAGTGGCAGTTTCATTCTGGAAACAACAGCTCTGATATGTCTCTGTAAACTGGAGCCAACCTCTCACTCCTGCTTTCTGAGCTCCATCCACCGTTGATCCATGGAGGAAACAAGTGTTCTGACCAGGGTGAGGCTTAATGCCCCATTAATTCTCCGAGAGAACATGCCCCAGGACCAGGAGAGATGGGCCTAGGGAAGATGAACCTCAATACAGACAGCAGAAGAGGCCTTTAAAGGCTTCTTTTCATGTTCTTAAACAATGGAATTGAGATGCATATTTTTTAAATGAAAAATGACTGGCATTCTTCCCACTGAAAATGGGAAGTAATTTAATTTGTGAGTGGTTTATTTTATTTGACAGTCTTTGTACATACTCGATTTGGTTTGTTACACTGAATTACCCTCTGATAATGGGTATACAGAATGCCAGACTGTGCCCCCCAGGTTGGTTTGATAATTGGATGAACGACCATATTGTACAAGGTTTTCATGACAGTGTGGACAGAAGCTATTAGGAAAACTCCCAACCAGAAAAGCCTTCCACCTTTTTTCCCAACAAATTTAATTGCTACCCAATGCCCAGTCATTCCGCTGGCCACTTCTCCTGAGCATTGCTAAGTTCTATAATCATGACTGAAATCCCTAGGGAGGATGGAAGGGATTCCTAAACCCCCACAGCCTATAGAAAAATTCGAAAAATCTTCCCTAGGCAGCCTCTCAGAACGGACCATTTTTTCAACAACTGAACGTTAATGTGAAGGATTCTAGTGATAACTACCATAGGGGCTCGAGCCAGATGGTCAAGTTCAAAGGTAGCTCCACCTCCAAGTACCTGTATGACCTCGAGCAAGTTTCACCCCTTCATTTGCCTCAGGATCCAAACCTGTAAAGTGGGAACAATATTAGTATCCACCTCTTAAGGTCAATGTGAAGATTCAATAACATGGTATACACACAGTATACATACAGCTTAGCACAATTCGGCAAAAGTAACTCTCCAGAAAGGTCTCTTTGGTAGATGGTATGTATCAGGCCATGTGCTAAGTTTTCTCAACAGAGGTACAGAGAGCTGCTATACCTCTAACATTGTGGAAGGGAGCCTTGAAATGGAGAAAGATGAAGTAACAAGCCCAGGGCCACATGGTTGGTAAATAGACCAGCCACGATTCAAGCCCAGGTCTGCGTGACTCTAAAGACTCTTTAACACCATGCAACTTCACATTTTGTGCTTGTGTGCCCACTAGAAGAATTTCGAAAAGCCACACAGCTTCCTGAGCATTTTTAAGTAGGCAAATAATCACTTCCATCAGAATGTGAAATACTTCCAGAGGATGTGATTTCAGGAGTATTTTAAACATAGGCAGTTTAAAATAAAACTGTTATATCACCTTTTTAATGCGTCCCATGGAATTTAAATACCATTGTAACTGGATACCCATCAATGTCCATTAAAAGAATAATGAACAGGTTCTTTAAAAGTCAGAACTTTCTGTTGTTCCTTTTTCTTCTTTAATTACGTATTTTTCACTGCGCTTCCCCCAAATAAATGTTAAATGCTTCTTTTTGTCATTTCTACAATGAAAAATAGGTAGTTTTTTTCCCCTCCCTATGACTGTATGACTGTAAGAGTTTAAAATTCTCTTGTGGATTTAATTGTCTCTAAAATTATTAATAGAACACAGTTGACCAAAACAACATAAAACATGCAATTCTGACAAATTATGATTAAACATAAGAAGTCAAATTTGATTAGAAATTCATATTATAAGGAGCTGAGGGCGGGGCGTTTGTGGGGCTTTGATTAAAGGTGTCGTCTGCTTGTCCCTCCCTGAAGTGTTTATACCTTGGATAGCGCCCCACAGTAAGATTCAGGATGGGGAAGGTTTGTTTCTTTTCCAAATGTGAGAAGGAGAACCTAGGCTGTGGGTATGTCCCGACATGATTTGATTTTAAGAAGGGAATTATATTAAGTTAGAGATGGGGAAGTGGTTTCCTTTAAAACTGTTCCAGATAGCTCTTGGGAAGTCATAACATTCTCCTGTTTGAAGACAGCTGCTCTGCACCGCTAAGCTGGGTTGCTTTGGAACAGGGATATTTATAGCAGGACCCCACTGGCTCTCCCATCTTCAAGATGACTCACTCCCTCTTCCTTGGCAATGAAGTCTGGATGCTCTTTAGCTATTGGCTTTATCCCAAACCTACAGTCATTATCGTTGGAGAGTCACAGAGGATATTTTTTGAAGGAAGCCCAGGAGAGGCAAGGTGGCAAACTTGAAGTGAGGCTGAAATCTGGAACTTCCTACCCTTTCCTCCATTGGAAATGGTCTAGAGACCATTTAGGGCCTCTGGATGGAATGGTATTATCACCCCAGATTCCCCACCAGGCCTTGAACCTGTGGTCCCAGAGCACCAGGGTCAGGGTTTCCCTGCACCAAGGGAAAGGTGGACAGCTCCTACCTGTTTCTTTTCTAGATCAAACAAACATGGTTTCAGCTTCCCAAAAGGGCTGGTTGTGAACAAGAAGGGGTGGGTAGGGGGTTGTGTATTCTCTGCCCCCACTAAACTTTATAAGGATACTCTGTGTGGTAACTGCCCAGCACGTAGTAAATGCTTAATGAATGTTTATGGAAGGTTTTATCTGGGGCCAGTGTGTGGTCATAACATTCCTACGTGAACTTCCTAACTGATGACATGGAACCCCTGTAACACCAGGCCTGAATATGTCCTGTCAGTCTCAATATAGAGTAACTCAGTTATTGGGGAAAGCAGTGGGGAGCATCTGTTGAATACTGACAAGAAGATAGGGAGCAAGCATGAATTTAAATTGATAGCAGTTTCTGGGCTTCCCTGGTGGCGCAGTGGTTGGGAGTCCGCCTGCCGATGCAGGGGACACGGGTTCGTGTCCTGGTCCGGGAAGATCCCACGTGCCGCGGACCGGCTGGGCCTGTGAGCCATGGCCGCTGAGCCTGCGCGTCCGGAGCCTGTGCTCCGCAACGGGAGAGGCCACAACAGTGAGAGGCCCGCGTACCGCAAAAAAAAAAAAAAAAAAAAAAAAAAAAATTTGATAGCAGTTTCTTCAAATTTCATGTTGATTATGTTGATTGTACTTAATATTCCAAGGGTATTCACATGTTTGTCTGCTGAACTCAATCAGATTTGACCCAGAGTTGCAAAATAGCTGAAATCCATTCACATCCTTGTACTGATGGACACCTCTCTCCTTTCTTCTCCATGGCTCCATCTTCTTTCTTTTCTTGAGCTCCTGTCCGGCCGTCTCTTCTCTCTCAGACTCTTGCCTTGAATCCGTCAACTTACAGGGGCACTGGATGTTGCCACGGTGAGCACAGCTGTTGTTTTTCCTCTGTAAAGAGCCCTCACCTCTAGCCTCTCTCCCTGCTGTGCATTTTCTCAGGTGTCGTTTAAAGTGGGGTCCTCAGGGGCTTCCGGGATTCTGCTCCTCTTTCATCGTATGTCTCTGAAGGGGGCTTCGTGACCCGCCAACACCTGCTTAGGTGCCGTGGAAGACTGTGACGCATCACCCCTGTGGTCACCAAACAAGCCAAATGACAGCGACATTCATTTTGTTAGTAAATGGGTTCTGAGAGGTGACAGATGATCTTATATTTCCCAAGGGGAGAGGCAGGAAAGATAATGAGAAAGTCTTGAAGGGAGAAAAACTGAAAGAGAGGTGGGGAGAGGGAAGGGAAAGAGAGCAAGGAGAAGGGGATTTCTTAACACGGAGGGGGATCCATATTGGGCAGCTCCCTGCATCTCCCTCAGTCTTCTTCATCCCCACAGTTACCCCTGTGATCCAGCCCTGACTACTTATCCTATATCTCCTACCACTTTCCTTCCCTGCTCACTGCTCTCCAGCCACAAAGGATCCTCACTGTTCCTCCTACCCTCTAAGCACATTCCAACCTCGGGGCCTTTGCACTTGCTGTTTCCTCTGCCTGGAATGCTCTTCCCAGAAAGCCACATGGCTGGCGCCCTCCCTCCATTCAGCTCTCTGCTCAAGCATCATCCCCTGAGGGAGGCCTTCCATCCTCACCCCACCTCACATAGCATGACGTCCATCCTGCACGCCCTCACCCAGCTCAGGTTTTCTTCATGTCTGATATAGAGGAGGGATTGATTCCATGTTTTGAGTGAATAACAAAAATCGCTGACTGCCCCCCATGCCCAGAAACGCACAGAATCACACACTTGCACGCATGCGCTTTGCTCCGTCCCCTCCGAGCTCTGCACACGCCGGTCCCTCTGACCAGAGCACAGCTTCCTCCCCTCCCCGCCCCCAACTTCTGCCTGGTGGATTCCCACAAACCCTTCACCTCCTGCTCGCTTACTAGTCCTGTCCTTTTTGAGGTCCCCCTTGAGCTCCCCAAGCAGACACGGGGCCCGTTTGGCTGACACTGTCCCGGGCAGTGCACCTGCTCTGAGACATCCACGTGCGTACTTATCTCTCCCACACACCTGAGGGTGATCCTCCAAGCCCAGAGGACAGAGCAGCTAAGGGCTTAGACTCCAGAGTCGGGAGTGCCAGGCATGAGTATGAGCTGTGTGACTTTATACAGATTGCTTAACTTTTCTGGCCTCTGTTTCCTTGTCTGTGCAGCAGAGATCATATTATCCACCAAGCTAAATGATAGGATACTGTTGAGGATTCACTGATGAATTACTTAACATTATGAGCGGTCAGCTGGGTCGGAGGATGGCGAGTGGAGGGTGTGCTATGCGAGGTGGGGTGAGCGTGGAGGGCCTCTCTCGGGGGGTGATCACTGAACAGAGCCCTGAGTGATGTGAGGGAGGGAGCCACGGGGTGCTCTGGGCTCCTCTCATCCACTAACACCCCAGCTGAGACACGTCTCTGTAAGCCCCGTGGCAGGTTAGACTCTGAGGCTGCTCTCTTGGGCCCTGGGACATTATCCGGCTGATACTCTAACACGATGCATATCATCTTGCCAACCAGGCCAGGGTGCTCGTCCTTCAGAATCAGGCTCCGGGCGATGAGCAGAAACTGAATCAAGGTCAGGGAGGAGTATGAGGCACCTGAGGGAAGGCCATGAATTCCGGCATTGTAGTCCAGAACCACCTGCACCCTGTGAGGGCCGAGGGCTGACCCCCACTCTCATTCGCAAGCACAATGCAGCATCAGCCTTGTCTCAGGGATGAGTCTAGGCCCACGGCCACTGCCAAGATATCTCAGAAAAGAGGGTTTGAACTACCATTTAAAGGTCCTGGTTTGATCCTGGAGTTTGCCTGGTTCTGTGGAGAATGACTCAGGCACCTGCTGTTGGGGGGCAGAGGAAGGGAAGCTCTGGGATGAGTGGCAGAAACCCAGGCTGTGTTGACAACCCCAACTGGGTGACCATAGACGTGGCATGTCCCCTCTCGGGCTCCTGATTTCCTCCTCTGCAGAACTTAGGAACTATCTGGGCCACTTAGTCTCAAAATTTCCTTAACCACAGAAATAGTTATTTAAGCAAGATATTGATTGAGAATCCAAACATATTACCAGGAATGATGAAGAGGGTAAGGCCTAGACACCATGGCCTCCCACTCTGCCCCCCCGCAAAACACACACTTACACACACGACAGCCTTGAAAGAGGCTTTCATGGCCCTTCCAAGATTCAGTGTTCCGTGATTCAGTGTCACATGCATATGGCACAAGCCTTTCAAACTGTTAGGCTGAACCACGTGAAATTACTGAGCTTTGACAATTTTTGACTTGCAGAGATGACATTCTCATATTTCAGCCTAAGGGTTTCATTTGTAACCGTGGTTACGTGTGCTCACGCAGGAACCAAATTGTCCAAGTTGAGCCCCTCATCTTCCTCTCTGTGTGACATCGGACAGGATACTTCACCTTTCCTGTAAAACGGCAAACAAGGAGTCTTCCTTGTGAGGTCGGCTACTGAGAGGGCTGAAGGGCAGGGGTGCTGTAACGCAGTGACTGCTACTACAGGAAGCCCTCCATGATCTTACGGGGAAAGCCGAACTCAAGGAACTGTGTCCCACTCTTCTCCCTGCCTGGCCCCAAGAAGAGTAGTAGAAAACACAGTCCCATCAGGGTTTCTTCACTGGTCATCCTGTCCAGCTTGAACTGCCTTTCCTCCCTCTTCCTTCTTGTGAGGGGTGTCACTGGGCAGTGGATAGCCTTGACCTGGGCATGGGAATGGTGTTGGCATATCATGAGTGACGTTCATCCCCTGCCTTATCTGGGCAAACCATTAGCACTCCCTCCTCAGATACCTACCCGGAGCTTCCCCATAAAGTGCCACATCATGCAATATGTCAGCCTGGATTAGCACGCAGCCCCATCACATTAAACTGAAACTCTGGGCTGGCAGTTACCGCTTGGTAATGCCTCTTTATCCTGGCTGTCATGCTCCCTTCCCTGCCACCGGAGCCGCGGGAAGCCTCTGCGGACAGTGCGTGGTAATGAAGGAGGCCCAGGGAAGAGTTGAGGAAAAGCCACAGGAAGTCCTCACAGATTCCATTTCTTCCACAGCCCTGGGGAGCCTGCTTTGAGCTCTACTACCTTGCGGGGCTGGGCAGAGCTCAAAAGCTCCAGGTGGGGAGTTCCTTTATGACAAACCGCGAGAGCAGGCGTGTGTCTCTGAAAGCACCTACAGCACCTACAGCACCAAACTGAACACCTACAGCACCAAACTGAACACCTACAGCACCAAACTGAGATTTCTAGAGGCAGCTTAACCACAGAATTCTATGACTACCACTACCATTATTACTACCAATAATCCTATTGATTCCATAAATTCTATGGGCACTGTACTCGTATCCCTTACAGAGCATTTATCACATCGTACCATGCATGCTCTTTGAGTGTGGTGTGATACAGTGGAAAAAGCACTAGATTTGCAGTCAGATAGACTCTGGGATCAAATTCTGGCTATGCCTCCTATAGCTGGGCAACTCTGGGCCAGTGACTTAGCTTCTCTGAGCCTGAGTTTTCTCTTTGTAGTAGTACTTTGTATTACTAGTATCTATTTCACAGAGTTGTTGAAACAGTTACTGAGATGGTGTATGAAGAATGTTTGACGCAGAGTCAATGCCCAATAAATATTTGCAGGAGAGTTCCTAAGGGCAAAGGTACTTTTCTTATCCATTACAAAGCCTTAACTCAGACACACCCTCATTTGGCATTCGATAGTATATCACCATCCTTTTCAAAGTTCTGCTTCATTCATCCTCTAACTTGTTCTCCAGTGTACATCAGAAATGATCTCATCAAAACTTTGAACCTGATCATATCAAAATCATTGGAAATCTTCTGATTTCTTCCCATTTCTCTTAGGATGATGGCAAAAATCTTTCCTGGGGCCTGCCTCTTACCTCCCCTGTCACTTCATCTTCCACCATGGTTCTCATCACTCTCTGTCTCAACTACATTGACCCATCGATCTTTCATTCTTGCCTTACCCTCACCACGGGGCCTTTGCACACGCTCTTTCCGCTGAACGGAGCATTCTTCCTTCCCCTCCTGGCCCAGTAAACCCCTTCTCATACTTTAAGCAACCAATTCTTAACTTCCTCAGCAAAACTTCTCCAGACCTCCCTGACCAGGTGAAATCCTTCTTAATGCTATTTCCTCTCCTTTTGTACTTACTACAAATAAAATGTACTTACTACATTTTATTATGAGATGATTTTGTACCTACCTCTACCAACTGGACCAGCCATATGAAGGCAGGACCTGTGTCTGGTTTTGCTCACCAGTTGAACCCCCCAGGACCTTGTACAGAGCTCAAGCAAATGTTGCTGAAAGGGTGAGTGGGAGGTTGAACTGAAGGGCAAATCATCTCAACAGATCCAAACCTTCTTGATAAGTAGGGCACAGTGAGTATTTCAGATAATATAACCAGAGCCCAGAAGGGGCAGGATAATTGCCCGAGGTCACACAGCCTGTCAGTGAGGGGCGAATCTGTGGTCAGAACCCAGGGCTCCTAGTTCTTGCCATTCCTGGGCTTATACCATAGAACCATTATCCAGAACAGGGTGGAGGGCTCTCAAAGACTTTCCCTCCCATCCCACTGCTGCTCTTCAGAGGACCCCTGGCTCTTCCTACATCCACATCTCAAGCTCCCCTGGTTTCCAGGATATCACTGCCACATTTGCATAGAATTCTGTGATTCCTCTGAATTGTTCATTTAACTTAAAAACTACCTCAAAATCCTTCAAGACTGAGCTGGGAGAATTCTGTTTTCTAAAAGGTTATATTGTTGAGGTGACTGCACTCCACAAAATTTAACCTTTGTTTCCGCCTTCTTCCCCTCACCCACTGGGTTGACAGAAATCCAGAATTTGAAGTCTTGATCGACCACCTGCTATCAAATCAGGGCTCAGCTGCAAGAGATGACTTCCCTGAAAAGCAAACAGCTTTTGGTGCTTTTATTTTCTCATTTCTGTTAAAGGGCCAGGCCCGTGTTTTGTGTTTGTTGCGTTGTGTTTTAGTCTGTCTCCTCTGAGGCGTTAGTTTTCCCACTACTTTCTCAGGAGCCAGGTCACCCAGGTGTAGGCAGAAGTGCCCTTGAATTCAATGAGGGAATAAGAACAGAGGTTGGTCTTTGTTCCCATTTGCCAGGAAGAGCTTCTTGTGTGCAAAACTATATTTAACTGCCTGATTCTCTGACCCATGGGGAAGGTAACATTTACTCACGTATTCTTACTCACTCACTTAACAAATATTTACTGATTATCCTTCATATACCAGTAAGATGACTATATAATTTATTGTCCAAATGAGGACAGTTTTGATGTGCAAGTGGACACTGCCTTGTTGGTACTCCAAGACAACAGGTTAAACCAAGGATGTCAATGGGTGCCCTATATATTAATGGCTGAATTTGGGGTACTAGAAATTTGGGTGGTTATATGCTTTCCCAAAATTCCCTTAAGGATTGAGGATAAAGCCAGGATGGGGTCTAGACCTCCAAAGCCATGAAGGATAAATTTTAATCTCAGTTGAACTAGACGTTTCTAAAATTTTCCTACAACTTCCTTTCAAAAATAGATTTCATGGGGCTTCCCTGGTGGTGCAGTGGTTGAGAGTCCGCCTACCAATGCAGGGGACATGGGTTCGTGCCACGGTCCGGGAGGATCCCACATGCCGCGGGGCGGCTGGGCCCGTGAGCCATGGCCGCTGAGCCTGTGCATCCGGAGCCTGTGCTCCGCAACGGGAGAGGCCACAACAGTGAGAGGCCCGCGTAACGCAAAAAAAAAAAAAAAAAAGAAAAAGATTTCATGGTTAAAAAACAAACAATCTGGAACAACAGCTCTGGAAGCTAATGACCCCACAGTGGATTCTAAGTTCCCCTGAGATGAGGCCACTTTGAGGGCCACTTGAAAAACATCTTAGAATCTATAAAGGATGAAATTGCCCATCAGGGCTAAAGGATGGTGACATTTTTGAGGAAGGAATAAAACTAAAAGGAACCAAAGGGAATAGGAACAACATGTAATTTATCAATCTCCTTTTCCAGCTCAGAGCTCCTTTGACGTAGTCATGATTTTGTATATGATAATAAAGGACATAAACATGCACACTCTTTTCCTAGTAAAGAGCTCTGGGTTCTGAAGTGATTTGTTTCCCTTGCATTCCAGGTGCCTGTCCTGAGACCCATGGACCTGATGGTGGAGGCCACCCCGCGAAGAGTATTTGCCAACGCACACACATATCACATCAACTCCATATCAGTCAACAGTGACTATGAAACCTACATGTCAGCTGATGACCTGAGGATTAACCTATGGAACTTTGAAATAACCAATCAAAGTTTTAGTATCCTTTCTTTGGGGCCAATAACCAGTTGGCTTGAATCAAGAGTATTCAGGTATGAGCAAGCTTGGGGGAAAGTGGAATAGAAAGGGCAATCACAATTGAAGACCTAGAACTTGTGAAGAACTGTTCCCTTTTAAATTACATTGGCATCTGTGATACTCATTCGTCTAAACAAAGTTAAGGAAGTACTGAATTACAAGTAGTGGACCAGGGCTACCTCTGGATTAAAACTCTGAGTCAATCCCTTCATGCAGAGGCATTTATGGGTCATGAATTACGAACTAGATTTGACTTTATCAACTATAAGACCAGACCTTAGAGTTCAGTGTAGGGTTCCTTCCTCTTGTTAATGGATTCACAAATGGCCTATATGGACATTATGGACCACAGGTACACAGGAGATGGTTTCCATTGTGTCGTAATAATGAAAATAATAATGGCTGCCATTTATTGAATTCCAAGCACTGAACTGGGAATAGAATGCATAGAATCTATTTTGAAAGATGCATATATCTTTATTGTCCAGCTTGATGAATTTTCACAGACAGAGCACTCCTGTGCAAGTAGCATCCAGATCAGAAAACCAAACTTTATTAGCAATGCTCATGTCCCCATCACACTTCTTCAGTGTCTACCTGCCAAGAGTATATTTGATATAACAACCCCATATTGACATTATGGGGTTGTATTATTATCTTCTGTTTAGCTAAAATTTAGAGAAGTCGAGACAATTGCTGAATGAATATCTGACCCAGTATTCTCACCCTACTATATTGACCCTCTATTTAATATTAAAAATCAGTCATTTATTCAGCACCTATCCTGTGGTCCATCCCACCACAAACCTGACTCTTCACTTGAATTCCCAACCTCAGTTAATGGTTTCACCATCCAGGTAGCTAAGCAACTGACCTAAGAGTCAATATTGATCTTTTTTCCCACTCACCAGCCTCCCCACCCCCCAGCCCAATATCTGTGAGCCCTGCCTTTGCTTCGTCTAAAATATATCTCAAATCAACTCATCTTTCTCCATCTCCATTCTACCAACCCACACTAGTACAGGCCACTGTTGTCTTACCTATGTGACTGCAGTAATCTACTGTCTAGTCCCCATTCTCTCTTGCTCTCCTACACAATACGTGTTCCAGACAACAGAGTAGACCTTTCAACATGTAATTCAGATATCATTCCTCCCCAGATTAAAACACGCTGGTAGCTTCCTATTGAACTTAGAATAAGATCCAAGTTCTTAACTCTGGACTGCAAGATTTCACATGATAGTGGCCCTGCATCCCTCTTTGATACCCTATCATACCAGACTGCCCTGATTCACTCTGCTTCTCTTACTTCCATTTTCTGCATGTGCTGTTCCCTCTTTCTGGAATACTCTGCCCCCAGAGTCCACATGGCTAACTATGTGTCATCGTATAGACTTCAGTCTCCTGTCACCTCCTCAGAGGCACTTCCTCCCACTAACTCCCAAGTAACCCCCAATAACCCTCTATCCCCGTTAACTTCATAACATGTATCACTATTTGAAATTCATTTTCTTATTTGTGTATTTTGGGTTTCCCCATATTTGAATGTGAATTTTATGACAGAAGGAACTTTGTATGATCCATTCCTGTATCCCAGTACCTAGAATATTCTGACATACAGAAAGTACCATTTTGATGGGACATGTCAAGTTTGAAATACTGGTAGGTCACCAAAGTGGAGCTATATCCAGTGGATAATTAATCATGAAATAGAAGCTGGCAATTTCACCTTAAGTGTGTATTAGTTACAGTACAGCTTTGAATGTTCTGATATAAAATAGACTCTGTAATGGCTCAAACATATAGAAGATTATTTCTCTTGTAAAGTCCAATATTGATGATCTCCATCAGCAGGCAGCCTCCTCCAATGAGTGATTCAGAGATTCAGGTTCTTTCCATCTTGTGGTTCCCCAGTGTCACCATGCTTAGCTGCATCTGTACAACAAAAGAGGAAGATTGTGTAGGACCACACGTGGGAGACTCCTGTGAGCCAGGTTCTAAAGTAGTGTGCATTCCATTGGCTAGAGCTCAGTCACATGATCACATCTAACTGCAAGGCAGACTGGGAAATGTAGTATAGCTGTTGCAAATGAGTAAAAAGACCTGGTTTAGGTACACAGATTCCTGACCTTCACCACAGAAGAGTGCTCAAGGCTTTTCAGAGTTCCCCAAGGCTTTTCAGAGAATGCAGCTGTAAGCCAGTCGTGGTGATTATGGAGACTGAGAACTGACCATTAAGACCGTGACTGACATCTTTTGTTGATCACAGAGCAGACGCGACATACTGTCTGAGCCTAGGAGAATCTGCCTACAGATTTTGCCTGCAAGTGCAGCTGCTAACAGAACGAGTGTGGGTGGTGGTTCCCTTTCTCCCTTGATGTCTATTCCAAGAGCCAGAAATCTGCTCAGGCTCAGCTGAGCTTCTGCTGTCCCCAGTCTAGGTGACATGCTTTCCAAATTTTGCCTCCAGCCCTTCAAGAGGGAGGGAAGTTTCGTTAGGCATTTTAGGAGACAGATGCCTTGAGGAGAATGCAAAAGGGACATATTAATAGCACGGTTGAGGTTATATTCTGCAGATGTGTGACAGCCTGACAGATGCTGGCATACAAATGAGACCGTGCCATTCACCCTTAAAGCAGCCGTATGTAAAATAATCATTGTCATCATGAGAATGATGATAACTGATATCTATACAGTTACTTTCCACCAGACCGCCCTAAGCACTGAGCAGACTGTACAGACTGGGACCCTTTTGCTTATCGTCTCTGAAGTGCAGCCACCTCCGGGGTAGGAAGCGGCCATCTTTCAAAATAGTCTCGGAAAAACACCAACCACCAGACAGGCCACCAACCATCGATAAATCATATGTTGTTTAGCACCATTTCTATAATGCCTCTTATCCACTAAGGAGGCAGAAGAAACATGGTTCAGTATAGAAAAATGTGGGGTTCCCAAAGTATGGTATGAGCATCCCTGAGGTGGGAGGCGAGGTTCTTCTAAATACTACATGGACGTTTTTTGTTTTCATAATTATGTATTTGTGATAATGAATATTATAAAATACAACTATCGTATCAATCCTATGATATTACAGATACTGAAACATCCATTTAAATTTCAAAGTGCATATAGGTAAAGAAAAGTATTAGTAAATATTAAGGCAAGTGGTCTTGCAATGTGGTTTTTAAAAAAGTCATAACTTCTAGTGACTAGCATTTGGTGTGACATTGGCTTTATGGTTGAGAACAGATTCTTTGGAGTCCAACAAGCTTAAAATTCTCAGCCAGCTCTACTACTTGCTGGCTGTGTAAGCTTTAACATGTCTTTTAACTTAGCCAAGCTTCTACTTCATGATCTGTAGAGAGGAGCTCTGAAAAAGAGGATTGTTAGAATTTTTTAAAAAGGTGTTTATACACACACACACACACACACACACACACACACGTGTGTATATATGTGCATATGTATATACATATATATATACACATACATATATGCTTAGGGCAGTACCTTGCTAAGTAAATGATCAGTAAACAGGGACCACCACAAAAGGAAACTAGAAAAGTTGAGTGTTAGAAGGGTGGATTCTGTTGTGCTGAATTCATTATCTGCGCCATCTTCTCAAGTCTAGACACCTCCTTTGGTTCTGCAGTTTGATGTTCTTTGCAAGATGTTACTCATTATACCCTAGTTACCAGATATCCGCAGGGTCTCTGAGGTCCAGCCCTTGTATTTAGCACCATATCAGAGGGAAGCATTCCTAGCCTTATGGCACCTGGTCTTGAATCCTCTTCCTTCCATCTGTAGCCAGTCTGTCCCTGTTTTGTGTAACAGGTTCTGGCTTAAAGTGGTCAAACTTTGGCCTTAATCGGTTAACTACATCAGGACAATAATAAATCATTTCTAGATTAGTGATTTTCTAGGGCAAGAGGCAGCCCCAACTTTTCAATGAAAGAAAATTGCTATAAAAGGATGATTCTTAATTATGAAAACTATGGTATACCTAGGATCCTTTGAACTCTGTTCTCAGAACTAAGAATGAGTTGACCTGGGCTCCTACCTAGTCCAATATGGGACCTACCACATCAAGTAAAAAGTAAATATACAGTCCTCAATAACTATATACTGATCACCTAGTTTGTGCCGGGCACTGCGATAAGCCATGGGGATATAAGAGTGAAAAGAAACAAATTTTCTGCTTTCAGAATGACATTCACCAAATAATCACACTAATGAGTGTATTATTACAAATGGAAATAAGTCCTGTGGAGAAAGGGAATATGGTTTTGTGAATGCATTTTTAAAAACCTGATGTAGACTAGGGAATAAAAGAAGGCTTTCCTGAGGACTGATTGTTAAGTTGAGATTTGTAAGAGGAAGAGTATGAGCTAACTTGGCAAAGAAGTGAGAAAAGATCAGTCCACCATGTACAAAGGTCCTGTGGCAGGAGGGAGCATGGTATGTTGGAGGAACTCAAGAAGGCCCGAGGGTGGAGTAAAGCATGGTGTGAGCAAGCTAGAAAGATAGCACAAGACACAGCTTGCATAAATCCAGTCTCTAGGCATGAGACAGAGGGTTTCTCTGGGAGAAAACAACTGGATTCCAGGGGTACTTGATCTCTGACTTGGTCTTTGTCAGCCCTCTGCATCAGCTTCGCTTGTCAACTGAGCTGAGGCCCTTTTGGATTTGATTCCCTATCAGGGAACCATAACCAGAACTCCTGGCTTCTAGCTCTGTCACTCCTTAGTACTAGGGACAGCAGTCTTCCTTTTGATCCAATAGGATTCTGCCGGGCAAGCTTTGAGGGACGCTGTGGGGCTCGTACAGATTTCTCTCCCTTGTTGCTGCTGTGGCTTTCATCCACAACTGTACATATCAATTGTACATATCAATCTTAGTCTGGCATTTAGTGTCATAGGAGAACATTCCTTCCAGTGACACGTCCAGCACATTGGCCTGTGTGTGCCAGGGCAGCCCCCTCTTTGCCATATTAAATGCAGCCTTTGGTGGGTTGTCTCAGGCCTGTTGCCTTGCTTGTGTGGTTGCTGTATCTGACACCAGACCTAGGGCTTTTGGGGTCTGGGGATTTCTCCTCCCACAGAGCAAGCCCTTTGAGCCTCATGTTATCAGGGGAAAGGGCAAGAATGCAACTCTGCAGACTTCTTTTGGACTTCTTGAATGTCCTTGGGGCGGTATCACTGAGTAGTTGGGAAGGCAGACTCTGGAGTCAGATTCACTGGATTTGAACCCAGCTCCATCTCCTAAAACCTGTGTGACCTTGACAAGTTGCTTAACATTTCTCTGGCCCTCAATCTCCTCGTCGGTTAATGGGGATAATAATACCACCTATCTTAGGAGGTTGTTGTGGGGTTTAAATGAGGTTGTCTTGTAAGGTATTTAGCCAAGTGCCTGCACAAAGAGAAGGCTCTATAAATAGTAGCTTTTATTATTTGGGGCATATCCCCAGCCCCCTGTTCTTCTTACCTTGTTGCTTGGATCCCATTCTCTCCTAAGAAAACCACAGGCTGAATGAGCCACACTATACAGGCCTGGCATCTTGGCCTATTGACCTACTGTGAGTTTTCTGCACCTTAAAAAAAAAAAAAAAAACCTTCCCTAAAGAAGGCTGCTAAGTCATAAGAATGAAGTAAAGTAAAACCCAGAAATATTTTTTATTTAATTTTTTTAATTAATTTTTTATTGGAGTACAGTTGATTTACAATGTTGTGTTAGTTTCTGCTGTACAGCAAAGTGAATCAGTTATACATATACATACATCCACTCTTTTTTAGATTCCCATATAGGTCATTACAGAGTACTGAGTAGAGTTCCCTGTAGATAACTAATAAGAACCCATAAACATTTATTGAGCACTTACTATGTGCACTGGAGATGCCAAGATGAATAAAATTCCATCCCTCATGTCATGGTCCATGTAATCTGGAGGGAAGGTGAGTTCAACCAGAGAAGCAAAACCAGTAGGAGAGGGTGTGTGTGTGTGTGTGTGTGTGTGTGTGTGTGTGTGTGGAGAGAGTGAGAGAGAGAAAGAGAGAGACAGATTGACATATTACCATGAATTAGCCTTGTAATTGTGTGACTGGCCAAGCAAATCCAAAGTCTGTAAGGCCAGCAGTCAGGCACAGAAAAATCATAAGCAAGCTAGAACACCACAGGCATGAGCATCACAGGCCACATCCACACATGGCCATCAAGAAGGAAGATTGAGAGAGAAGGGAGAGAAACTGTAGTCTCAGCAACCATTTGGAGTCTCTCCCTCAAGGAAGACCTAAGCCTTTGTTTAAATGCCTTCCAACTGATCAGTTCAGGCCCACCCAGGATAATCTCCCTTATGATTAAATTAAAGCAACTGGTTAGGGCCTTTAACCACGTCTGCACAGTCCCTCAGAGCAACACCTAGATTACTGTTTGACTGAATAACTGGGAAAACTTGTGCATATGTGCAAAGCGGCTGCTTTCTCTCTTTTGTCCTTCAACTCACCTGAGAGAATAAACCTTGTTAGCCTACCACAACCAGAAACATTTTAGAAATGTTTAGTCTAACCAAGTTAACATATCACAAAGCTACCAAAGTGAGTATGTGGACAGAGGGAGACAGACAGGTAACCATACTAAGGAAGATGAGACTAACAGTTTTGGGGAGCCTCTATTAAGTAGCAGGTATATTACATCATCTCCTGTAGTTTTCTTCCTCTCTTTGTTGATAAATTAACAAGTTCAAAGGCATTTGAGATTAGGTAACTGGTCACAGGATTGGGGATTAAAATCTAGATCTGTCTCACTCTATACTCCAGTCAAATGTACTCTATCACACTATCTTAAATTATGCAAATAATAATACACGTTAAGTGTATTCATAGAGGTGCGTTCAAGGTGCCGTGGATACACAGGTAGAAAGAATCATGAAAGAAGGGCTAGAACACTTCATACAGAAAGGAACACTTCATACAGAAAGGAACACTTGGGTTGGCCTTTGAATGAAGTATTGAGTATTTTCTAATGGAGAAATGTCAAGCTCTGTGTCACGTGAATAGGAAAGAGTCTGTGGTTATGGGACCTTCACATACCCCACCCCACCCCCAGTCATAGAGGACATCTTATCCCAGTGTCTTTTGAGCTCAACACATACGTAAAATCAGTACCTAATAGGGCACCATGTGTCTCTTTGTCAGTCCTCTCATATTGAGTCTAGCGATTGGCAAAACCCTCCACGAATATTTGCACACTGGCTTTTTTTAAGCTCCTAAGAGAGGAATATCCTTGGAGTCCTCTTTGGAGATTTCCAGTGTGTTATCATCAAGCGACATGTCCATTCAGCTGACAAGATCTGGATGCTTTGTAATCACTACTTTATATCCAAAGATTAAATTGAGACTTTGGAAAGGAAAGAAAGACTTCAAAGAAACTCATGTGCCCTAAAACGGAATCCAACTCTAATATGCTCAGTTTGCAAGGCCATGATAAGGCTATTCTCCACCTTCAGTATTGGCAGACTTTAAGCGCTATCTGAAAAGCTTCAACTGCTTTTGCACATGGGTATCTTACCCAGGTAAACTTAGATTCCACTCTCCAGCTCGGCCTGCAGACAGGCTTCCTGCTGGACTCTGCTGTCATTGGTTGGCTTAGATAAAAAGAAAGGGGGGAAAAAAACACCTTGTCAGTATCAGCAAAATTAGCAGTGATAAAGACAGAAGCATATGAGGACACCTTCAAAAGCCCACAAACCTAATGCATATAAAAGCTACCTTTGAAAAAATGCATGTTTCCTTTGAAAGTTGGGATTATTCAGTCCACTGTAAAGCCCTTTAATGAATAGCCTTTTCTCCATTATCTTATTTGATCATCAAAATTTCTCAGAGACGGACAGAGTTAACAGAACGATACCCATCCAAAGGCAAAGAAACTGAAACCCAGAGAGAGAAAATGACTTTCATGTTCTCCGAGCCAAACAGAGTTGGAATCAAAACGGAATCCCAATCTTTTGACCCCATTTTGTTACAATGACAGTATTTATCACATTATTATCTTCAGTTTTACCCAGAGATGAGGTTCCTGGTATCTCAACTCTCTCAGAGATGGTTCTAAGCCAAGGAAACTACTTTTTTTTAACTGTTTGTTTTCTTGGTTTAATAATCTGTATTCATTATAGAAACTATAAAATGACCTACAATCTTACCACCTAATTTTGTGTATATACAACGAATTTTCATCGCAATTTTAACTTAATGCTAGCTAACTCAACAATAAGGGCTCAGAAAAATAAGTTAATAAGGAAATAAAAGAAAAGGGAAAATTTTTGTAATTCTTGATTTATCCAGGAAGCTTTCTCCTCTTCAGTCTAGGGCCACACACACACACACACACACACACACACACACACACACACACGTGTGCACATACACATCCCACCCTCTCACACATACACACTTTCTTTCTCACTTCTCTGCTTTATTTGTCTCTTTAGCAGTTATTACTACCTAATATACTGTATATTCTATTTATTTATCTTGTTTAGTGACCATGTCCCCTACTAGAACATAGGCGCCACAGATCAGGGGGATTTTTGGTCTGCTGTGGTCACTGCTGTATCCCCTGTACCTAGAAAAACCCTGGCAGATTCTTTGTGAATGTTTATGAAATACATGAAGGAACAAATGAATGAATGGACCCAAGCTAGGGTTACCGAAGGATAACTTAATGCCAGCCTTAGAATCTAATCCCCCTGTAAGATATAACTATGTTTCCTTCCATTCTGTTCTCTCTCTCATTTTTTTCACATGGCTATGATCAGACTGTATATATTTTGTATCTAACTTACCTCACCTAAAATTATACACGTATATAATAAGCAGAGAAAATATCTTGTCTTTTTCCATCTTAAAATACTACAACTTCATCAAAAGAAAATGTGGAAACGAAAACTCATCATTGAAAAGAAAACTATTCATAGACCCAGCCCATTGGAATTCTCACTAACATTTGGTACTTTTGCCTCCTAGGTCATCAGTTTCAGAGTGTAAGTTCTAAATGACATTATGATCACACTAAAGATGGAATTTTTCATTACAAGTTTTTTAACAGACTTGGCATCTCATTGCATACACAGTTAAATGAGATCGATCAGAATTTACTTAATCGTTTCCCTATTTCTGTATATTTAGGCTGTTGTCCATTTTTTTCTTTTATAATATCGCAACAGACATTTTTTTATAAAAAGCTTTTCCAAATTTGGGTTTAAGGAAATGACTTTTGAATGGTCCCTATGCTACCCTTTAGCATCCTGCCATAATCCCCTTCATTCCCTCACCGCACTGCTGATGTAATTTATGGCTCTGGCTTCTTATTTGTTTGAAGCTCATCCCTTAAGGGGTGACCTCCCAGTGTCTTCAATTATTATTTTAAATGATGCCTTAGGTCATTGCCTGGCACAGCAGTGCCCTCACCTTCCCGCCTTCGGCCTTCCAAGCATGGAGTTCAGCTGCCAAACTGGCTGTGCCCCCTCCCGTCTTCAGCACTGCTTCCAGAGTCCCAGCAGAGAGGCAGATTAACCCCTTTTGTTAGCAGAGGTAATTTGCCGGGGCTCCACATTAATAAGGAATGCCGTAAGCGGTTGGGGTCAGGATGAACAGATCTGTCAAGCCCCAGGGTTAATTTAATAGCAATCTGTTGGCTTTCTGCCTTGTATATTAGCCGTGAATCCAGTGCTCTGTTTTGCTTTTGCCGTTTAGTTCTTTGGGACAACAGGGAAATAATTTGGATAGAGAGCTCTAAAAGATAGGAGAGAGAAAATTGACTGTCAACATGCATCATTCCATTTCCAAGATAATACAGAGAGCCCCGCACTGCTCCCCTCCTTTCTCCTTCGCTCCCAACATGAAGGGCACAACCACGTATGCTGGAGGCGTGTATCTCCCTTTAGAACAGTTTAAGGGAAAAGGCTGGGTTTCTAGGTGACGCAGATGTGAAATACGCTCTCTTGTCATCCCCATAAGCCACTGCATTTTTGGAAACTAGACTCCTTCTCCCAAATGTTTTTAGAACTCAGAAAATCCTCTGCAGTTAACAATTCAAGAAATCCCTTCTCACGTTTCTGTCTCAACTTACGGTTCCAAAAAAAAAAAAAAAACATTCATCACATCAGGGAACACAAAAATCCTAGGTCCGGTGCTGTGTCCAAATTCTGGTTCTGAAAAATGTAGCCCCCAGAGTGGTCGGTGAATTGAGAGAGCACAGGTTCAAAGCAGAATCCCTGTTGGATTAGCCAGGGGAGTTTCCAGAGGGCCAGAATTACATCACTCGGAAAGGCTGGCTCTGTGACGGCCATTCATCAGGGGAGGAGAGTGGAGTGTGGTCAAGAACCCAGGCTCGGGCTTCCCTGGTGGCGCAGTGGTTGAGAGTCCGCCTGCCAATGCAGGGGACACGGGTTCGTGCCCCGGTCCGGGAAGATCCCACATGCCGCGGAGCGGCTGGGCCCGTGAGCCATGGCCGCTGAGCCTGCACGTCCGGAGCCTGTGCTCCACACGGGAGAGGCCACAACAGTGAGAGGCCCGCGTACCACAAAAAAAAAAAAAAAAAAAAAAGAACCCAGGCTCTAGAGTTGGACAAACTCGGGTTCAAATCCCAGCTCCACCCTCTATGGTCATATGACCTTGAGTAACTTAACATCAGTCAAGAATATAGGCCTATTAATAATATTAACATCATAAGGGTGAGATGAAGGTCAAATGAGACAATGCACGGCACGTGATAAACATTAACTACTGCTTATTATTACCTTCCTAGTTGTCCTTATCACTACAGTTACTAAAAAGAGGATTGGAGTCATGGTTTCTCCCCTGAACCCCATAGAGTCAGACCCAGAGAAGCCCTCTAGTCAAAAGGAAGATGCTTGGGGATGAGGGATGGTGGGCAGGCTTAGAGGTCCAGGATGGATGGGAGGGAAGGAAGGAGGAAGGGTCCAGAGGCAGCAGCCCTAAGCAGACTCAGTTCTGATGCAGTTCTTGATGGTGGAGGATGTTCCTGGTTTCATATGTATGTTTAAGCCCTTCATTTTCACACATTCTAACTCATGGGCTTTATTTTTAGGTGAGAAAAAAATAACCGTAGATGTGGCACCTCCCGCTACCACACAGCCAAGATCCCTTCCAGTTAAGCTTGTTTTTAGAGCTATACTGGTAGAGGTTGAGAAAGCTGACACCAGATTTTCTTGCCCTATTTTGAGAAAAGAGAAACATGCTCACTGGCACAGTAGGGCATGGAGGCTCTTTCTGGAGGGTGATAAAATATGACAACAGCTGAACACTAACCTCTGCTTAACCCCACCCTGTATCGTGGCCACAAAGCCCAGGGCAGGGGTCAGGGGACTGGGGAGAACATCAGAGCTGCAGCTTGGGGCCTCCTTCTGGGGGGCACTGGCCCCTGCTCCCCAGCAAGTGATGCTAACTGCAATAATATTTATAACTCTGGTAGCAGTTGAGTTGAAAGGTAGTATTTTGTGAATCAAAGGAACCCCCATGCTCTGGAGACCCAAGAAATATTTGCATCTGGATTTGTGAGGGAAATTGTAGTAAGATGAAATGTTAGTTGTCTCAAGCTAATTTTAGGAAAAAAAACCCAACAGGATTTATAAGAGGTAATTGAAAGAGAAAGAGGCACAACCAGATATGAAGCCATTATTGCACCAGATGACATGCCAGAGCATGGGTGATGTTTGATAATAGATGACTACTTTGTTAGCGCTAACGTGACTAAAAATAGCAGTAGAATTACTCGTACCTCATCTAAATTCTAAGGAAGAGATTATGTTCCCAACTTCATGAAAAGCATAGGAGACTTTCATCCAACCCAGTCTAATAGCATTATCTGTATCAAGTTACTGCTTGTTGATTCAATGCAGTGTTTTCCAAAATGTGATATATAATCTCCTGGCACAGACATCAATATGTTCATTTTAATGGTTAAAAGCATTTATCTTAGGTACGGAATATTATTTAAAATGTAACTAGCTCATCAAACCCATGATTTTATGAATATTGGATTACTGCTTAGACAAGGCTAAGTAAAGAAAAAAGTGAGTCGATTTAAGTTGATGTGGAGAAAAAATGTTAAGTTAAAAAATGCTACCTAGTGACATACAGGTGGGGCGAAATCACAAATGTGACTCAAAAGTGAGAATCATTTTGGTTCACAACATCCACATCACAAGGCCTGTCCTTTGCAGGAAGCTGCTGGGTCCTTGGACAGCACCTCAGCCCCAGCCAGGTACCACCGTACCTGGACCCAGGTCTCCCGAGCTCTCAGTAGAGGTGGGAAGGGATCAGCCCAAACTCACTCCCACTGAAGACGTTTGTTTCCACTGGGTCACCGTCATAGATGAAAGGCCAAATGTTTCATTTCAATACACAAGGATGTGGTCTTTAAAAATAGAGGTATAATAATTCTTGATCAGAAAGGAAAATACTGAGGAGGAAAAAACCCGATGATAAAACTAACGGTATATTCCATTGGAGGCTCAAACTGTCATGCTGTACAATTGGATGGCTTCGTTTGAATGCTTAAACTCCCACATAAGCTCTAAAGCGAATCACAGCTTACAGAGACTTGAGGTCCTGTATATCTTCAATAAGAGAAATTTTGCGTAATTACTAAAGAGTACAAATCTTGCACCTGGGATAAAATCCTAGTACTGCCACTCTTTAGCCATGTGACTTGGGGCAAGTTACTTACACATGCTGAGCCTCCGTTTCCCCCCTTGAAATAATGGGGGTAAGAAAGTGCTGATTATAGAGCTGTTATAAGGATTAAATGAAATAAAGTACATGATATGCTTTTGCACAGTGACTGACCTACAGTCAATGCTCAATAAATGGTAGCGGCTATTATTATTATTATCGACATATTATTTAAAAACATATCATTTTAAAACATCGAAGGGATTTCATGGAAGAGGATTTGCAGTCTGTCCTAGATATCATGTATCAGCCCAGGAGTTCAGATAAAGATTCAGATATGTTGGATTATTTAGTTGGAATATATTGGATTATTTAGTTGGCATGGGGCTGGTTTCTTAACCACTGTTGAAAAATGAGAAATGAAAACCTTTGCCACTTGATACATTTTAGCATGATTGCATGAGCAGGTAACTTTGATGTGATGGGGCATCTACATGTTATGAGGGATGAAATCCTGATAAGGAGCCCGGGAGACCTGAGTTCTAGTGCTACCTATGGCCACTGGGTAACCCTGGGCCTCGTCTGCCCGGGACCACTAATACCTGCCTATTTGCTCACAGAGTTATGATGAGGATCCCCCGTGTGTGCTCGTTGCTAACACGGTACGGTAAAATAAGGCGGTGATGCTACAGTTACCCCCAAGGCTCCCCGTTCTCCTGGTCCCCTCCTTGACTCGTCTGTGCCAGATATCGTCGACATCAAGCCAGCCAACATGGAGGAGCTCACAGAGGTGATCACAGCGGCCGAGTTCCACCCCCATCACTGCAACACCTTCGTGTACAGCAGCAGCAAAGGGACAATCCGGCTGTGTGACATGCGGGCGTCGGCCCTGTGTGACAGGCACACCAAATGTGAGTAGCCAACAGCCCAGGGCTCGTGGCAGGGATGCGCCACTGGCCCCTGACATGTGGGAGGAGAAGGGGGAGGGCCTGGAGGGATTTGATCTCCTTTCCCACCTCAGACACACTGGGAGTAAAGAAACTACACGTGTTGGCCTGACCCGGGAGTCAGTTCCATGTTTGGTATTTTGATAAAGAGGAAACCTCACGTCCAATCCCACAAACACTGGCTTCCGGCTGTGGAATACAGAGATGAACAAGACATGAGCCCTGTCATGTAACATTGTGACATGATCTGAATTATGTTTTAAGATTCCTCTTGCTGCTTTGGGGAGAATGAACCTGCAGAGTAGAAGTGGGGGGGACCAGTTAGGGGATGGTCGCGATATCCAGGCAGGAGATGCGGGTGACCTGGACAAGGGCAGGGTGTGAAAATGGAGAGGAGTGGACGGGTTCTGGACAGATCTTGGCAGTAGAGTTAACTGGACTTGCCGGACAGTGTGGAAGGCTGAGAATATACAGGAATCAAGAATAGCAGCTGGGGACACTAAGTTAGCACTGTATTGTGTATTTGAAAGTTCTTAAGAGAATAGGTCTTAAAAGTTCTCATCATAAAAAAAAAATTGTAAATATGCATGGCGATGGATGTTAACTGAACTCGTTGTGGTGATTATTTTGCAATATATACATGTATCAAATCATTATGCTATTCACCTAAAACTAATATAATGTTATATGTCAATTAGACCTCAACTTTAAAAAAAAATAGCAGCTGGGGGAAAGGGTTAGTGGCTTCTTGGAGAGAGTGAGGCTTTGGGAACCAGCGCCCTAGAAGGCCCAGTGATTCTAGTGGGCACCAGGGAAGGGCTTCAGAGAGAAGGGATGGGATAAAGTCCACCAGGCTGACAGGCCCTGGGATGACGCTGGAGTTTTCAGGGCGTTGACTGAGCAAAGCAGCTCCGAACTAGTGGGGGCTGAGTGCTTGGGGACCAAAGGCTAAGACCGATGTAAGCGGGTGAAGCAAGAGTCAGCTGTGGTAGCCAGAAGGGGCCCGGAGCTAGCAGGGAGGTTTTCTAGAAGACAGAACTCCCCAGAGTAAAGGTGCCTAGAGGAGCCATGAGAGCTGTTTGTCTGGCCAGCACCTTCTGCCGGGCGCCGCTCTGCCACTACAGCCTGGACAGCCGGGAGTGAAGACCTTTCTCTCCCACAGCCTCAGCTTTCGATTTTAATTCCTATGGGACCTGAGCGATGTGATGACTCTCTGTGTAGGTGTACGGCTAGGAGAGGTGTGAATATCTGGGTCATTTTGATCATATCTGTTTGCTCATTCGCCGTAAGGAGTATTGCACCGGAGAGCTGGTATGTCTAGTGTAGTGGGATGTAGACTGTGTGGATTCCAGAGTCATACAGACCCAGGTCAAAGGCAGTCTTCACCCCTTATTAGCCGCCTGACTTTGTCCAACTTTCCTTTACCTTTCTGAGCCTCAGTTTTCTCATATGTAAAATGGGTAAGATAATAACATCCACCTCATGGGTGTGTCATGGGGATTAGACGAGATAACTATTAAGAATTGTTAATGAGTTGTTTCATACTAAGTGTGTTTTAGGCTTCCAGGAGATTTCAATTCAGATGATCCACATTTCCAGTACTCAATCGCCATTGTGTAGCTAGTAGCTACCATATTGGACAGTGGTGATTTAAGATTTCCTTCATTGCAGAAGGTTCTCTTGAAGAGTACCGATCTATACTGTTGGCTCCTTGAGGGTGTGGGCTTACTTTGTTTTGTTCACTGCTGTTTCCCTAGCACCTGAAATAGTACCTGGCCCATGATAGATGCTTTATCGATGTTTGCTGGTGTCTGTGCTGGTATTGATCTTTGAGCAGTACTTACTTATAAGCCAAAAAGGGGGAAATGTTCAAGGCAGAAGGATCGGCACGTGCAAAGGTGCTGAGGCATGAAAGGTCATAACACTTTTGGAACTGCAGGGTGACTGATATGGCTGGCATATAGGGAATGACTTGGAGAGGGAAGAGTTGAAGTTCAGGGGGAAGGTAGGAGACTGGTCATAATGGCCATGATAATGGACTTGAATTTTCTCTCAAAGTCAGTGAACAGCCCCTAGAGTAACCAGGGGACTGATTGGAATTATTTTTTGGAGAAGTTGCTTAGACTGAAGGCAGAAGGATGGAGGTTGGGTTCTGTCTGGGAGAACAAAGAGTCAAGAAAAGAGGTTAGGAAGATTCAATAACGTACGCAAGGATTTCTTAACGATGCACTATTGAATTGGGGGCACCCGATCCTTTCTTTGGGGGAGGCAGCTGTCCTATGCATCGTAGGATGTGTAGCCGCATCCCCAGCCTCTACACACTAGATGCAGGCAGCAAAGGCCAGTTATGACAACCAAAAATGTCTCCAGACATTATGATGTATCCTGGGGTGAAAATTGCTCCCAGCTGAGAATCACAGATCTAGACTGAAATTCACTGGCAATCCTTCAGCATGATCTTCTTGTATCTATGATGTATCCATTACTATTAAGCACTCTGAGGGGTACAGTGGAAAGGGTAAGACATCTCCTAACACTCAAGGAATTTCACGTTTGGCTGGGGAGGCAAGACGTACCCAGGACACCCAAATGAGTGGTAGAGACGATTAGGAGTTGGGATATTTGGGGAAGTGGGGAGAGAGGGACATTGGAGGTAGACCCTACAGGGGAGGCAGAGGCTGAGTGGTAGTGTTGAAGCAAAAGTAGGAATTGGTTAGGTAGGACCTTAGAGAGAAGGGTGTTTGGGGTCGTACACACAAGAATGGGCAAAAGCCTGAAGTTAGGAGATGACATGAAACCTTTAAAGAGCAAGAAGTGTTGGGCTTGGGTTAAAAGGGGAATATGGAGGAAAAGAGGTCAAATAGGGATGATGGTTTATATCAAGTCAGTCGTTGAAGGTCAGAATCAGAAGTTATGCCTGCATCCATTCATTCATTCATTCATTCATTCATTCATTGAGTCCCTGCTCTATACTCGGAGTCTGGCTCCTATGGTAGCCAGTCCTTCTTAAACTTTTCCACCAAGTACAGCACTCCCAGACCCAGGCTGTGAGCCTGGCTGCTCTGCAGGAAGGGCACCAAAAGGCAATCCAGCCTCTCTGATGTGCTCTGGGTGGCCCGGCCTCTCAGCAAAGGCAAAACTGCACATGCCTGCCAGAGGCCTGAGGCTCCAGGGGAGGTGCTGACCATGGTGGATTTTCTTTGAAGTCTTATTTTGTCATCTTAAAATTTCACATGGATTTTGTATTTTATTCCCATAAAATGACTACTTTCCATTTAATTGAAATATTACATTTCTACCCATCCCCAAATTTCAAGCAAAATTGACATTTCCAAAAGATGCAGCATTTATCTACGGCTTCCTATACCACATGGTGCACCCCTATATCGTCCTCCTTGCTGACCTCCAAGGATGCATACATGTGCCTCAGTTTGAGAAGCACAGCTCCAATATGTGGAGAGCAATTGGAGATCATTTGGCTGGAGAACAGAGCTATAGAATTTATGTTTTATGGAAGATTAACACAGTGGTGGTGGGAAGAAACATAGGAGAATTAGAAGGTTCTGCTTTAGTCTCAATACAATGGAAATTCATAACCCAGGTAAGAATGGTAACACAGGGAACTCTACTCAATACTCTGTAATGGCCTATGTGGGAAAAGAATCTTAAAAAGAGTGGAGATATATATATATATATATATATGTATAACAGACTCACTTTGCTGACCACCTGAAACTAACACAACATTGTAAATCAACTATACCCCAATAAAAAATAATTAAAAAAACAGATGGTAGCTATGGAAATTGAAAGAAAGGAAAGGGAAAAAGAAACATTTTTCTTTCAAAATAACTGTGGGGATGTAAAGCGATATTAGAGATTGGTGTTCGTCACACGTGGATATTACTTGTTCAATATCCTTCCCCTCTAGACTGTAAACTCTCTGAGGACAAGAACTGAATCTGTTTCGCTCACATTGTATCACAAAGGACTGACACACAAACAGGTGCTCAGTAAATATTGATTCAATAAATAAATTTATGCCTGCGAGTTGACATAAGTGGCACGTGGATTGCGGACTAATAAGAAGCCATACTGAAGGAGAGTGAACGGTTGAGGACCAGTCTGGGACATGCTGTGTGGGAGGTGACATTAGCTGTCTGACCGGGCTTGAGGGGCCACCAACCCAAAGTGGATGCCAGAGATGGCACGAGAAGCCCGGTGTGTTCACAGCCCAAAGCGGCAGACACCAGCCTGGGCTCTGGGGTCAGACAGACCCACAGGAGGGCTGGATAGTGAGGAGGAAGCTGCCTGGGAGGCTTGGTGAACTCTGAACTCAAGATGGAAAAAGGATAAGACCTTAGGCATTTCCGGAACTAGAATTGTTTAGAGAAGAAGCTTTGGAATCAGAACGCAGCTCTGTCGCTCAGCAGCTGTGTGACCCCCAATGAAGTTTTGAATCCCTCTGAATCCCAAGTTCCTCCTCTGAACATAGAAATAATATAATAAAGACCGTCTCATAGGGCTGGCTGTTCCCAAGGAGTAACTGTCCTCAAGTGTATAAGAGCCTAACCCTCTGCCAGGCACACAGGAGACAGTGAACGGCAGCAGCAGTTACCACAGTTACGCCTCCTGAGTACCCCCCGCTTCCAGACCTGCAGCTCTAAGAGGCCTGAACCTCCAACCTTTACTCCATGTCCACAAGCCCCATTAGTCATTTATTTAATTAGTACTTGTTGAGCACATACTATATGTCAGGTACTGTACCAGACTCTGGGGACACAATGGTGAGCAAAACCAGATCTGCTTTCTTCCCTCTTAGAGCTCAAGGTCTATACTAGTGAGGGTCTTCAGAAGAACAGCACCAATAGGAGATATATATATATATCATATATATACACATATGCATATATATACACACACACATACACATACACGTGTGTATGTATATATAAATGTGAAAGACTTGTTATAAGTATTCATAACAATTAAGGTCATGCAATCACAGAGGCTGACAAGTCCCAGGATCTTCAGTGGGGCTGCAGGAGAGCCAATGAGGTAGTTTTAGTCCAAAGGCCAGCAGACTCTTGACCCAGGAAGATCTGATGGTCCAGTTCAAGCGCGAAGGCAGGAAAAAAATTCATGTCCCAGCTCGAAGGAGTCACACAGGAGAATTCCTTCTTGTTGGGAGGAGGGTCAGCCTTTTGTTCTATTCGGGCCTTCAATTGATTGGATGAGGCCCACCCACATTAGGGAGGACAGTCTGCTTTACTCAGTCTGTTAATTTAAATGTTAAATTCATTCAAAAATACCCTCCTAAACCCCCAGGATAATGTCTGATGAAATATCTGGGCACCCCATGGTCCAGTCAAATTGATGCATAAGATGAACTATCACACTGTCTAAGGAGGAAAGACGCATTCATCAGAGAATCACAGATAGATAATGACATTGTGACTGTAATAAGTGGTACGAAAAAGAGTCTTGTGGTGTCGTGAGGGGATGTGACAAGGACCTTATACCGCAAGGCAGTGTCCACCGAGCTGCTACCTAAAGACTAAGACGTTCCCTGGGGAAAATATTGGGAAGGGTCATCAAGCCCTCGCACCCAGGAACCCCCTGGGGGCTGCTTCTCCCTGCAGCCTTGGTCCCACACAGCCCTTGAGAAGTAGAGCCCAGGGGACAGTCCCTAGGGAGGCTGGGAGCTAGCTGGCCACCTGCAGACCCCTGCCTCCCCACGCCCCATCCCGACACCAGCAGTGCTCTGAATTGCCAGCCGCCAGCCTCCTAATCTAATTAAGAAGCGAACGAAATTCATTTTCCTGACTCGTCCAAAGTGCCGACCTTCGTCAGTGTGCATCTCCCTTTGTTTGGCTGCTGCAGCGGCAGCGGCCCGAGCTCCCGCCAGCTGGGAAAACAAGTTCAATCTGACCCCGCACCTGACATTTCATATTGATTTTCTCCATCCTCCTCCAACACCAGCCTTCCGTCGACCACGGTTCAGCCGGGGTGTGCGAACGGAATGGAGACAGTTCACCAGAGTTCAAAATGAAAAGCAACATTGGCTTTCGGAGATGAACCCCGAGAAGGAGGGTCTTTAACAACCATCAATGTTGAATCAAAATGCCGAGGAGTTCCGTGTTATCAGAGCTGCATATGTTAATTTCCATACGTCCCTCGCTCTGCATACTCAGCAGGGGTTGGAAAGGATGATTCTCTTCCTCATCTCTCAGTTTTTTTTCTATCGCTTCTGGCGGTAATGACAAGGGTTGTACCTGCAGTTTGAGATTCTAATGGCTGAAACAATAGGGTGTTGATGGCAGCAGCAGCGTCTGGCCTGAATCTTGCTGTTCCCTTTTAATGCGTGAGTACCGGGAGTTGAGTGAAGAAACTGGCCAGGTGTGATGAATGACAACCGAGGGAATGAGAGAGAAATTAGATCTAAACTCCTTTCCAAGACCCACAGGAATCTGGTCCCTGTCCACCTTCCCATTCTCAGTTCCCTGTAGTCTGGCCACACTGGTCTGCTTCCTGTGCCTTCAACACACCAAGCCCTTTGTGCCTCAGGCCCTTTGCACAGGCTCTTCCCCTCCCTGGAATGCTCTCCCACCAGGCCCTCCCTTGTTTAGACTGCTCTCATTTTGTAGGTCTCTGGGAAAATATCACCTCCTCAGAGAGGACTTCTCTTTTCCCCCCATCTGCACCCTATTTCTACTGCATCAGCCTATTTTATTTCTTTATGTATTTCTTAGTACTCAGCTATAGATGTTTGTTTTCTTCCTCTGTCTCCCTGACTAGAATGTAATCTCCATAAGGACAGGGGCTTTATTTTACCAAACCCCTGCATTGCCAACCCAGCTACAAATGGGGCTTCACTGAACAACTGCGGTAGAAAAGCAGGCAGGTGGGAAGAGACAGATGAAAGAAGGTGTTTTCATTTACTAGAGTTGCTATAACAAAATACCATGAACTGGGGGGCTTAGAAAAACAAAATCTTACTGTCTCCCTGTTCTGGAGGCTAGAAGTCCTAGACCAAGGTATCAATAGGGTTCGTTTCATCCGAAGGCTGTGAAGAAAGGATCTCTTCCAGGCCTCTCTCCTTCGCTTGCTGGTGACCACCCCCTCCCTGTGTCTTCACATCATCTTCTCTCTGCACCTGTCTGTGTTCAGAACTGCCCTTCTTATGAAGACACTCATCATATTGGATTAGGCTCCACCCTCATGACCTCAGTTTTTAATTTAATTACCTCTTTAAAGACCCTACCTCCAAATATGGTTACATTCTGAGGCACTGAGGATTAGTACTTCAACATAAGAATTTGGGGAGGGGGAACACAATTCAGCCTCTAATAGAAGACCTGAAAGTCATCCAGAGCACAGTCCCTGGAGCTGACAGCTCCAGGTGTGGGTCCCAGGCCCGCTCGTTGCAGGCAGCCTGGGCAAGGCGCCAATGCTGATCCTTTCCTCCAGGTGGTAAGGGTGAAAAGTGGTCATGGACCAGCTCTTAGTACAGCCCCTCACCTGTCATGAGCACACAGTGTGTGTGACTCTTATTGAACGTGGTGGGGGACAGAGGACAGGGGCAATAAAAACCTGTACGTGGAGCCTCTGCACCTCCCCCGTGATCTCCATGTGTTTTATGGTGACGGTGCCTGGATACTTTCCCGTGGTGCCGAAACATACTTGCTCTCTGAACAAAGAGGACTTAAACTGATTTTAGAGGCGATGAGGTGCTAAGAAGCCTGTTTCCTATTCAAAAACCACTCATAAGGGGAAGGGGTCTTGAATAAGTAGTTTGTTTTTACAGCATGAAAGGAAAGCAGCAGGTTAGGAGTATGGGATTACCAGATACATACCACTATATATGAAGTAGATAAACAACAAGGACCTACTGTATAGCACAGGGAACTATATACGATATCTTATAACAACCTATAATGGAAAAGAATCTGAAAGTATATATATGTATATGTACATACATATTTATATAACTGAATCACTTTGCTATACACCTGAAACTAACAATCTTGTAAATCAATTATACTCCAATTAAAATAAATAAATAATTTTTTTAAAAAAAATTTTAAGAAAAAGAAAAGTAGCCATTGGAACCCTCAAATGGAAGTGGGACTAGAGAAAGAGGTTCCTGTGAAGGTCCCTAGAGATGTAACCTGCCAACTCCCTGTGAACAGTTAAAGATGGAGCAGGTGGGGAAATGCCTATGATAAATGGGAAAGCAGCATGCAAGGTTACAAGCCCACCCTGAATTCAGCAGTGTGAAGAAGAATACGTGTAGACAAAGACTGGGGCTCTTCGTGAAAGGGATGGTGTCAGGGCAGCAAAATTCGGGCAGCTTTCCTATTTTCCAGATTCTCAAGGTTGTAGTTTTACTTCTATAATTGGCAGAAGCTTGGTGGATAACAGGAGAGCACGCTGGGTACTGCAAGTGTAGAAAGAGGAGATTCCCGCTACACACACCGTTGACAGCACCTGTCTTAGGTACTGGGGCGGGTCAGAGGGTGGGGAGCCCAGGATGATATTTCCTGTCTTAGCCCATTCGGGCTGCTATAATCAAATACCACAGACTGGATGGCTTAAACAACAAACACTTATTTCTGGAAGCTGCGAAGCCCAAGATAAGACACCAGCAGATCCAGTGTGTGGTGAAGACCAGCTTCTTGGTCCATAGATGGACATCTTCCCTCGCTGTGTCCTTGCATGGCAGCAGGATGTGAGGGAGCCTTGGAGTCTCTTTTTCGTAAGGTCACTAATCCCATTCATGAGAGCTCCACTCTCATGACCTAATCACCTCCCCAAACCCCCTTCTCCAAATACCATCACACTGGGGATTAGGTTTCAGCATACGAATTTCAGGGGACACAGTCATTCAGTCTATAGCGTTGCCTGTAAGCACAGCCCAGAACATGTCTGCTTTGTTTCTTCCCTTCTGTCAAACTAAACTGACAGTAGGGAGTGACTTCAGAGAAGGGCCAAGATAGGGAAGGAAAATCAACATGGTGTCCGCTATCAGTCTCTGTCCGCGGCCTAACTGGGTGATCTTAACCGGGTTACTTAACCTCTCTGTGTCTGAATTTGCTCACCTATAAGATATGACTAGTAGCGGCACTTACCTTATTAGGGGGCATGGGAGGATTAAATGAGAAGACACCATGAAGCCTTAGAACAGTGCCTGGCCCAGGCACTGAGAAGAGCTCCGTGTGTGTTATGGTCGTGAAGATGATGCTCTCTTACTTCCCTTCCAAACGTGTCTAAGAGCAGGAACGGGGGAAAAGCAGTCGTGATGTAGTCATGTCAGCAGCCATCATCACAGGGAACTTCTGTGACGTTTACTATATCCAGAAAGTAAGCCAAGGTCCTGACAACGCTATGGGGGGCATCCTAGTATCTGTCACATTTTACAGATGAGGAAACTAGCTAAGAGGAGGAATGATACTCCACGGCCACCAAAGAACAAGTGACACCTGGGGTTTGATCCAGACTTGTGCTTCTTAACGAGGACTCCAGAAATCACTTGCTCAACTAAGATTTATTCAACATCCACTCATTCCTGCCTTCAGGGAGCTTACATCCTAGCGTGAAGGGAGGAAAGAAAATATATACTAGTACACAAATGAGTGAGATAATTTCTGACACTGATAAAAGCTATAAGAAAATTAAAAGGGTTAACGAGTAGCCAGGGTGGTGAGGGAAAGCCTTTGAACTGAGACCCGCATTGTCAAAAGGAGCCAAACAGAGAGATAATATCAAAGTAGGAAGACCTTGACATAGGGACAAGCGTGTGTGTTCAAAGAAGAGAAAAAAGACCAGTGGATGGAGCTCGGTGAGCTGGGAAACAGGGTGGAGGGTGACGCCGAAGAGGCAGGCTGGGGCCAGATCATGGAGAGCTTTGCAGACCAGGGCAGAGAGCCTGGATTTCATTCTAAGTGTGATGGAAGCTAGTAGACAGTTCTAAGCAGGCAAGTGAATACTCTGTTTATGGTCTTAATTTGCTATAAGGGTTAACAGGCCAAGAAGCTCTGGGACCAGTTAGGAGGTCCTTGCCACGGTCTGGAAATGATAGTGGCTCTGACCGGGGCTGGGGTGGGTAGTGATGGCGTGATAAGTGGACAGACACAGAGTCTACTGAGGCGGTAAGGCTAAGAGGACTTGCTGAGAGGCTGAAAGTGGAGAGGTGACAGAGAGGGAGGATTCTGAGAAAACTTAGGTTTTGGTTTTGAGCTGCCGAGGGTATAGTGGTAACACATACTGATGAAAAGACTCAGGAAGGAACAGGTTTGGTGTGGAAAGACCAAACACACGTCTCTTTTGGATGTGTCCGGATTGAGATGCCTATGATACGCACAGTCAGAGAAGCCTGGTAACACATGGATACCTGAGTCTGGAAGTCAGGGGGCAGATCTGGGCTGGAGATAGAAATTTAGGAGTCATGAGCATCTCGTGGTCTTTAAAGCCATGGGACAAGGTGAAGTCACTTAGGAGAGAAGATGTAGATGCAGAGGAGTGGAGAGTCCAGGATGGAGGCCAAGGGCACGTCAGCATTTCCCAGGGGGGCTGGGGGGAGCAAGGGGCAGCCTTTTACAAGAGACTGAGGATGAGCTGCCAGGGAGGTAAGAGGAAAACCAAGGGGTGGCGTTGAGGAAGCATGTAAGCCGAGAGAAGGGAGTGATTTAGAAAGACACTGGGATCAGTTATGTCAGATGCCTCTGCGAGGTCAAGAAAGATGAGAGTAGAGAGGCGATCGTGCGATTTAGTCTCATGGAAATCTTTGGCCATTAATTAGTTAAAGTAAAAGCAATTAGCAGACTGCCTGGCACACAGGTTCCCAAAGCATATTTGCTGGATGAAGTCAATCACAAATGCGAACTCCATGCTCAGTGTCTGATGACACAGAGCAGGTTCCTCAGTTGCATCTTAATTCCGTCATAGTTTGGCCAGACCTGCCTCACTCCTCACCTGCCCCAGAGGTCCCATCCTATTGAGAGGGTGTGGCTTGTGCTGGGGACTTGCAGGAGGGTGAGGAGCCATGGGTCCTCTCAGCGGCTGTGACGGGCAGCCTTGCAGCACCCGTCCTCTTGCATTGGCTCTACCGGTGAGACTGGTGCCCTTCCACACTGGCAAATCTGCAGGTCCAAATGTGGCCACAGAAATTCCCTCCTTCAGATGAAACCAAGGCAGGCTGGCTGTCCAGGGGTAGTCAGCCACAACCCTGCAGTGCACTTAAATCTGCCTGTCATAGGCCTGGTGTGAAGATGCTCTGACCTTTCCATGTTGTGGGGAAAAGGTATAAACACTTTAGGCTTTAAAGTCTTAGGCGTTTTAGTGAATAGTGTCATTAGAAAAACAGCTTGGTTTCCAATGCAAACGGGGCAAAGTTTGATGCCTAACCTAATCATCTAAATCAGAAATTCCATTTTCCTTTAAAGGTACGTATAGCGGAGGGGGGTGGATATTAGTTTTGAGCTCTTCTAGGTCTCAATTAAGTTTCATAGCAACCGAAGAAGATTGGTTTTAGTAACCCCAGTTTACAGATGAGGCACAGAGAGGTGAAGAAACTTGCCACAGATCACATGAAAGAGCCAAGATTTGAACCCGGGTCTGTCTGCTTCTGGGAGAAGAATGAGAAGAATGAATTCTTCTCCTGGGTATTTGACAGCAGAAGAAAGAGTGATCTTTTTCTAACATCCGCAAGGATAATTTCGCGGGACTCCATTTTATATAATCCCCATGAGCTGGATTCCTCAGCCCAACAGCTTCCAGTGGCAGCACTAACTCTGCCCTTTGCACAGAACATGAAATCCACTCTCTCATTCATCACCTTCATCTACAAACTTAATTGCCAAGTCCTGATTCCATAGGCCACTAGATCCCTTAATAAACCTACAGCTCATTCCCCAGATCTCTGATAGAATATGTCCAAAGGCATCAGCTGAGGCTGCAGCTGCAATGCATCTTAAAACCACTGAGGTTTGGGACAGCTTGCAAACGGGATTCAGTATTGATTGGGGGTGTAATTAACAGTGTTTATTTCAGGGGGGCTTGGTTAGGTTAAAAAGACAAGGCCCTTTATTAAAGATGCTTTTAATTTTATTAAAAATCCTGATGACAGGATTACAAACACACACAGACACCCACGCCCCTGCTCCTGGAGAAAAGCCAGAGCCCTGCTACAAGCAGCAGAATTCACGGAAACCCACCCACTGCCCCAGTCCAGCGTCTACCCCATTCAAGCTTAGCAGCAATTAGCCGCAGAACAGGCAAGGCCCAAACCATATAGTATAAATAGAATTCCTTCCCCCTTCCTCATTTCCATGTTTGATTAATTTAACCAGTTCTGTCAATTAGTCATCCTGGAGACTCCAGTTGAGTGGATTTTCCTAAGAACAAGAAAGCTTATTAATTTTGGAGGCAAGTGTCATTCATTAGCACTTGCCACTGTCCCAGGTCCCGCCCTCTCCCCCGCAGGAGGTCTTAGATAAGAAGGCAGCAGAGGCTGAAACTGGTTCAGGCATGTGGCTGCAGCCCCAGAGACACACAGAACAGGAAAGGTTGGCCATGAGGTTATAGGTGGCTCTGGTTGCTCTGGGCTTGGGACGTCTCAAGGCCACTTACCTGTCATCACGGTCCATGACAAGCCATCACTGGCAAAGCAGTCACAGACACCGGATGAGCATTCTCAATTTGAGTTTCAGGAGAACGCCAGTCCAGGGGCTACCCAGGAGAAATTTTCCCCAGGGAGGGACATTGACCTGACAGAGCCTAGGGAGGACTCTGGCCAGGGCAGGATGGGTCTTACAATTGCCTGTCTCTTCCCACCAGAGGGGACATCCAAGTTCACCTCTTCCTTTTTGTATTGAGTTTCCTATGGCTGCTGTAACAAATGACCACCAACTTAGTGACTAAAACAACATAAACTTGTCATGTTATAGTTCTGTGGGTCAGAAGACATGGGTCTCACTGGCTAAAATCCAGGTGTAAGGAGGGCTGTGTTCCCTTCTGGAGGCTCAAGGGAACAGTCTGTTTCTTTGCTTTCTCCAGCTTCTTGAGGCCATCGCATTCCTTGGCTTATGGTCCCTTTCTCCATCTGAAAGCCAGCAACAGTGGGACAAACCCTTCTCCTGCCCTATCGCCCTGACTCTCCTCTTCTGCCTCCCTCGTCCACATATAAGGACCATCGTGATTACAGTGGGCCCACACAGGTGATCCAGGCTAATCCCCTTACTTTAAGGTCAGCTGATGAGCACCTTTAATTCCACCTCCAATCTTAATTCCCCTTTGCCGAGAAAGGGAACATATTCATGAGTTCTGGAGACTAGAACATGGACATCCTTGAGAAGGCTTTATTCTGCCTGTCATACTCTTCAAGTTTCACCACGTAGGCTAAGTGCCCTCCATCAGAGCACCTGATATGTTAGGTTGAAATGACCTGTTTCCGCTTCTGTCCCACTAAATGGTTTTCCTCCAGGATGGCCAAGGCTGTTTATTTTTCCCTTCTACACTTAGCATCATGAAGGTGCTAAATAAATGCTTGTAGAACAACTAGAGTCATGCAGTTTGATGAACTTGTACCCACTCAGTGCTTCTCTTTACACCAATGAAGAGGCTCCCACCAGAGTGGCTTACCCCATCTGTGTTCCCTCATTTCTAGCCTTGGAACGCTTTGGAATTCGTAGACAAAGGGAAGTGGGGTCTGTGAAATGATGGTAATCCACCTACTGTTCATTTATTCAACAAATATTTCTTGTTGCTACTATGTTCCAGGTGCTGTTCCAGGCACTAAGAAAATGGTACCTCCTTCCCCCATGGCACTCTATCCAGGTAGATTAAGAGAGACAGCAAACACATAGGTAAATACGATAAGGCAAGATTTGGTGAAAAGTGTTTCTGGAGAAGCAGCAGCAGCAATGCAGAGGCTGTGAATCTGCGCCGTGCTTGGCAAGTCAGGGGGCAGAAGGAAGACCAGTTTGGCCACCTATAGTGTCGTGAGAAGGGGCAGCAAGAGGGGAAATGGGAGGAGGAGGCTGGTGGCTCAGATCACACGAGGACTCTACACTCAGGGTAATCACTGCCAACAGCCCAGGGGCCTCGTTCTCACTGGATTCTATGCAAAGCACTTGGGAGTTAGGCAACACGGTAGCCCTGTAGGCAAAGGCAGGGAATTTGGCTTTTATTTTATTTAAGAAGGAAAATCTGGTAGGGTTTGAGGAAAGGAGTAATGTGGTTATACTTGTAAATACATCACTCTGTGGCTATGTAAAGAATGAAGTATCAGGAGGAAGAGTGGTTACTGGGAGAAGAGTTAGAAAGCCATCAGATGGTCCAGGCAAGGGGGGTGATAGTGGCTTGGACTCAGATTGGGCCGATTTGGGCTACATTTTGAGTGTAAAGTTAACAGGACTTTTTAAAAAATGTTTATTTTATGTTGGAGTATCATTGATTCACAGCGTTGTGTTAGTTTCAGGTGTACAGCAGTGTGATTCAGTTATACAGGTACATGTATCTATTCTTTTTCAAATTCTTTTCCCATTTAGGTTATTACAGAGTACTGAGCAGAGTTCCCTGTGCTCCACAGTAGGTCCTTGTTGGTTATCCATTTTAAATATAGCAGTGTGTACATGTCGATCCCAAACTCCCAATCTACCCCTCCCCCCCAACCCTTCCCCCCAGTAACCGTAAGTTCATTCTCTAAGTCTGTGAGTCTATTTCTGTTTTGTAAATAAGTTCGTTTGTATCATTTTTTTTTTAGATTCCGCATATAAGCAATATCATATGATATTTGTCTTTCTCTGTCTGACTGACTTCACTTAGGATGATAATCTCCAGGTCCAGGACCTTTTAAAAAAACTAGATGTGGAAGGTGAGGTTAAGGGAAGAATCCAGGGCGATGCCTAGCTTTTTGGCCTGAGCACGTTTCGATCAAGGGCATTGAATGAATTGGCAAAGACTAGGGGAGGGACAGTCTGGGGAGGAAACTCACAAATTCCATGGACTGGAAGATTCACATAAAAAAACAAAGCATAAAATGATTAAATGGGTACCTTTTACTGTTGCACACTTTACCACTTACAGAACCCCTTCTCGCCCATTATCTTAATTGATCTTCATAAAACTCTTTGAGGGCTTCCCTGGTGGCACAGTGGTTGAGAGTCCGCCTGCCAATGCAGGGGACACTGGTTCGTGCCCCAGTCCGGGAAGATCCCACATGCCGCGGAGCGGCTGGGCCCGTGAGCCGTGGCCGCTGAGCCTGTGCTCTGCAACGGGAGAGGTCACAACAGTGAGAGGCCCACGGACCGCAAAAAAAAAAAAAAACTCTTTGAGTTCAGAGTCTTTTTTCCTTTCTACAGCTTGAGGAAATCAAGGCCCAGAAAAGATAAATCTACTACACTGATAAAGATCATGGTTTATCATGGGTTTATTTATTGTTTCATGTAATGAATTCGGCCACCTTCAGTACTTGCCCAGCACTGGAGGATAAAGAAGGGAAGGGGGAATCGCGTGCGTGTGTAATTGACACATGTTTAAGTATATCAGCTAATTTGAGCCCCCCTTGCAGTTCACATAATTCTATTTTGACAGCTCGGTAGGTGGCCTCAATAACTCAGCTGTGAAATCTGCTGTCCACTCAAGCAGCTTCCAGCCCATGCGTGCAGGTCCCTTTATCTGCTGAATTACTCGAAGCACCTGCTGGCCTGCCAGCATAACCAAGCACAGCCCTCCGGCAGCAGAGGGCGGGAGAATGCTCACCCCCAGGGGGCTTAAAATGATACTTGCTTTTATCTTCTCTTATATCTTTAACCTGAACATAAGGATTTAAATAGGATTTATCTCCTAGATGGTCATCCTTAATCCCCGGGTCGACTTAATCTTAACATTTTGGTGTCATTTGAAAACCCCTATAATGTAGTGAAATTGTCATCGAAGGGTTACATCTGAGATACATGGGATCATCGAGCTTAGGAAAAAGATGGTGAGATCAAACAAAGCAGGCAGTCTGTCGATAAGTGTGTGCAAGGTACTGTGCTAAACACAATGGGGTGACAGCCTTATAAGTGCACTGACTGCTTCAGTGTACTTACCATGGTGGGACAAGAGGATGTGAAATCGTGGAAGGTATCTAATAGAAAGTTCATTTTAAATTGAATGCGAAATTTAGATTCCCAACATCAAAGAGAGAAAAATGCTGACCAAAGAGTGTTTGTGCTGGACATTGTGTTAGCTGTTGAAATGAACTGTGATGGCAAACGTCATCCTCGGTGTATGCTAGGTATTCCCCAAAGTAGCATTTTTCAGTCCCTGTTTACTGAGAATCTTCTGTGTTCATATCATTGTAACAGCACAAAACTACGAATGTGTATTACTACAACCCACGGTCGCTAGCCCACTAGGAAGGTTATTAAGTAGTAGAAGCATTCTGGGGTTAGTGCCTGATGTATCGTGGCTACTAAATCATACTGAATGAACGAATGAGTGAGACATGTTCATAGAAGGTCTAACATCAGATAAAATGTGGTATGTGTCTCACAATACGCTAGTGCTGTGATTCTTAA